>NC_073254.2:20545000-20850000 GCF_029289425.2 Pan paniscus
TTGCAGTTCTTCAGAGAGATCCACTGTTATTCTGATGGGCTTCCCTTTGTGGGTAACCCGACTTTTCTCTCTGGCTGCCCTTAACATTTTTCCCTACATTTCAACCTTGGTAAATCTGACAATTAAGTGTCTTGGGGTTGCTCTTCTGGAGGAGTATCTTTGTGGTGTTCTCTGTATTTCCTGAATTTGAATGCTGGCCTGTCTTGCTAGGTTGAGGAAGTTCTCCTGGACAATATCTTGAAAAGTGTTTTCCAGCTTGGTTCCATTCTCCCCGTCACTTTTAGGTACACCAATCCAACGTAAATTTGGTCTTTTCACACAGTCCCATATTTCTTGGAGGATTTGTTCATTCCTTTTCATTCTTTTTTCTCTAATCTTGTCTTCATGCTTTATTTCATTAAGTTGATCTTCAATCTCTGATACCCTTTCTTCTGCTTGATTGATTCAGTTATTGATACTTATGTATGCTTCATGAAGTTCTTGTGCTGTGTTTATCAGCTCCATCAGGTCATTTATGTTCTTCAAACTGGTTTTTCTAGTTAGTGATTCCTCTAACCTTTTTTCAATGTTCTTAGCTTCCTTGCACTGGGTTAGAATGTGCTCCTTTAGCTCCAAGGACTTTGTTATTATTCTGAAGCCTACTTCTGCCAATTCGTCAAACTCATTGTCTGTCCAGTTTTGTTCCCTTGCTGGCGAGGAGTTGTGATCCTTTGAAGAAGAGACATTCTGGTTTTTGGAATTTTCAGCCTTTCTGCACTGGTTTTTCCTCATCTTCATGGATGTATCTACCTTTGATCTTTGATATTGGTTACCTTCAGATGGGGTTTCTGTTTGGATGTCCTTTTTGTTGATGTTGATGCTATTCCTTTCTGTTTGTTAGTTTTCCTTCTAATAGTCAGGCCTCTCTGCTGCAGGTCTGCTGGAGTTTGCTGGAGGTCCACTTCAGATCCTGTTTGCCTGGGTATCACCAGTGGAAGCTGCAGAACAGCAAAGATTGCTGCCTGTTCTTTCCTTTGGAAGCTTTGTCGCAGAGGGGCACCTGCCAGATGCCAGCCAGAACTCTCCTGTATGAGGTGTCTATCGGCCCCTATTGGGAGGTGTCTTCCAGTCAGGATACACAGGGGTCAGGGACCCACTTGAAGAGGCAGTCTGTCCCTTAGCAGAACCTGAGCGCTGAGCTGGGAGATCCACTGCTGTCTTCAGAGCCAGCAGGCAGGAAAGTTTAAGTCTGCTGAAGCTGCTCCCACAGCCACCCCTTCCCCCAGGTGCTCTGTCCCAGGGAGATGGGAGTTTTATCTATAAGCCCCTGACTGGGGCTGCTGCCGTTTTTTCAGAGATGCCCTGCCCAGAGATGAGGAATCTAGAGAGGCAGTCTGCCTACAGCGGCTTTGCCGAGCTGCAGTGGGCTCCACCCAGTTTGAAATTCCTGGTGGCTTTGTTTACAATGTGAGGGGAAAAATGTCTACTCAAGCCTCAGTAATGGTGGACACTCCTCCTCCCACCAAGCTTGAGTGTCCCAGGTCAACTTTAGACTGCTGTGCTGGCAGCGAGAATTTCAAGCCAGTGGATCTTAGCTTGCTGGGCTCCGTGGGGGTGGGACCTGCTGAGCTAGACCACTTGGCTCTCTGGCTTCAGCCCCTTTCCAGGGGAGTGAATTGTTCTTTCTCGTTGGTGTTCCAGGCACCATTGGGGTATGAAAAACAACAACAACAACAACAAATTACAGCTGGCTCAATGTCTGCCCAAATGGCCACCCAGTTTTGTGCTTGAAACCCAGGGCCCTAGTGGTGTAGGCACCCAAGGGAATCTCCTGGTTTGCAGGTTTCGAAGACCATGGGAAAAGCATAGTATCTGGGCCAGAATGCACCATTCCTCAAGGCACTGTCTCTCATGGCTTCCCTTGGCTAGGCGAGGGAGTTCCTTGACCTCTTGTGCTTCTTGGATGAGGTGATGCCCCACCCTGCTTCAGCTCGCCTTCTGTGGGCTGCACCCGCTGTCTAACCAGTCCCAATGAGATGAGCCAGGTACCTCGGCTGGAAATGCAGAAATCACCCACCTTCTGCGTTGATCTCGCTGGGAGCTGCAGACTGGAGCTGTTCCTATTCGGCCATCTTGCCAACCCCATCTCCTTTAACATTTTTTGTAGTGTAGGTTCTGCTGGTGATAGCCTCTCAGTTTTTTTGTCTGTGTTAAAAAAAGTCTTTATTCTCTTTGTATTTTTGAAAAATATTTTCACTAGATTTAGAATTCTAGTCTGACAGATTTTTCTTTCAGATCTTTGAAGATGCCATTCGTTTGTCTTCTGATTTGTATGATCTCTGACAAAAAGTCTGCTTAATTAATTATCTATTTATTTATTTTAGAGAAGAGGGTCTTGCTATGTAGCCCAGGCTGAAATGCCGTTGACTATTCACAGGTGCAATACTACTGCTGATCAGCATGGGATTTTGACCTGCTCATTTCCAACCTGGGCCAATTCGTTCCTCCTTAGACAACCTAGTAGTCTCCCATTGCCAGAAGGTCACCATACTGATGCTGAACTTAGTGCAGAAACCTGATGGGCATAGTGCACAACAGCCCAGAACTCCTGGACTCAAGCAATCTCCTGCCTCATATTTGGGACTACATGCCTGCACTACCATGCCTGCCTCTGTTTCAATTTTTATCTTTGTTCCATTGTATATAATGTATCTTTTTTCTTTGGCTGCTTTTAAACTTGTCTCTTTTTCATTGTTTTTCAGCAGTTTGATTGATGGGTTTGGTGTGGTTTTTCACAATTACTTCTTGATTGGGGTTTGTGCTTCTTGGTTCTGTGGATTTATAGTTTTCCTCAAATTTGGGTAAATTTCAGCCGTTCATTTTTCAGATGTTTGTTCTGACTCTCCTTCTCTCTTTGGGGCTCCAATTATATATGCATTAGACAATGTGATATTTAATGGGTCACTGAGGCTTTGTTCTCTGTCTCTCAGCAGCAATCTCACCCTTCTCTAGCTTTTTCCCCATTTTCTTGCACACAGGTGTTTCTCCTAATAAAATCTTTGCACACTTAATCTCATTTTGGTGTCAGTTTCTTAAGGATCTGGAGTAACATGATTTCTGTTGACTAATTTTTTCTCCTGATATATTGTCTTTCTTTAGAGAGTGTTGGAGATTGTTTTGGGAAGCAGTTAAGTTACTTGCAGGTAAGCTTGATCCTTTCAAGGCTTCTTTTCAAACTTTATTAGGGTATAACTAGAGAAGCCTTTACTTTAGGGATAATTTAGCCCTACTATTAAAGTTTGACATTTCTGGGTAGCTCCTGAATGCCACAGGTATCCAAATAGTTTTCTCCACTTAGACTGATTAGAACTTGAACAATTCCCCATCCAGAAAAAAATTCATTTTTTATAACGACAGCTCCCTGTCACTTGTTCTTTGCCTGGCCTCATGGAGTTTCACCCTATGCATGCCCAGAATAATATGACGCCAAAGACTAAAGGAGACTCTTATGCATATTTGTGGACTTCTTTCTCCATGTGGCTCTTTCCTGTCTGTACTCTGCTCTGCAAATTCCAGTTGCTTCAGGATCTCTAAGCATCTTTCTCTGTCTCCCCAACTCAGTGAGAGCACTGAACTCTGCTTGGGTTCTCTCTCTCTGTGTGCCATGAAGTGAAAATTACTTACAGGCAGAAACCTGGGACAATTAGAGTGTCCTTTGTCTGCTAGTTGTCCAAAAAGTGATTCTCAAACAAATTACTCCTTCATTTAGTGCAAGTTCCAAACGAGAGAATTTAATACATAAAATTCCAAACTAGTTGTTACATTATAGGTAACTGGTAAAATGTATAGAATATAAAAATCAACTTAAAGTGGATTATAGACCTAAACGTAAGAGTTAAAACCGTTAAACTCTTGGAAGAAAACATAGGAGTGAGTCTTCATGATTTGGGGATTAGGCAATGATTTCTTAGATATTACACCAAAAGCATGAACAATGCAGGAAAAAAATAGATACATTGGACTTTATCAAAATCAGAAATCTTCCCATCAGTGGATGAATCAATAAACCAAACTTGGTATATACATATGATACAGTATTGTTCAGTCTTAGGAATAGAGTTGTGAGAACACATATCACCACATGAGTGAACCTTGAGGACATTATGCCACATGAAGTAATCCAGTCACAAAAGGACAAATACTGTATGATTCTACTCATATGAGGTACTTACAGTAGTTAAATTCATAGAGACAGAAGTAAAATGGTAGTTGCCAGGGACTGGCAAGAGTGGAAATTAAGAAGTTATTTAATGGGTATATAAGTTTAAATTTTGGAAGATGATAAAATTTCTGGAGATGGGTGATTGCACAGCAATGTGAATGTACTTAATGCCGTTGAACTATATGCTTTAAAATAGTTAAAGTGGTAAATTTCATATTGTGTACATTTAGTCACAATTTATAAGTAAGTAAATACATAAATTAAAAATTTTAAAACTTTTGTGTTTCAAACAACACCATAAAGAAAGTGAAAAGATACTCCCTGGAACTGGAGAAAATATTCGCAAATCATATATCTGACAAAAGACTTTTATCAAGAATACAAAAGGAACATCCACAGCTCCATCAGAAGATAACCTAATTGAAAAAGGGCTAAAAGATTTGAAGAGCTATTTCTCCAAAGAAGATATATACATGGTCAATAAGCACATGAAAAAGGTGCACGACATCATTAGTTCTTAGAGACATGCAAATCAAAACCACAAGGGAATACCACTTCAGACCACGAGGATGGCTATCATCAAAAAGATATACAATGCAAGTGCTGGCGAGGATGTGGAAAAATGGAAACCCTCATGCACTGTTGGTGAGGTTGTAAAATGGTACAGCCACATTGGAAAACAGTTTGAAAGTTCCTTAAAATGTTAGACAGTTATTATGTGACCTACCAATTCTACTCCTGGGATTTCTACTCCAAAGAGAGAAAAACACATGTCTACACAAAAACTCATAAACAAATGTATACTTAATATGTAGCCACATTATATATAGCATCCCACAAAGGGAAATAAACAAAGGTCTATCAACTGATGGAAATATAAACAAAATGTGGTATATTCATACAATAGAATATAATTTGGGCTTAAAATGAAGAAATTATTGATACATGATTGAAAGCATTAAGCAATGAGAAAGAAGCCAGACAAAAAAGACTCCCTGTTATATGGTTCCATTATACAGAGTTTTCGCAATAACAAATCTATAGAAAGAGAAAGTAGATTAGTGATTGTTTGGGGCTTGGGGAGGAGAAATGAGGAGTAACTGCTAATGAATATGAAGCTTCTTTTTGGGGTGATGAGAATGTTTTAAACTTAGATTATGGTGATGCTTGCACAACTCTAAATATACTAAAAATCACTGAATCATGCACTTAGGTAAATTTTATGATATATAAATTGTGTCTCAACAAAGCTGTGGGGTTTTATTTTTGTTTTTATTTTAGGAAAAAGGGGAGTTCATAAAGGCAGAGATTTTGGTCTATCTGATGTATCCTCAGTGCTCAGAACAGTGCCTGTCAGAGTCATGCTGGGTGGAGTGACTGCTGTTTAGAACAGGGTCTGTGTAAAAATTTAAAAAATTTTGTGTTTCCTGAAACCCCTACTATGGGTTTATAACATATAATATTAATGTTTGTTTACAAAAATAAAGGGGAAAGTGGATTTAGAGAAGCCCAAGCTCATTCAGCCTGAAGTCAGGGAAGCTGGTGCCCAAGTCAGAATACCCAGTTTTCTTATTTCCAGGATTTTGTTGTTTAATTAGTGCCATATAATGTGATGGACAGGTCCTTGATTTCTGCCCTCTCACTGACTTCAAATCTGGGCTCAACCTCCCTTTAACTGGTGATCTTGGCCAATTCACTTAGCTTCTGTGCCTTAGTTTCCTCATCAGCAAAATGAATTAATAAAAAGGTGTTTTCCTCATAAAGTTGTGAGGATTGGATAGGATAATAAGATAGGACTTATCCTTGGTACATCATAAATGCTCAATAAATAATAGTCATTATCTTAATACAAAAAATAACCAAAAGAAACGGCAATTTGCATTCTCTCTGCCTGCTGCACAAGACACTGGAATAGGAGCTTTTCTTCCATACATGCTCTGAGGCAGTTATTTTAACTACTATTTTTTCCAGGTAACTGAGTCTCAGACATGCTATTTGAAAGTCAGCCAAGGTCACGTGAGTAGTAACTACTCTTCAGTGTGATAGTAAATCAGCTAGGAGAGCCCTGCCATCTTACCAGCATTTAAGCTTTCAGCCACTAGAATCCCCTTATCTCTCAGTAGCTGTTTTGTGCTCAATCTGACTTATTGGTTTCAACTGCTTTGAAGTCACATATTAAAAAAATAGCACAATGCTTCCTGGGTAACAATTGGTTTAGTCTATATGGCTGCAACCCAATACTCTTTGGATTTAACAAAATAAATGAATGTTTCAACCACGACTTCCTTCAAGATCTGATTTGCTTTTTAAGAAATCCCATTTTGGGACTGACTCCTCTGTCTGATTCTGGAATATCATTATAGTGTGAGGCGGAATGAGCTCTTGCTTATAACTAAGGTTGTATGCCTCCACGTGAGCAGAATATCTTCCTTTTTATTGGATCTCTCCTCTAACACAGTGCAGGTTTGCACCTTCCATGGCTGTTTAAATTGGCACCAGAGATTCTTAAGTCAGGCTGATCTTCGACATTTTTAAAGCTTTTATTAACTTTTTTTTTTGCTTTGCTTTTTAATAATAAAACAATTATGTTGGGAAGGTTGTAATTATAAATCTTTAAAGTATGATGTAGCTTGTGTTTCCTCCTGTCCTCCTACATTATAAATCACATTATGTCCTATTTTTTCTTGGAATTCTGTAATTATTTCTTTACATTTCATATTTCTTTCTTGTATCACATATCACAAACTTAATGTTTTTCTTGAAAATCAGAAGAAAACTAAAACAGCTTTTCATCAAAGAAAAATCATTTATTTAACTTTGGATTTTAATTTTAATTACTTAAAATTGTGATTTTTGCGAGCTAAAATAAAGTACATAGATATAAAATGATCTAAGTACATAATGATTAAAATTAAGGTAATCAGACTACTTCTCAAGCCCCCTTCTGCCTAAAAGAATTAGATAAACAAAAATGTTTTTTAACTTTGTATTTTACCCAGTTGTCTTTTTCACTAGTGTCTTGAAGTTCTTCTGGGGGCAATGAGATGGCAGCTATACAGCGAGTCTGAAAAGAACATGCACATTCCTAATCCCTAGGAATATGATTATTGGAAAATAGATATAATTATACAAATGAAACAGAACCTCCTCGTTCTCAACAGTGTCTGGCACATACTAAGCATGTTACAAATGTTAGCTGTGATCATTACCAACACCACCATCACCACCATCACCATTATCATCACCACCACCACCACCATTATCATCATCACAGCCACCATCATCATCGCCATCATCGTGATGTTTCCAAAATCTTGGTGCCCTAAATGAGTGTTGCAGCTTTTGGTTAAAAGAGTAGGCCCCCATACTAACGGTGTTTTATTAATGTGTTCAGTCTATTGACTGAGAAGAAAAAATATCTATCAGTAAGAAATAAACCATGCGCACAGTGAAATAGTGTGATCTAAGAACTTAAATTTTTCTCTTTTTAAAATGAAGTGCTTAGATTGATCGAAATGGAAAATCTATGTAAATGAAGGTCTGAATCGTACAAATCCTTTGCAAATTTTGCTGACGTTATCTTTATGGACAGGAATGAAAATGCATGTTAGCTGATACTATAGTTGGTGAATTTGACTCCAGCAGTATGTTTTGAGGTTTTGCCCTGTACAAACTTTTCCTCAATCTTTGAATGAAGAAAGCTTTAATAAAAATAGTTACAAAATGTACAGATGAAATGAAGTCAAGAAGGATAGTCAACATGTTAGATGAGAGAAATTAGATATTAAGGATCAGAAGACTTCGACTATTGGGATGAAATTAACAAACTAGCATTTAAAGGAGATAAATATTATATTTTACATTTGAGTCCAAACTTTAAAATGTACAAGCATAAGCACACACAAACAAATACTTTTTGGTTTCAGACTGAGGCACACCAGACTTGATTACAGATTTTGATAAAAAGTAGGTGGAAATTATTCCAGAAAACAGTTTGGAAATGTCTTTCAAAATTAAACATGCAACTACCATATAACCCAGTAATTGCACATCTGAGCATTTGTCCTAGAAAAACGAAGACTTCTGTTCACACAGACACCCACACACAAATTTTTATGGCAGTTCTATTACTCAAAGCCGAAAACTGGAAACAAGCTGTCATTCAATAGGTGAATGGTTAAACAAACTGTGCTATATCCATTAGGTGGATTACTACTCAGCAATAAAAAGAAATGAAACTATAGATACACATAACTTGAATGAATCTCTAGAGAATTATGCTGAGAGAAAAAAGTCAGTCACAAAGGTTACCATGATGTGATTCCATTTATACAACATTCTTGAAATTATAAAATTATGGAAATGGAGAACAGATTTGTGGGGGGAAGGTATGGGTGGGAAGGAAATGGGTATAGCTATAAAAGAGCAACATGAGTGTCTTAGTCAATTTTCTGCTGTTATAACAGAATACCACAGACTGAGTAATTTAGAAAGAAAAAAAATAGATTCATAGCTCTACAGGCTGGGAAGTCCAAGAGCATGGTGCCAGCATCTGGCAAGGGTCATCTCATAACAGAAAGTGTAAGATGAAAGTAAGCACGTGAGAAAGAGAAGATATTGGGCCAAGCTCATTCTTTTTATCACAAATCCACTCCCATGGTAATTAATGCACTCCAGCAAAAACAACATTCATCCATACATGAGGGCAGAGCCCTAGTGGCCTAATCACCTCTTAAAGGTCTGACTTCTTAATATTGTTACATTATCAATTAAATTTCAAACCATAGCAATAAGGGATCCTTGTGAAGAAAATATCTTGTTTCTTGACTCTATCAATGCCAATATCCTAACTGTGATGTTATACTATAGTTTTGCAAGATAAGCCACTGGGGAAAATTAGATAATGGCTGCACAGGATCTCTCTGTATTATTTCCTACTGCATGCAAATCTATAATTATCTCACAATATAAAGTTGAATTCACACACACACACACACACACACGCACACAAATAGATGGAGTTCTTAGTCATACAGACTTGAGATACTTTAATTGGACAAGTCAAGAGAAGATATGATCGTTCTCTATTTACTGGTCAGACTACATCTAAATATCATGTTTAGTTCTGAGACTCACATTTTCAGAAAGACATTGAGAAGTGGAGTAACTCTAGAAAAGGCTTGCCACCAAATTAAAAGGCCTGAAAATTATATAAAATGAAGAAGGGTTGAAGGAGTTGTGAATATTTAGCCTGGAGAAGAAATAACTTAGGAAGCACACAAGAATTGGTTACAAAAATCTGAATAATTGTCACCCTGATTGTTTCCCTCCAGCGAGTAGAAGAAATAATGTATGGAAGTTGTCCCGAAATGGAAAAAAAAAAAAAAAAGGCTTCATACAAGACTGATGGAATAGGACACAGGTTCCTGTAACTGGAAAGAAGGACCATCCCTTCAGAATGAATAATCATTTTGGTTTCTATATTGGTCCTTCATAAGTTTGGCTAATGTTAGGCTTCTTGATCCCATTCAACTCCAATACAGTCACCTGATTAAAATTATGGATCTGTTGAGTTGGGAGTCAGTTCTTGAACCATGGAGAGCTTACAATTTCATTGACACCTTATGAACCCTGTCTTGGTGATGAGGAAATGACACTGACAACTTTATATCATTTGTCAAATATTATCCAGGCCCTACTAGCTGGTTCTCCCAGGACTAGAAAGTTTCGTTAAATTGGCCTACATTTTAAATCCAATAACATTATATTATCAGTAGTTTTATTTCTACTGTGTCTCAATCTGTTCAGGCTGCTTTAACAAAATGCCATAAACTGGGTAGCTTTTTCATAACGGAAATTTATTTCTCATGGTTCTGGAGGCTAGGAAGTTCAAGATCAAGGCAGATTCAGTGTTTGGTGAGGGCTCACTTCCTGGCCACAGACAGCCTTCTAGCTGTGTCCCCTATGTAGTGGAAGAGGTGAGGAGTCTCTCTCAGGCCTCTTATAAGGGCACTAACCCCATTCACAAGGGCTCCAGCCTCATGACTAATCACCTCCCAAGGGTCACACCTCCTAAAACCATCACTTTGGTGATTAGGCTTTAATATACAAATTTTGGGGGAATTCAAACATTCAGATCATAGGATACTATATTTAGAGTCTAACAATTTAAATTAATGTTAGAATTTTTCTTTGATACTTTATATAGAAGCAGATTTTGGAACTGTCATCTTTAATCTTAATGTTTTGGGAAAATTACAGATGCTGAATATGACTATTGGTAGTGAAGTTCATAAACAAGATACTATTAATTAATAATCAGTGGATTTAGAAAATCAAAGAATCTGTCTTGTGGGGGTCACTCAGAAGTTTTCTTGAAAAATGTAGAATTAAAACACAAGGAAAGGGGTTGTTGGGGAGGGATTTTTTGGGGGGTGAGGTAGGGAAGGGAATTTCTTTCACTCAAGCCATGCCAAACTCTGAGGGGCTTTCTTAATAAAGAAAACCACTTTTGTAGTCATGATATTCCATACTGAAAGATTCAGTCGTCTTCTCTCTGGGCCTTGATGGGTAAGCACCGTCATATGCATATTCATTCGATTCTTTCTCTTTTAGACTGTATGTAAACAGTCCTTCTTTTGTTAAGACATTCTGTCTTCAGACATATTAATTAAATTGATTAGGTTACAGCTTTTCTTTTCATCAGTTTCATTCTTGGCAGAAGATATCCCTGGTCCTTGAGTCAGATTTCAGTGTGTCCTAGGCCTCCTCAATCACTCATTTTACAGCCATATTTTTGGATATGTTTCTCTTACAGATGGGGGACTCTTATGCATTCCATGTCAGTTTTTACTAGTTTCACTGCAAAACTCATCAGTCTAATTCCCTATGTAGTGACTTCAGCAACCACAGTGTCAAACTCTATAGGCAGTAAGAAAATTTTTAGACAGGCTAAAAGAGAGCTTTCTTTCCTCTTCCTTTCTTTCCTTTTTTTTCTTTCTTTCTTTCTTTCTTTCTTTTTCTTTCTTTATTTCTTTTCTTTTCTTTCTTTCTTTCTTTCTTTCTTTCTTTCTTTCTTTCTCTCTCTCTCTTTTTTCCTTTCTTTTTCTCCCTCTCTCTCTCTTTCTTTCTTTCTTTTTTTTTTGACACAGAGTCTTGCTCTGTCGCCCAGGCTAGAGTGCAGTGATGTGATCATTGCTCATTGCAGACTTGGCCTCTCTGGGCTCCGGTCATCCTCCCACCTCAGCCTCCCTAGTAGCTGGGACTACAGGCATGCACTACCATGCCCAGCTACTTTTTGTCTTTTTTGTAGAGATGGGGTTTTGCCATGTTGCCTGGGCTGGTCTTGAACTCCTGGGCTCCAGCAAAATGCCCGCTTTGGCCTCCTGAAGTTCTGGGATTATAGGCAACAGCCACTGTGCCTGGGCTAAAAGTGAGCATTCTAAAAGGAGATACTGCCAAATTTCTTAAAATATTGGCATTCAACAAACTTAATTGTATTATCTGCTCCTCTCTCCTTTATACACAAAGGATCTAAAGTCCCGCTCAGTAATGTTATTTTTAGACAAGGGATAGCAACATTAGGAGCAAGAAGAAATTCAAGCAAGAAGAAAGCAGCACCACCTCCCTCTTTGTGCCCCAGAGATGGAAGCAGCTGAGAATGCTGGAAAGTCCGGTTTCTGCTCTGCAGTGCATCAGCGTTAACAGGGCTGCATCCATATGGGTAGGAAGACCCTAAAGCCTGGTTTGCCCAGGGTGGCTCCAGTGTATGCCCGTTGTCTTGGAGTAATTATTATTCATGATCCCTTTCACTCTCAAAATTTTTCCCAGGTTGGATGATAAATGATATAGTTGCTTTAATTATGTAGCTTCTTAACTCTAAGAGTGGGTCAGGTCTCCAGACGAGGTAGCAAAGACACCTAATTGAGAGGAGAAATATGCTAGGAAGGAAAGGGAGAGAGGGCATATTAATCCTTCACCCCAGAGGGCTTGGGCTTGATCTTCCAAAACTCATCCAAGAAATCTGAGTTGTTAGAAACCATATTTAGAATAAACTACCATCAGCAAAGGGAAGGAAGGTAACTTGCATTCCTAAGCAGGGCTTCTGAACAGCTGTATAAGCTACATCTGTCTGTCTGTCCAGCCTCTTCCCATGTATTTGTATTTGAGTTGAATTAGCCAAAAGCTATCCTTTTCCACATAAGACACAAGTGATTTTCAGCTTGTAGGCTCTTGAGAAACAAGAGTTGGTGGAACTTGGCTCCAAGCAAAACTGCAAAGGAGAAGGCTCAGGCTTCCCTTCTGTTCCCTGTTCTCCACACTGCCCCATGATGGCAAAGACAGGCAGTCAGCTCAGACTATTCTGTTAGGAAGCCTTTCCCTGAGCCTGAGTTAGGTACCCTCCTCTGCCCCCATCACACCTGTGCGCTCTCCCTCTGAGCAGTGATCACACTGTATAGCCATGGCCTCTCTCCTCAGCTGCCTCCCATTGTGGTCTCTGAACCATGTGATGGCAAAGACTGTTTCCTTGTCTGTAAAATGAGGATGAGTAGGCAGATGTTGGACCTACCCTGAAGCATGAACTGACAATTAGACACATAAAGAATTAAGCATATAGTTTCCTTCTTCGCCTGAAACAATTTTCTCCATTTTGGTCTGTCAATCAGCCATGCAGGTTCAATGGCTAGAGTTGGCCCCTACATTGAAATGCTAGGACCGATCACTCTCATTGGGAGTTTGGGGTTCCTGTAGGCTCTGCCTTGCATCTTCAGATCAATTTTCAGATTTCCCTCTACTCTGTTTCTAAAAAAAATAAAAGCTTGTAAATGTAACCCACATACTAAGAATTTTTTATAAAAGTAAATTTTTATAGTCTAGGGAAGATTTTTTCTGAGTACTCTTGCCATCTTCACTTGACAAAGGGAACACTTTCCTGCTGACTTTTATAGGCAGTCAAACTTGGCTATTATTTTCGCTGACAGTCTGGTCACTTAGGAGTATTTAGACATTCAGCTGAAGATTCAGATTGGAGAGACCAACATCTCCCATGTAGCATAAAACGCAGCTCTCAGTCTCAACAAATTTCATTTAACAGGCATTTATGGAGTTCCACTACGTGCAAAGGGCTGTGCTAACTCCCACCCAATTGTGACTTTTCCATCAATAGTGACAGATTTAGTTACTGTTGTCTCCTACCCATGCGGCAGCCCTGAAACTGCCTCTGCTGGTTTTGAGGAAGCACCCCAGGATGTTAAGTAGAATATAACAAAGGTAACAGGGTTTTGCAGATATAATTTATGTCCCAAATCCATTAGTTTTGAGTTAATCAAAAGGGCGAGAATGAGATAATCAGGTGAACATCCCTGAAAGAGGGACTGGCCCTCCCTGAGGTGAGAGACTATCCTTGATGAAATAAGTGGCTGTGTCAGAGAAGTCCACGTGGCAAGGAACTTTGGGTGACATCTAGGAACTATCTGTCCTCCAGACCTGAAGGTGTCCTCCAGGCAACAGCCAGCAAAAAGTCCATCATCAGTCATGTGGCTGCAAGGAAATGAGTTCTTCCACCAACCCAAATGATCTTGGAAGTGCATTCTTCCCCAGTCAAGGTCCAGATGAAATGCAGCCCTATGGGCACCTTGATTGCAGCCTTGTAGGATCCTGAGCAGAGGACCCAGCTAAGACATGCCTCATGAACACTTTAAGATAGTAAATGTGAGTTACTTTAAGCTGCTAAGAGCATGGTAGTTTGTTTCTTAGTCACAGATAAATAACACAAGGACTGTGGCTCTTATTCATCCAGCTTCTGTGGTTAGGTGGCTGGGTCCCTTTCTGGGAACTGTCCTCAACCACAGATAGCTACCTCCCCCAGGGCCACTTCTCCTCCTTTTCAGTGGCAGCCAGATCACATGACTGGTCAATGATTGGCCAGTGGGAGCAGGAGTAAAGGGACGTGAAGGCACAGCTTGCTTGCCTGGGGCAGAGACAGCTCTGAAGGACTATGCCAGAGCTCTCTGTGGAATTAACTGTGGCGTTTTTGTGACTGCACGGCAAGGAGTTCAACTCCTCCCTCTCTAACTGCTTTCTTTACTCCTCTCTGGTGTGGATCCTGAGACCACACAATGACATACTTCCTGTGTGAAAATCTCTACCTCAGAGCTGTTCCTGGAGAAACTGACCTAAAATAATCATAACTGTTTTCTTTTAATACATATGTTATTATCAAGTGATATTCCCTAAAGTCTGCAAGTCTAAATGAAAGGCAATGAAAGAGGAACAGTTGCTGGTGACCTTGTTTTAGTTTGCTTTTGTTTTGTAAATGCAGATTCCCCTATTCTTTTTCAATAATCTTTCACAAAGTCCTTTACATAAATTAGCAGGAAGGCACTGGGATGGTCCCTAGAGATTATTGAAGTCCATTCATTTTATTGTACAGAGTGGGAAATGAAGGCTCAGGGTTGTATGTGTGTCTCTGTGTGTGTGTGACTTGTCCAGATAATTCACTCATTCAACCAGCATATTTTTATCAGGATTGGATCTGGCCTCTGTAGACTCTGCAGAATGTGCTTACAAATGCATGGGGGGTCTCACCACAGCCTTGCAACTTCCTGGTGTGACACTACTAGTGCCCAAGCTGGGCTGCTCAGTGAAGCTGTCTGGACTGGTGGCCACTCAGTGCCTCTGCCCTTGGTGCTGCCCCACGTCTATGAGGATCTCCATGTAGCTCCTTTTCCTTCTCTTGGGCTGGGAAGTTGCAGAAACTTGACTTGGACCCATCAAATTGTTCTTTAAGCTCTGGTGTGTTATTGCATAGATGGAAAAACCGTGTTCTATTTTTGTATCAGAGTTCTATGTAAGATGCTTTACTCTGATTTAACCATGATGAACTATGACACTCATGCTAGTTACTATGTGCCTGGCACCATTGCACTTACTTTACAAATACCAATTCAGTTAATTCTTACAATGATTCTATTTGGTAGCTGATATTAAAGTTATTAACAGACAAATGTCTATAAGTGTGTTTGACTTGCATCAGCTTTTATTTCAGAAAAAGGCTTGGGCTTGTGAACTAATGCTTGGGGAAGACAAATGATTCTTTTTCAAATTATCTATGAAATGCTGAATTTTCTAATAATTATTTCTCTCTTTGGAAAATAATCCCTTTTAAGTGTAGATATTATATAAAATACATGCCTATTCTTGACCATTCTGGGACCAATTACCAAGGTTTTAAAATAGCCCAGGCTCATTGCCTCTTTCCCTTCTCCCTCTCCTGCCCACCTTCTGGTGTTCCTCTGTTCATAGACACGTCCCTTGCAAGTGGAAGAGGAGATGAGCAGAAACTCAAATCTGTCAGACATGGTTGGCTGTTACCTGCTCTGCTAAAGACCAGGGGACTAAGAGCTGGAAGCTAATGGGATGCCTTGTCAGGGGCTCTTTCTATACCAGCCTTGTCCCTCCTGCCATCGGGGTCTGGGACCCCCAGACCACTGAGCAACAGGAGAGCCTTGTTTATATGACAATTTTATTCCATGTTGTGAGCTTTTCCTTCAATTTACCACCAAAAGTTGCTGGCAAGACACCAATTTAGTGCAGTTTGAGTAAGCGAACATGTTTGCTGTTTTCCACTGTGTATTTTTAACCTATCCTTGTTTACTGGCCACCTTCTACTATATGGTATCACTTTGTGTTGAATACTAAAAAGGCATAAGTCCCAAACTCTGCCAGAGAGGAATGATTAGACAGAACAAAACAAAACAAAACCACAAGTGGATACAGTAAGGAATAAATGCTTTTATTATAACTTTTTTTGATAAAAAATGCACCGACATCCCTTATTCTCTATTTCACTTAGTCTCTGCAGTGTGTTAGTTTTCTATGACTGCTGTAACAAATTAACCCAGACTTAGCGGCTTAAAACAATACAGATTTATCATTTTACAGTTCTGGAGATCAGATGTCCAAAATGGGCCTCACTGGGCTACAATCAAGGTGTCAGCAGGGCTGCATCCCTTCTGGAAGCTCTAGAAGAGAATCTAGTGTCTTGTGTTTTTGACTCATGGAGGTTGCCTGCATTCCTTGGCTCATGGCCCCCTTCCACCTTCAAAGTCAGGAACAGCTGGTGGAGTCTTTCTCACATCACATCGTTCTGACATTGACTCCCCTGCCTGCCTCTCCCACGTTTAAGGACCCTGTGATGACACCGAGCCCAGTGGAATAATCCAAGATAATCTCCTTATTTAAGGCCAGCTAATTAGCAAACTTAATTCAATCTGCAACCTCAATGCCTTGAAGCATGCCTTGAAGCATTAGGAGGATTTAGAGAGGCTGGGAAGAATGAGGAAGGCATTTCAGGGACAGGAGGGCTGCCGAATAAAGCCACCAGGGCAGAGATGCATTGGAGACTGGTGTTTGTGTTTTCACCTCTTCTGATTCCTAATTCCTTGTTGGTTCCCATGATGTCACTTGCAACCCCACAAACTCAAAATCAAGATAGAAACAGTGATGGAAAGACATTTTCTGGACTCAAGGGAAGAGAATCAGAAATCTGACTTTGGGGAAAAGAGGACCATTGTGTTACATCAATAGAGGCACAGTCTTTTGGTGCCAAGTTTAGGAAATGCTGAATGTTGAAGGGCAGCTCATGACATTTTAGCAGAAAAGGACACATGGGGACACATTCCAAAGAGTTGATACAGAATGCTAGATAACTCAAGAGCTGAAAACAGGAAGACTCAAGAGAAAACAAGGAGCATTTGTTGTTGTTGTCCTAAAATGTTAGACAACCTTCTGAAACAAATCTCTGTAATTTTACCTGGATGTGACATCCAGTACATCAGTCCCTGGACATCCAGTTTTCTCTTTTGAATGATTAATTACCAAGTTGTTATTGGCATTAGCTTTTTTATTGATTGTTCATTAATAAGTATTTTGACAAATGCTTTGCCGTTGGTACAGTCATTAAAAACAAAAAGCCATATAACAATAAAACCATCCCTGATTTTTATAAAGCTGTTAGATTCAGGAGATGAGAAAGAAGAAGGCTTACTGCAAAAATCATAACTTTAGCTGTGCAACTATATAGGAAGTAATGCTAACAGCAGGTACAGACTAACCTCAAAATCTCAGTGATTTAGTGCAACAAAAATTTATTGCTTGCTTTTGTCACAGTTCAGTGCGGTCAGTGGGCTCTGTTCCATGTAGTCATTCAGGGATCCAAGTTCCTTTCATGATGAGGCACAGCCATCTTCAGTGTGTGTCCTCGTAGAGACCCTGACATCAGCTAGCCAGCAAACAAGGGTCAACACAGAGAGAGACTAAAAAGGCACATCCACTCTTAACTGGCTTAGTGTGGCAGGAACATATATCTGCTCACTTTCCATTGGTAAGAATACAAGAATACATCATATGGCTCCATCTAACTCTAAGAGGGCTCAGGACTCTAAGAAACCTTCTCAAGTTTCCGAGTTGTTTTGCAAAAAGTAAACACAATCATGATCTTTTGGCTACAACTCCATCTACAGGGTGAGCAACTTCTTCTCTTCATTAACTCTTCTTGGTGTTTACCTCTAGATTTGTTGGAAGGAGAAAGATGGGGAAAGGAGGGTAGAAGCACCCTCTGGAATGCCCCAGGTAGCTATCAGACACATTTCAAGTGATTCTCACCTCTGTTTTATTCTATATCCTCACTCCCGCCTGGAAAGTTTCATCAAAGGAGTCTGTATTTAACACAGAAAAAAAAAACCTTCAAATATGCCAGTTGGTAGTTTTGGCCCCCTTAATTATGTGATGTCAAGGTGCCACAATCTAAAACAGTGTTTTGGGGATTGGCAGCACCCTTGCCCACTGTGTTCCTGCAGAACTAAGCTCTCATGTCACAGATGCTCTCTTTGAAGGTCAAGAGGAGGCTCCCAATAATAATTATCTGCATGTAAAAGTAACATGGCAAAGCTCCGCCCCCGTCCTTCCTTCTGCCCTTCTCGCATGATCAAAGCCCAGAAGCAGCCTCATGGATCACAGCCATTTTCTCTACTCACACCTTGCCACCCTGTCTTAGGGGCCAGAGAGATAGGAATTGGCACCCTTAGGCTGATTTAAGGAACATTTGTTATTCTCTGATTTCCAGGCTATTTAGCACACAGAAGAATCACTGCCAAATAACAGAGAGGGATGGTTACAGCTTGTCGGGCCCTCAAACAGCCTCTCCTCCTTCTCCAGACTCTACCCAGTGTCACCTTAATGAGAATTATGAGGACCATGGTTATTCTGAAGGGAATCTGGGCCACTCTAGGCAGCCGTTTCCTACTGAGCCGAGAGGAGCTAACAAGTGAGGCAGGGAAATAAATAGGCTTGTGCCCGCTAACTCCCCTGAATGCTGTTCCCATTAAAACACACCCATTGGAGGAGACTTCTCACTTGTAATTGCCACCGATAAATCTATCACACCACACATAGTTTTACTGAAGTCTAACCCGCCAATATAATTAAACAAGGAAAAGGGAGCAAATTTATTCATGGCGATCATTCATCAGGCTCATGTTTAGACTTCTGCTGTCAACTATTACCATCTCTGTTTTACACTGGAAGCTTCTTCTGTAGCCATTTTGCTTCACAGACAATATGCTTGCATTTCACAAGCACACATGGGTATCCTACAAGGCACTGCCCTTGAAAAATGTTTTTCAAGTACGTGGGATATAAGTTGGAGTCCTGACTCTGTATACACAGTGTGCTACCTGTGTGACTTTGTTCAAATTATTCAACCTCTCTGAGCCTGCTGCCTTCTATAAAGTGAGCATAGTGACACTCACCTGCACTGTTTTGCATAGAATAGATAAGCATAAGAAACAGTACAGAGGAGGTGCCCAATAAACATTGGCCTTTCTATTTTTTTCTTTACCTTCCTGACCTTTCTATCTCTCTCCTTTCTCTCTTCTCAGGAGCATTCGGTAGTTTTATAACCAGGACCCTAATTAATGAGCTTGCTGAGAGCTGGGTGAAAGTTGCCCAAATGGAGAGGTGACGAGTAGGTGTATATTCCGTGTCAAAGCAAATGAAATCGAGCTCATTAGAAGCAAAACACCTTACAAAAGAGCCAAATGCTAAAGGCACTGTAGAAATATAAAAGAAGTCACACTCTGGAGGCAGTTCTCTGGGGTGCCCAAGTTCTAAGGAGCCACTAGAGGAGACATCGGAGCCAGCACTCACCCTTTGGCCTCCATGGTGAGCTCTCCTGGTTTTACTTCTTCCTCCTTCTGCTTCTTTCAGCTCCTTTGACAGCTCATCCTCTTCCACCCAACTTCAAATGTTACAGTTCCTCAGATGCAGCCTTGGGCCCTTTTTATGCCTCATTCCACATTCTCTTCCTAAGCAATCACATCCATGCCCATCGCTTTGGTTACCAGGCATACTCTGGTGACTTTCAAATGGACTTCTTCTGCCCAGATATATGCTCTGGGTTCTAGATCTGTCTATCCTTCTGCCTCCATGTCATCTATTAGATGTCTCAAGGGTACACCAGATAAAATTGGATAAAATAAACCAATGCTATTCATACCTGCAAACCTGGTCCTGCTGCAATGTTTGCTGACTTGGGGAATTGTGCCTGCAGCCAAGAAGTTGCCTGGAAATCATCCTTGTCTCCTCTCTTTCTCTGTCCACCCTCCATCCAGTCGATGACAAATGCAGCCACAAATTCCAATTATAAAGCTGCTAGTCTCTCTCATGAGGCTGTGATGGCTTGTGCCGGCTCTTCCACCATCCAGTTTGGCCCCACCCACTCCATTCTCCAGACTCTAAATGGAGAGATCTTTTAAATATCTCATTGTTGCACTCATTACTCACCCTCTCATATCCACTTCCTGTGGAAAACCTTTCAAAGGACTCTTATTGCTTTCAGGATGAAATTCCACATCCCTAACACCATTTATAAGGATCTACCTATCAGGTAACTTCATCCCTCATTGCCTCATCTCTATTTCTGAGGACCAGCCACCCAGCATTTTTAATCTCCTGGACACACTACCATTTCTCCCACCTCAGAGCCACCACGATTGCTCTCCCTCGCTTCAGAATACTTGGCTAGTTTTTGCTCATCCATTAGATCTTATCTTAGATATGACTATGTCTTATTGGTTTTAAAGCATGTTTTCTACATTTTAACATCTCTGAAGTTAGGGTGCGTACGTTGGCATGGACTGTTGCCTGGCAGCTGCTGGGACATGGTTGTCCCCCTGTGCACACAGCGACAGCATCAGCGTCAAAACTTGCAGGATGAGGTTAGCGGCTTGGCAGCAAGTCCGGGAGACAACGTGGAGCACTCTTTTAACTCCTAGGAAGCAAATGGTTGTGGTATGAGTGGGGGGAGGGAGTGGATCCGATCTGTGTAGCAACATTCCCCAAGCAGGAATCAAAAATAGGTTAGCTCTACATAATTGCAAATTTGGCTTAAGAGCAAAGTACCAATAGCTTTTAGTTCTGTTATAGATTCTCTTAAGAAATATCATATCATCAGTGCTCTTAATGGCACAGGGAATGATATTGTGGGGAAAAGCCTAGACATTAACCATGCTGCATTGAAAGTGATTAGGAAGAACTGGATTCTGAATGTAAAGAAATTCTAGGAATTCCTTAAGAACCTATTTTGCTTATATTTTCTCTCTTAATTATGCACAAAATGATATTTAATTTAAAAAGTCAAATTAAAGGTAAAATGAATATCTTAAGTCTTAAGACAGCCTTGTGTCATATTTAATTGGAAACTTTTTTTTTTCTTAGTGGTACATACAATAATGGTGTGTCTTACATTTGGTGACATCTGAGACTTAATGAAAAACAGTCGTTCCTAAGAGCAGGCTTTGCTGACGCCTCAAATCAGGACAGGCCAACTTTTTATGAGCTCTCTCATATTCTGGTAGCTTCTTATATCACTAATAATAGCTGTAATAAATGGTAAATTAGTCATTTCATATCTGCAAGATTGTAAGTTCAATACGAAAAGAGACTGTATCGTTCATGTTCACTTCTTTTCCCAGAAGCTAGAATGCAGGGGTTGCATAAGAG
This sequence comes from Pan paniscus, assembly GCF_029289425.2. Classification (NCBI taxonomy): domain Eukaryota; kingdom Metazoa; phylum Chordata; class Mammalia; order Primates; family Hominidae; genus Pan; species Pan paniscus. The sequence continues at coordinate 20,566,263 of NC_073254.2, forward strand.
ATCTTCGTTTGAATAAATGAATGAGTCTGATCAGGACTATTCTCTCTTTTTTGGGGGGTGGCCCAGAAATTGACAGCTGCACCAGAATGCTTTAGGTCATGGCCCAGGTCACAGAGCTGGGAAAAAGACTGTGTGAGGGAAGAGCAAGGCTGCACAATGAGAGGCGCTTAGCTCCCGGAAAGGCAATTATAACTCCAGCAGGCACAGCGAGCTGGCAGCACCGATCCACTGCACACCTCATGGCAAGATGCCTCGTTGTTCCCTCCTGGCCTCACAGCTCTCGTCTGCTTGTACCTCTGGGCACATTCACAATTTATCTGGAAAGCACATTGTTCCTGCCCCGGGGATTAAGGCCTGAGAGTGGCAGGAGTCAGTGTGTGAAAATGAGGGTGTGACAGCAAAACACACATACACGCCCCATAACAAACCTCTTCCCTTTGAACAGTTAAAAAATGCTTAAGAAGGCCTGTCAGCCAGTGTTTGTGTGGGTGAGGCTGGAGTTTTGTAAAGGGAGGAAGGAGTTGGACCGCACTTGCCTGCACGGTGGCCCTGGGACACACGTCCCTTGGTGTGCTCCTCAGAGCTCCTTGAGGGCCACCCCAGCAGGGGACCCGGGGGGACTCTCCCAGCCTCTTGTCAGTTCTGAAGACGCCTGAGAAGGAAGGTTAGCAATGAATTCACAGCCTGAACCGCTGGGAGTCTTCCCTTCATTACGCCCCCAAGCAAACGAGGCAGCGCCTGTCTGCTTTCCACTTCTGTGTCCAAGGGGATGAGCAGTCACTTGCCACAGTACCCTGGGTGTTCTGTTTCCATCAGAAATGGCAGTCCATGGAAGGAGTAGGACCATGTGCTCGCCAGAGACATCCCAGGCTTCAGCAGAGGAGCCCCTCCTTCGATATTCAAATGAACAGGCTCCAATCCCACCCCACCTGCAGAGGGAGCCCTGAGTTCTTCCCAGACTCCACAGGGGTGGGGATTGGTGGGGTCGGGCGGGCTCTTGCCTTTCTCACCCCATGCCTGCTCCCCATCCTCTTGGGGAGCTCCGCTTGTCACTCACCTCCTGACGTGTGACAGGGCAGTGCCATGTGATACTGCAAGGACCCAGGTAGCCACAACTCCTCCCTGGATTCCCCACAAACTTCCTATCACATAAAGCCTCTCCCACAGGGTAGGCAGCCGGGAGGAATGTACACCCCCCAAACACAGATAACTGAGAATTGATTGTTGGGCATTTCCTTTGTTGAAATCCTCAGCCAGTTCTGCAAACTCAATTGCTCCTAGATTTTGTTTTGTTTTTAACTTAGAAAAGCTCAGCTGTCTGCAAACCCCATACCCAAGCTGGGCTCTGAGACTCCCTTTACCCAACCAGTGCTCCAGGACCTCCCCATCCACCCACCTCCACTAGGAGTTTACCCTTTGATACAATTATGTCCATACCCTTCCCTCACCTTAGAAGGCAAATTCAGGCCAAATTCATTTTAATAATGCTTAAGTATTTAAAAAATTATCATTAATAATGTTTTAATAGTAGTAAATATTTTTAAATAATAAATTTAAATTTTTAAATGGTATTTTAAATGAAATATTAAATTTAAATAATATTTTTTCTGCTGGTTTTATACTTGTGTAAATCATAATTGTTAGAGCTGGGAAGGACCTTACTGTATTTCTACACAAGCTCCCCACTTTGCAGATGAAAAACTGAAATGCAGGTGTGTTGAGGCACTTTGCCTAAGGCCACACAATCGTAAATGGCTAAGCCAGGATTAGCCACAGGTCAGTTGACTTTCAACTTTTCTATGCCATAAAGCCCAGGTCTCAACCCAAATCAATGACCTGGAGCAGGTCAGTGATGCTGGTGACTGAGAAGGACCCGGGGCAAGCATGTTCACACACACTGCATGTGTAGTGGGACTGTTTGAACATCAGCTTGCAAGGGTGCAGGATTTGCTGAGCTGCAGCAGGTTTGTGCCACGTGGGAATGCCTGCCTAATGCTGTAAACAGCTTCCTGGTTTTTTGGTTTGTTTTTGTTTGTTTTTTTTCTTTTTTTGAGATAAGGTCTTGCTCTGTCACCCAGACTGGAATGCACTGGCACGATCACAGCTCACTGCAGTCTCAACTTCTTGGGCTCAAGGTATCCTTCCACCTCAGCCTCCCTAGTAGCAGGGACTACAGGTGCATGCCACCATGCCTGGCTAATTTTTTTAATTTTTTTTTTTTTTTGTAGATACGGGGTTTTGCCATGTTGCCCAGGCTGGTCTTGAACTCGTGGGCACGAGCGATCCACTTGCCTCAACCTCCCAAAGTGATAGAATTACAGGCCTGTTTTTTTTTTCCCAAGAAAAACTAGAAATATGGATTTTCAAAAAATTGTACAATCTCCTCATTTGCTCAAAATTAAAACAAACACTGTATAGGCCAACTACGACCCATCTGTAAACCAAGTTCTATCCAGGGATGGCCAGTGTGAAACTTCTGCTATAAGAAAATCTTACTGGCCAGGCGAGGTGGCTCATGCCTGTAATCCCAGCAATTTGGGAGGCCAAGGTGGGCGGATCACGAGGTTAGGAGTTTGAGACCAGCCTGGCCAACATGGTGAAATGCTGTCTCTACTAAAAGATACAAAAAAGTAGCCGGGTGTGGTGGTGCGCACCCGTATTCCCAGCTACTCGGGAGGCTGAGGCAGGAGAATCGCTTGAACCTGGGAGGTGGAGGTTGCAGTGAGCTGAGATCATGCCATTGTATTACAGCCTGGGCGATAGGGCAAGACTCTGTCTCACATAAATAAATAAATAAATAAATAAATAAATAAATAAATAAATAAATAATAAAAATAAAATCTTACTGCAGAATGCTTCCCCAAAGGGTCCCTCTCCTGACTGGTTCTGTGCTTTTCTCCTGAGGTTTCCTACTACTTCCTGCCCCCTCCCAGTGCCCCTCACCATATTCGAGCCAACTCCTCGTGTGTTCCTCTCTGTAGCCCCCTAGACCCTACCTTTTTAAGCCTACAGGAAGGGCGCTGAGCTCCAGCCTAAAGGTGCCAGTGGTCCAGCCTGGCTTAATTTTCCCTCCAACTCGCCTTCACTTTGCTGGCTAGATTGCAAAATGAGTCATTAAATTACATTCCTAAATTCACTGGGGACCAGACTAGAGCCAACCATGGTCAGCGAAATGCCTTGGAACGTTGGAGCTGTCTCAAAGGAATCACAGGGAAATGATTTTTGCCTTATGTAGAATTTACCCAAATGGTAATCAGAAGTAATCAAAATGAAACACATAGCTAAATAATAGCTTTCTTTGAATGCAGAAAGCCATGAATCTATCTGGCATGCTTTGCTAAAAATACTGGGAGAGCAGTTCTGAGAAGTAGTCTGTCCCTTGCAGAATTCTTCATGAACTCCTGAAGCTACAGGTGGATTTCACAAGTGTAGCCCACTTCTGAAGTTATGACTGCACCCTCAGCCAGTCCTTTCCTGAACCAGGGGTTGCACACTTCGAAGCTTGCAGGGACTAGATTTACAAAAGTGCAATAGGCCAGGAAAGGTTCTGATGGCCTGAAGATGGGGCAGGCATTACTTGGATCTGGTTGATTATGGACTGCAGGCCCAGTGCTGCCACACCTTCTGGTTTTTCATGAGAAGTTAGACATCTGAATTTTTGTGTGAACTCTGGCTTATTAAAGTTTGGCAACGAATTGAAGTAAAAATAAGACACCTTTCCAACCATAGAAGAGCTCTCTCTCTGAGGGCATGATTCAGCCGTGGGCTGCCAGAGAGCAACCTCTACATGAAGGAGAGGGCCAAGAAACACTCAAAAGAAGCCAGATAACTTAGGTTGTTGCTTCCAAATGCTTCCAAGGAGTTACTCATCCAGGATTTTAGATTTACACACAGTCACATAAGGACGCACTGTTTGAGGCCTCATTCTCCTAAACCTCCTTCTAAACAGGGATGCCACATGCCACCTGCATCCTTTTTAAATATGTACCAACCTTGATTGGACATACCCATGAAGAAGGAAACTAACAAGTGTGATTAATGTCCCTGGACCTCATTGTACTTGGTCTCAAACACCTGGAGAAGGCCAGCAGCACTCAAGTCATTCTTCTTTCTCCTCTACCTCACCGCACTTCATTTGCTCACAACCAGATTCTCTTCAAGGTTGAATTCATTCCTTTGCAGTAGCCATACCTGTCCTGCAACAGAGCTACCCTCTGCCTACATAGGACTCCTGGGTATATTCAGTAAAGGCTGAGGTTACTGTGTTTTGCATTTTGTAATTTGTGTTGTGTTTTGTGGTTGTCATACCGAGGCTCACAAGGAAAAGCTTGTATTTTCTCCTGGATGGGGAGTAGTAGCTACTCCTACTGACAGTCACATGAAAACAAGTCTGGTCCTTATTCAGAAAACCAGAATGGAGAAAACAAGACTCTGGGGGCAGGAAAAAAAAACTGCTTTTCTCTAAACAAAATTTGGTTAACTCAACAGTGTTTACTAAGTGTGTCAGTAAGCACTCAATATGTGTCAGGCAGTTACTGTGTGACACACTGACCATCAGAGTCAAGACTTTGGATTTATCTTTCAGGTTGCTCCTCAGAGAGGGAAGTAGCAATGGCCTTCATAAGAGAGGGAAGGAGGGAAAACTGATTAGGCCTCAAATGGAACATGAGAAAGTAATAGTTTGTAGGGCATATTTCAGTTTCTTGTGACTATATTTCTTTTCCTAGTCAAAATCTTTAGTAAAATTCCAGCTCTGTCTCAGCCATGCTATTGGGTATTGATGTGAAGGTCGTGTTTTCTCATTTGAGTCAGAGATTTACTTACAAGGGTGAGCAGTGTCCTTCCCAAAGGCCATCATGATGGTGGTTGCAATAATGTGGAGAGGTCCAAAGGGAAAGAAATATTAGGATACCATAGCCAAGTGTTTGGAAATCAGCTTTCTCTTTGTAGATAGATTTTTGCTCTAGTTAATGGCCTTAGAGGATGTAAGGTTTATTTTTTATTAAGTAAGTTGGAAATTTCGTATGCAGAGATGAATCACTCTTATAGGAAATATCAAAGAATCATTCTCCTTTCCAGGGTCTATATTTTTATGCCCCAAAGTGAATTTCTCATTTTTGCTCCAAGCCTGCTACTCCTCTCATGTTCCTATCTTAGTTTTGACATCACCATCCAGTTGACTCAGGATGAAAACCTCAGAGTTGTGGTCAACACCTTCCTCTCTCTCCTTCACCCCCTCCCTAACTCCTTAATACTGTATTCAAACATTTGCAGTTTTGTTGAGCAGTATTTCAAACTGATGCTCCATGAAACACAGGAGATGTTATTGGAGGCATTACGAGAACAGTAGTCTTTGGCCAATAAGTTTGGGAAACACTACAAGTTATAGCTCTCTTTTAGAGATTTTCAGAGTACATTATCATATAAAATGCTTTGAGAAGTTCTGCAATTTAGAAACCTGTTTAACTTCATCAGCCACAGAGTTTTCCACACATTAAAAAAACATATAAAAATTATCAGCATTTCTGTTAGTAGTCTGCATAACTGTGGTTCAGTACTAACTATAATCTGGAAAATTCTGTTAGAAATGTACCCCTGCAAAATCTCTCCCAGAGGCATTTATTGCTCATGTTTTTTTGTGATTCTCTTCTTACCTAGACACTTGCACCAGTATCTTAATTATTCTCCCTGCTTTCAGTCTCTACCAACTTAAGTCCATTTTTTTCTTCATTTACAGTTATGTCCTCTCAAAATACAGTTGTGATTAAACTTCTCTTCTACTCAAAAATCTTTTGTGGCTTTCATACTGCCAGCAAAATAAAGTTCTAGCTACTTACTGTTTTAAGGGCTCAGGTCAATGCAGACTGAAAACTGACTCCATTTGCCAAGTTCTGAAAGACAGTTAGGAACAAAATTTCTTACAGCATCTGGAGCCAAAGATAGTTCAATACAATAAACAAGGAGAGAAACAAAGGCCAAGAATTTTCCAATATTGATGACAGACAACAAATCATAGATCCATGAAGTTCAGAAAACACCAACACACTTAGGTGTATCAAATTGAACTTACTGAAAATGAAATACAAAGGGAAAATTTTGAGAGGGGAAAAAGAGACAATAATTAAGATACTGGTGCAAGTGTCTAGTCTGTGTTCCTATGGAGGAACACAGACAAGTATTACAGCAGACTTCTCAACAGAAATCATGAAAGCCAAAGGCAATGGAACAAGATCCAAATTCTGTACCCAGTGAAAATATCTTCCAAAAATGCAGGAAAAATAAAGACTCTCTCATACAAACCAAAACTGAGAGAATTCATTTCCAGAAGGCCTACCATGCTAGAAATGTTAAAGGAAGCTCTTAAGGCAGACAGAAGATGATAACAGAAAGAAGCTTTGATCCACACAAGGATATATGGAATGCTTTAAATGGAATAAATAAGGAAAAAGAAATTCATTCTTCTATTGTTTTTAATTACTTTAAAATATAAAGTAAAAATGTCTGGGAAGAAGAAGGGAAAGAGTGTGCAGCTCTCATTTTTGGATAAGGAAGGGAGGTCAAGAATAGGTTAGGCAAATAAGTATTAGGTTGGTGCAAAAGTAATTGTAGTTTTGGACCATGAATTTTAAGTCATTATAACTAGGCCAAACATATCTTTATTAGCCAAAATAGGAACCATTACATTCAACACATTTTTCCTAATGAGAAATAAGTTTATTTCTGTAGCACAAAAATCCATCCTTCAGGATTTGGTGAACTCTTGGAAAGCATTTTCTACCTTCTGCTGGTTTTGAAAATGTTTTTCCTGCACAAAGTTGTTGAGGTGCTTGAGGAAGTGGTAGTTGCTTGAGGAGAGATCAGGTGAATATGGCAGATGAGGCAAAACTTCATAGCCCAATTTGTTCAACTTTTGAAGTGTTGGTTGTCTGACATGTGGTCAAGTGTTGTTGTGGAAGAGAATTGGCCCTTTCTGTTGACCAACGTTGGCTGCAGGTGTTGCAGCTTTCAGTGCATCTCATTGATTTGCTGAGCAGATTTCTCAGATGTAATGGTTTTTCCAGGATTCAGAAAGCTGTAGTGGATCAGATTGGCAGCAGACCACCAAATAGTGACCATTACTTTTTCTGATGCAAGTTTGGCTTTGGGAAGAGCTTTGGAGCTTCTTCTCGGTCCAACCACTGAGCTGGTCATCGCTGGTTGTTGTATAAAATCCACTTTTCATCGCATGTCACAATCCAATTGAGAAATGGTTTGCTGTTGTTGTGTAGAATAAGAGAAGACAACACTTCAAAACAACAACTTTTTTGATTTTCACTAGCTCTTGAGGCACCCACTTATGGAGCTTTTTCACCTTTCCCATTTGCTTCAAATGCCAAATGACCATAGAATGGTCGAGGTTGAGTTCTTTGGCAATTTCTCGTATAGCTATAAGAAGATTAGCTTTGATGATTGCTCTTAATTGGTTGTTGTCAACATCCGATTGCTGACCACTATGTTCCTCATCTTCAAGGCTCTTGTGTCCTTTGCAAAACTTCTTGAACCATCACCGCACTCTATGTTCATTAGTAGTTCCTGGGCCAAATGCATTGTTGATGTTGCGAGTTCTCTTTGCTGCTTTATGACCCACTTTGAACTCGAATAAGAAAATCACTCCAATTTGCATTTTGCCTAACATCATTTCCATAGTCTAAAATAAATATAAAATAAACAGCAAGTAATAAGTCATTAGCAAAAAAAATAAAGTAAGAAATGCACATTAAAATGATGTATAACATAACCACATTTATTTAAGACTATATTCCAATATCAAATGGCAAATTTCAACAATGCAAAAACTGCAATTACTTTTGCACCAACCTCAAAACTTGGGACAGTTGTCAGGTCAAGATTTTGTTTCAAACAATGCTGGAAGCTGAGGGATCATAAGCATTTGTGTGAGGACTGGTAGGTTGGTTTATAGCCAGAGGACCTTCTCTCAACAAGATTCTCCACTTATGAACTCCAGCCCTTCTTCCTATCTATGCTTCTTGCCACTTCTCTTCCTTTACCAGCCCATGATTTCAGACATAAGGATACCCTGTTGGAGCCCACATAACTTGCCCTTTTTTGGGTCCTACATGTTACTCACCTGTTTCCCTCCACTTCCATCTCTACCTATTATATTCCCTTCATTTTTCAGCATCCAGGTAAAATGATGTTTCCTCTAAGAAGCACTTTGTAGTCCACCAATTAAGGTAGATTTCTCCCACTCCTGTGACCCATGAAAATTTTATTGTACTAGCTATAATAATCTGACTTATATTGAACTTAGCTATTTATGAGGTTATCTCAAGCTCACTGTAATCTCCACAAAGGTAGCCACCATGATGTAGTCATGTTTGAATCCTCCCTTCCTAAATACTCCCTATACGCCACCTAGCCCAAGTATTAATTACTGATGGTTTGTGACATAGACAGGCTCCGCAAAAGTTTGTTGAATGCAATTAAGACTAAGGACCTTTGGCTTCTTTGATGCCTATGTTCTTTGAGGTAAGGTAAAAAATGAAACTGATTTGGATGCAGTCACAGGGGCTTTTTTTCTGTGGTGTTTGATCTAAGCAGGGTCTGTCCTCCAAGAGTTTTTTAGAACCAGTCAGAGTGTCATGGCCATTCCAGCAAGGGAACAGAAGTGCTAGTCAGGAACCAAGGAAGACTTGTGTAAAGAGTCCTGAACCCCTTCCACATGGTGAGAGACAGGGAAAGCCTGTGGCCAGACCATTCCTTCCAACTGTTCAGCTCCTGGGCTTATAGCCATAGTGGACACAGGGTCCTCATGTTCTCCTTCCCTGGACTGTGTGCTCAGTCATTTGGCAAGACTACGCCTAGCAGGGCTGGCTTATATTCAGCAAATTTCACTCCACCACAGAAAAACAAGGCAAACAAACAAAATGAAAACAAAAAGAACGAGGTCAGAAGATCGAGACCATCCCGGCCAACATGGTGAAACCCGTCTCTAGTAAAAATACAAAAAAAAAATTTAGCTGGGTGTAGTGGCACATGCCTGCAATCCCAGCCACTCGGGTGGCTGAGGCATGAGAATCGCTTGAACCCAGGAGGTGAAGGTTGCAGTGAGCCAAGATCACACTACTGCACTCCAGCCTGGCGACAGAGTGAGACTCCGTCTCAAAAAAAAAAAAAAAAAGTCAAGATGAAGCACAGTTAACAGAAAAGGGAAACAAGAGTTGAGAGCAGGAGATTTGAGGACGGACAATTGAGCTCAGTTCTTAAGAGTGAATTGGCCTCAGCGTGGCAGAAAGTATACATATTCCAGGAGCATGACTAAAGTTCATAGGCCAATGAACTCAATGTTCGGACTGGTAAGAAAACCAGAGTGGTAGGAGGAGCTGTTCTGTTGTGCAGGAATCGGAGAAAAATAGTAGTCCCTTGGTGTGGAAGTGACAGTGTTGGTGCTAATGGGATAGGAGTTGCTATAGAGTGCTGAGGACCTTGAAAAAACTTCACCCTTCAGCTTGAGCACTGACTGACAGCTGGAAAGGGCTGTGAGTATCCACCCCCTTATTAATACGACCCAGCAATGTCACTATCTTCCTAGGATACAGGGACAGGCCATCGTGGCTACAGAAATCTTCAGTTACTTGATGCTGAAGCAGAAAGTAATATATATCTTATTGCTTTGAGAAAATAATCAAATCATTTTCTACCCTGGATTGTTCTAGATAGAATTTTAATGTAAGCAGAATCTAAATGTGTCCACCAATCTTACTCCCCTTTTCTCACGAGAATGTGGTTCCAATGATCCCTGTTTTAAAGAGGATTTCTAGTGTAATTACGGGAGTATTTGCCCAACGAATCCTTTTCTTTACTTCTTTGGCAAGGTGCTCAGTTATCATTGTTTGAGTTTAGTTCAGCTGTGGAATTTTCTTCTAACTGTACTTGGACCCTGGAGAGGCAGAGCCTTAATGGGGGCTGCCTTCTCCACATCCTGCAAGGATTGCAGGGATCCAATAAGTCAACTTTTACAGAATGCTTGGGGATCTAAAGGGTCTATTTGGGCTATAAATGTGCCAGGAAAAAAATCCTTGGATGTTCATTACTAGTGTGGTGGCTCAATGTAGATCCGATTTTCTACCTTGATACCTTATTAAAAAGTTGGAAAATCTCTATCGGGGTGAGAAAGACAACTTTTACTTGTTCGGTGGGTGGTTTTTAAAAGCCTTGGAGATTCATTCCTAACACAGGTCTATTCAAACATGTCAGAGGCATTTACCATTCACCCACACATGCAGGGAAGGCAGGAGACAGAATATAGAAGAAATTAGGGCCTCCAGGGTGAAAGGAGAAATTTTTCTTTTTTGGCTGTAAGGAGGCCCTTCACACACAGCAGCTGTGGGTGATGTTAAGGGAGAGCTATTGCAGCCCATCTCTCTACACCCACTCAGTGGGGAGGAGTAAGATACAGCCCAGGATTTTTCAAACATTCAAGTTTTCACTAAAAATCCTTATTAATTCAAAGCATTCAGCATGACTTATATAGGGCAATCACAGTTACTGATTGTTTAGATCTTGTAGAGAATTCAGGATTTGCCACTCAAAACGAAAAACTATAAAGCAGTTGAATAACTATTCAATTACACAGGAGGTCATCTGTCTCCAAACCCAAGCACCTACTCTGAATTTTGACTCTGAGGACCAATAAGATGTTCAGGTTATGTTAGTAGCATTGATGTCCAGTCATTTGCATTTCCAGCTAACATGGTGGGGTCATGGAAGCAGATCCATGAAATCATTGCCTTAGTTTTTTACCTTCTTCACATTGCCGGGGACCCTTTTGGGAGGCATCATCAAACTCTCCATCTACTGACAAGCTGAGGTGATGGCCCAAGGCAGACCCTCCTTCCCAATCAACACTTCACCAGTTTCATTCCAATGTCATTCCAATAAAACCCAACTCTTGACTCCAGACTCTTGATCTCCACTTGTTGCTTTCCTGGAGCTGGTGTTTGAACTCAGCTTTTCTTCCCTCACATTTTCACTTAGCTAACCTTTTTGCCCTGAGAATCACCTGCTACCTGTAAAGGTAAAGGATTCCCTGCTTTAATTCTGGCCCTATAGAAAATGACCTTTGATCTTAGCAGCTGTCTTAATCCGTTTGTGTGGCTATGAGACAATACCTGAGGCTGGGTAATTTCTAAAGAAAAGAAGTTGTTTTGGCTTATGGTTCTGCAGGCTGTACAAGAAAAATGGCACCAGTATCTATTTCTGGTGAGGGCTCAGGCTGTTTCCACTCATGGTGGAAGGTGAAGGGGAACTGACATGTGCAGAGGACACATGGAGAGAGAGGAAGCAAGAGAAGAGATGAGGTGCCAGGCTCTTTTCAACAACCAGCTCTCTCGGGCACTAATAAAGTAAGAATCCATCTCCACCCAGGCAGGGCATTCATTGATTCATGACCCCTCCCATTAGGTCATACCTCCAACATTGGGGATCAAACTTCAACATGACATTTGGAGAGGTAAAAACAAAACAAAACAAAACAAAACAAAAAAAACAGATTATAGCAGCCGCCCAGCCTCCAGCCCAATAAAGAAAGGACAGTGACTATGTATGTACCAGAGTAACAGAGATCGATCCTCTTTCTTTTCCCTCCACTGTCTCAGAACCTCTTCTTTTGTAGTGACTAACTATGAAATCAAACAATGAGACTGTAAATACTGAGACCACCCAAACAGGTTGCCTCATCTTAACTTTGTCAGTGAATACCCCCAAGATTCTAGTGTAAGGCATCATTCAATGCCTTTACGCTGGTATTGTCACGTACCAAAAGGAAAAGATAACCTGGATTTTGTCAAGCTTTCCATACAAATTTACCTTTATGCTGAGGAGAAATTTTGTTCCCAAAGGGTAATTTATTCAAAAAACTGCAAGTGTCTAGGAAGAGGGACTTATAATGAAGATGCCTTTGTAACCATTACTACACCGTGTCCTGACATTTATAATGAAGTCTAGAGCCAGAAATAGATTCTTCAGGAGCATGAGATGTGTCTAAACGCTAGATTAAGTCTATTCTTCTTGAATGTACCTCTGCCTAGGAGGAGTCTGGGGGCTTCCATGTTAGTGGGATTCAGTGGGCTTCTGGAATTGCCTTTGGTTTACTCATGAGCTCTCTTGATGATGCAGCAGTGGACAAGCTGAGACCACAGACACGTGTGCTTTCTTTCACAGGCAGCTCAGAAAAAAAATAATTACCCCAATTTCTAAGCAAGGCAGAATGCTAACCTTTCACTGTTTTATTCTCCCTTGAAATTATATTGATTTGGTCTTTCACTTTGTGATTAAGAGAGAATTTTGTTAGCAGCTGAGATGTGCTGCTCTTATATTTATCATTGTTACTGAATCCACCTTGAAATCCTTGGGTAGATAGTCAGAATGTTTTGGAAAATTAATTAAAAGAAGACTTAAAAGTTTTTACAGCTTGAAGAAACCAAGAAGGGTCACCAGGGGGATCGTAGGCCCTTCCATATTCAGTAGAAAACTCTTTAGACATTTTCAGAGACAGAGAATTGTAAAAAAAACAAACTTGTGAAGTAGGTGTGAAAAAAATCATTGTATAATTTTGCTTAAAAATTGTGGTTTTCCAAATGTCTTCTAAAGAAAACATACCACTTTAAGAAATCATTTAGTGTAAACTGGAGACGCTAGGGTAGAGAATAATCTTTAGAAACTTGAGTATATATGCAAAATAACTTGAAATAAACTGAGATTTAGAAGCCATAAAGAAAAGCGGATGGGAAGGTGGTTGGATGGTGGCCAGGGAGACATTCTGCTGGATGAAAAGCAGCCACCACAGGCTTTTGTGCTGACACAGACAGCGGTCTTCTCACCTTTGAGGAGATATGGAATAAGATGCCACAGAGATGGAGGGGAGAGACACATCAATTTCACTTCTCTTGGCAGAGAGGAAGCTGTACACAGACAGCAATTACACGGGGTAGAGTGAGGCCATCATTCATGCAAAGAGAGTGCAAAGATAGAAGGGCAGGATGGTGACTAAGTGCCTCCAGCCAAGCCAGCAATGTAAGCGGAGGCCCAGGGGTTGGACTGGAGAATTCATGTCCAACCTGCGGGGGGCAGCACAGCCGGACCCCCACCAGTCACCATAACCTACAAATACAGAGTTGCAGTGGCCAGATCTGACATGCCAAGAAAAGCCAGAAAACTGGATTTTGATTTGAAATTTCACCTACTTTAAGAGGTCAGCAACACACCTAAAACTTTTTAAAAATGTTGTTCTGAGGGCATAGAAATTGTCATGAATGCAATAGACGAAGGGAACGGGGTTCTTATCACTGAAGACAGAGGGAAATTGCAAATGCAAGGCACTAGCAAGGGCTTTTACGGGAAAACTTCTCTAAAGCCTCAGTGTTGAGGTCAAATACTGACAGTCTTGTGTGCGTCCCTGAAGTTTCTAACCTCAAGTATGGAAATTAAAACCAGAGTTACATTAACTAGTGATGAATAACAGTTGAAGCTGAATACAGGATCACTTCTACACAGCAAGAGGTGAAATATTTATGCTGTTGTTTGAATCAAAAGTTATACTCTGGTGCAAAATTCATGAATGACTGAATTATATGTTTTGTGTCTGGTCTCTCTCCAATTTGCCTGCTTAACCATCTGGTCCACATTGTCATAAATCAGGTAGCACTGCTCACCTGGTGGCGGCTGTAGAAATTTTGGACATAACGTCTGGAAGGAAATGAGTCCTTGTAGGGCAGGACCTCTAACTTATACAATGATGGAAATTTTCAGTGGAGTTGGAATTTCTTTCCACACTCTATTGAGTTCGAATATTGCTTCATCTCACAGCAATTGTGCTTGCTGTAGGAAGTTTATTCTTTCTGTCTAACTTCACAACCTATGATAATGTACCCTGTAGAGTTATGTAGGAGGAGGAAACACTTCTATTATATCCTTGTGGTAGATTAGATTATTGTCCAGAAATATTCACTTCCACCGCACCTTCACCTTTACACTTCCCTGCCCCTGAATTTCGGTCTTAGCCATAGGATTTGCTTTAACCAGTATAATGTTAATGGTGTGATGTGATCAAAGGCTTGAAAAGCACTTGGGTGATTGGGTTTGTTCTCCTAGTTCTACCATCTCTATGAGACTTACCTTCTCTAAGTAACTACTACTTCTTCAGCTCAGAATAACCACTATATGGACTGGAGTCATCCAGACCCACAGTTGAAGCAATGTGCCCCATGGAGTCCAGTGTAAATGATCTGCCCCAACCAATGCACAGATCAAGGAGAGTAAATGAATTTTCTTTTAAGAAAATGAGTTTGGAAGGGCTCTATTATTCAGCATTATTCCAGTGGCAGCTAATTGACACGCTCCTTCTCATAATGAATTAGGCTTTTTGCCCTTTAATTGGTCCCTAATCGGCTTGCTTAGCTAGGATTTAAGCACTCCAGTTAATATCGTGGGTAGAAGATATTTTAAAGACTTGGGAGAACTGGACAACATTCAGAGGGTTGAAGTTAAGCAATTGGTCTACTTTCAGACAGGCTACTAATGACCCACTTGCACCATCAATTCGAGATCAGAAAAGTAGAATCTAGGTATCATCCGCTCCATGATTCCCTACTTCATCTGCCCCACCATCCATCCAGCCATTCACGAATCATTGTGCTGATGCTACTTCTCACATCTCTCTCAATCTCTCCAATGCTCTTCGTTTTTATTGCCAGTCATCCTGGGCTAGTTCATTCACATCTCTTGCTCAGATTAATGCAACAGCCCCCACTCTGTCTCCTCCGATCCATGTTGCATCTTGCTTCTCCCCTCGCCTGCCCCCCAGCTTTAAAACATTTCCACAACTTCCTGTTTCCTTTAAAATAATGTCCAGCTACCCTACCAAGGCTTACATGGTCGTTTGTGATCTGGTCCTTGATTCCCTTGCTAACATCTCTCACCACATCTCCCCTAACCTACTCCAACTTTTACATGCTGCTCTATCAGCGGCAGCCCTGTCTGTTTGGGCCTTCACACTGTTTCCTAGGCGGGGCGCCCCTCTCACGGCACCCTTCTTTCTTTCTGTCATTGCAATTCTCACACTCACAATGGGTTTATGAAGCGGTCTGAACTCAGAAGAAAGCATGAATGGAGGTTTTTTTCTATTGCCTCCCCAATTAAACTATGTTAAATATCCTTTCCTTCCCCATATTGACAAAATGGGCAGATCCTATTACTATTTAATAAAATTCTGTTATCAGAAACCCATTTAGATTAAAACTCCAATCTCAAACCTAATTCCAGTTTCCTTCCCCTGCGACCCAGCAAGGCTTCAACATGAAGATTTCAGAGTGTGGGAAAGCTGTTGATCTGAACTTAGAATGGAGTGGGTGGAGTGCATTGTCTGACTGTCTGCAAAGACTCTCTCTTCTGGGACTCTGGGTTTTCCAGAGTATTTAGGCTGGGGCTGATGAAGACAAGGAAGGGGATGGGTATGTCTTACTTAAATGGCATTACAGCCAATGCCCTCATGTAGCAGACATCCAAATGCTGATATTTTTGTGGTACATAGTGTGGATCTACGGGAGACTCCTTTAGGGGAAATATCTACCACACATTTCCCTGACAGGGTCCACATCTGGTTATTTCTCTTCTAACTCCCTTGGTCTCTGCCCCATTTCCCTCTCCACCCCCACCACTGAAGTACCTATTGCTTCTGGGGTCTTCTCACCAGTAAGCTGCTCTCCTGGATGGGGGCACCCATAATTTTAGCCGAATATTTAAGCAACTCTACTGAAGTTATTTTTTAAAAGACAACTAGACAGTATTGTTACAAATTGTTTTTGAAGAGTAAATTCTGCTTTTAAAAAGTTTGCTGGTAAACTGGAATAGCAATAATCAAATCATTGATAAGGTACTGGCTCTAGTTGTATTTTTAAATCAATCCTGGAATAATTTGGTCATTCTTATCTATCCCTGCCCACATTTAAAAACTTTTCCTGATGTAAATGAACGGGAATGAGCATTATGGATGGTTTGTTTTGTTATCAAACATTCTTTAAAATACCTAGAGTAGATGAGTCCTAATTCCAGCAGTCTCTGTAATCTCTAAAGCCCTGTGAAAGTAGGACAGGGTGTTCAAGCCACCCTACAATGGGCAGCCACCTAAGTAATAAGATCCCTGGCTGGGGAAATAATGCCTGGCTCTTCGCCTCTCAGATGCTGGCAGATGAAACAAAATACAGCAACTTTCAAGTGTTCTGTTCTGTGCCCAGTTAGAATTATGCCAGTACAAATTGCCAGACCGTGAGGCCAGGTGCTTCACATGCAGGTTGAAGATGAGGTTCTACTAAACCTGTAAGGAAGACTGCATTCAAATCCATCTATCTGCCAATTGACTCGCTTTTCATCTGGCCAGAGGGCACCCACATCCCAGCTACCCACATACTGAGATGGGCCCGTCGAGAGGGGAGAATGTAATAAATTATGCTACATACATATAATGGAATTGAATTGCAGGCATTAAGGAGAATGAGGCATCTCATTTTGTAGTGATATGGGTTGTTTTCAAGAAGTCTCATTAAGAAAAATAAATAAATAAGTAATAAATATACATGTTTGCTTCCATTTGCATAATATATCTCTATCAGAAGACCAAGCCAATTGTAACAGTTGTCTTTAGGGAGGTGAACTGGGCTATAGGATAAGAAAAGATTTTACAATATGCTTTTCATTTTCCAATGTTTGAACGTGTGAAATGTATTTCTTATTCAACTAAATATATAAACACATTGTTAATGAAACCATGCAAAAGTCTGAGCACATCTTGAGTGAACACGTGTGATTGGTCAAGATCAGGGAACTTGCTCATGACTCCAGCACTCAGTTTATGGCTTGGCTAAAATGTCTAGTTGCCCTGAGATTTTTGACCATTATGCTATATCACTTGTTTGTAATGTTCCTCAAATGTCGTTCAGTTATTCACACAGTGGCCATGGGTTAGTCAGAAAGCATAAGAAACTAATGAAGAAATACAACGAATTAATGAAGAACAGAAAAAATTATATTCATTCTGCAAATGTGCCTCAAGAGAACCTGTACCTGGTCTAAAGTTGTTTTCATCTCATCAAAATTCTTCACAACACATCGAGAAATACCAAAATGAAACAGAAAGCGTCTAAGTGATGATCTTATCCAGTTTGGCTTTTCACTTATTGGGGTCTGGCTGGGCTTCCTCATGCTGCACGGCAGAGTATTCTCAATCATGAAATAAATGAGTCCCTGTTGCTGATTACCCAAGAGGTGCACTGATTTCCCCAGGTGAGAAGTAGCTCCACCACAAATCAACTTTAGCAACTGGGTGCATTTGTTCTATTGATTTTTAATTTGGGGCTTATATCTAAAAATCATTGCTTTTCTATTTTCCAGTCCAGTACGTCCCGGTGCTTACAACGTGTTACTTCTGCCTGGTGTCACAGGATCCTCTGACTTGACTTGTCTCTGCTGCTTGGGAGAATGTCTGTCTCTGTTACTGGTTCTTAGGTGCCCACATGGAAAATTGTTTTGCCATATAAACTATATTTCAGGTTATATTATCTCAAACATACCCTCTATATTTGGTGAAAATCCATCCAGTTATTTGCATATGATGCAAGAGCAGACAATCCAATAAACACAATCTTTATTTGTATAGACATCTACCATCCACCCTACAATGCATTATTTGTGGCAAAGAACTTATAAACAGCAATCCATAATCCTTTCTCTTTTCTTTTCATTTGGAAACAAAACAATAAAATTATATAAATAAACCCATTTTGTTTAATGCTGCACACATAAATTGTAATATATGTTAATATGAATTCAGTCTAAAAACAAACATAATGCAGATAATTTCATAGTTTGTTAACACATAATTGCATAATTCCTGTAAAGAAGGAAGTGCAGAAAGTTTCTTATTAAATGAGGAAAAACAGAATATTTTTTAAATTGTAGTAAAAATCACTTTTCAGTTATTTACAAAAATATTTTGTATTAATAGCTTAAAATCATTTTTGTGTTATTCTATGGAAAAAAATGACAAAATGGTGTTAAATTCCTGAAGATAATTTTCCTGGGATTATGTTTTTCTTTTAAAAGAATTTGTGAATCGGATACAAAAGTGCACAGTGAAAGGTGCCTCCCAAAAGAAACCAAGAAACATGCCCAGATTCTGAACTTCTGATGACATCCATGGGAGGTGAATGGCCTCCTTTCTGCCCCTTCTGTCCATTGTCTGCCTTTTTCACACCTGCTCACAGCCAGCAAAACACTAAGTGTTTTCCAAAGTAGCTCTTCGAAGTTTGTTGCTCTTCTAGGGTTTAATTCATCTCAGACACTTATCAAAGAGCAAGTATTGTTAAGCATGGGCTATGTGTGAAAATACGCAACACTTGGGCAATAATATGAATAATCATATGAATGACAACAGTCCCTGCTATCACCCTTAAAAACTTCCCCCTCGTTAGGCCGGGCGTGGTGGCTCACGCCTGTAATCCCAGCACTTTGGGAGGCTGAGGTGGGTGGAACCCGAGGTCAGGAGATTGAGACCATCCTGGCTAACACGATGAAACCCTGTCTCTACTGAAAATACAAAAAATTAGCCGGGCGTGGCAGCATGTGCCTGTAGTCCCAGCTGCTAGGGAGGCTGAGGCAGGAGAATCACTTGAACCTGGAAGGCGGAGGTTGCAGTGAGCCGAGATCGTGCCACTGCACGCTAGCCTGGAAGACAGAGCAAGACTCCATCTCAAAGAAAACAACAACAACAAAACCTCCCCCTTGTTAAATAGATAAATAAGCTGATATGTTAGTTCACTCACAAGAGGAAAGCAGAATTTGTGGCAAAAATGAGTCAGCTGAACGCTATCTTATGGGAATTAGCAGGGTTCATTAGAAGAGGAGTGACAGTTGTGTGAGCCTCTCCATCCTAACCTGCTTCGAGACCCCTCGGCACAACAGCTGGGGGTCCTTGGGCACACCCAGCTCTAAATACGACTGTGGCCACCCCATCCTGGAACTTCTTCATGGAAAGATGTCACACAAATGCTAAGCAACACTTTGTAGATCTGTAGATTTGAGCTCTTAATGAGGAATCTGTCCTAGCTTCAGCCTCACAACTTCCGTGTGAGTTTTTAGGGGGCGGTGTTGCTCATTTGTTAGAGGGCAGAACCTTCCATCACACCCTCAGGCAAAATGAACTCTGCTGTCATCCTCTCTGGGGCTCACAGAACTCCAAAGAGCTGGAATTCTGGCCCTGTGGGGAAATCTCTGTACGTCCAGTCAGAAGACTTAGTTGCTGCTGTTTCCGGGCGAAGGGGAGGCAGGAGTAAAAAATGGGTTTTGCAACTTAAAAAAAAAAAAAAAAACCCAAAAACAAAAAACAAAGTTAAAACCTTCTTTTAGAAATGACTGTTTGCTGTGTTAATTATTTAAATTGTGCTTACAGACACAAAACAAAGGGGAAATGTGACTCATCCTTTGGAATTATTAGTCCAAGTTCTGAACACTTAGAAATGGCCTCATTTACTTCGAGTAATTTTCTCTAAGTGTACGTGAGCCTCAAAACAAAATTCTCTAAATGCAATGTGGGATCCAGGATAAGATCCCGGAATAGAAAAAAAAAATACCTATTTAGGGGAAAAACTAGGGAAATCCAAATAAAGTCTGGAGTTTAGCTAATAGTAAAGCACCAACATACCAGGGTAATGTAAAATGTTCCATTAGGGGAAACTGGGTGAGAGATATATGGAAACTCTTTGTACTATCTTTGCAACTTTTCTGAAAATATGAAATTGTTCCAAAATTAAAAGCTTATTTAGAAAATAACAGGGTAATTCTGGAAGTTGCTTCTCCCTTCTACGTGTGCAGTGAGATGCCTCACTCGCTCTCCACAGGGATGGGGGAGGCGTCCTGAGGCATCCACAAGCAAAGCAAAGCGACTTGGGCTGCAGAGCGGAGAAGTTTGTTGATGTGAAGAGCCAGCTAGAATTGCTCAGTGTTGGCATTTTGGAAGATTTGGCTTTCTAGATCCTCTTTCCCCGCAATGACAGGACTTGAGTCTGCATGATTCTGAATGAGGCAGCAAACCTAGGTCAGTTGGGCATGTCTGTGGACACAGTGCTGGCACACAGAGGGCTATCAATACATGTGTGCTGAAGCCATGAACAGTAAAATACGTGAATTGATTTTTTTTTAGTGACTCCTGGTACACGCTGTTGTTCTCTGTACGTACCTCTCTCAACCTTCTCTACCTTCATATTCACCGTCCTTTCCTCCTTCTTGTGTGCTTTTCCTTTTTGAGAGCTTGGCCAAGCGCATTCATTGGTTCCTAGCGACCCCACCATAAACTGCAAAGGGGCTTCTTTGAGGAGCTTTCATAAGAGAAATGGCTTTGTAGCGAGGCTGGTCAGGCTACACGGCCCTGACATGTCTCTGAGATACGAGATGTTCCCCTCAGTTACCAAAGCCAAACTGTGACAGCCGAGAGACCAAAGCAGACAGCCAAAACCACACAGGGACAAGATGGCCAAGAGCTACAAATTCAGTTGCAGGAAAAGAAAGTATGGACCACCGAAGGCAGGTGACAACCTGTCTGTCTCTGCCTGGCTGGGAAGAATTCAGCTTTTTCTTCCAAACTGCTCGCACATTGCAGGTGGGGAGCTTGGGATCCAGAAAGGGACTCTGTGTGTTTGTTTCACTCCCCAGGAGAGGTGGTCTGCTTGCAAGGTGTTCCTAACACTGGGCTAGCATAGAATGTGGTGCCCAGGTACACAATAAATAGGAGACTGCTGAGCTCTGTGGAGAAGGCTGGGAAAGGTTCCGCGAAGTCACAGTTCTCAGGCCCTACTCTCCAGAAAATGCTTTAGAAAGGGTCCTCTGAGTGGCGGAGGTTGCAGTGAACTGAGATCGCACCATTGCCCTCCAGCCTGGGTGACAGCGAGACTCTGTCTCAAAAAAAAAAAAAAAGAAAGGCTCCTGTAAGCATGGGGTAGTAAATTTTGCAAATCACCTCCCATGACCTCCCTAAGCTTCTATAGAATGATGCACTCCTTCTCTAACAAAGGTGGTGCCAGTCACCACTTCCAAGGAGAGCTGCTTCCCCTGCTGTGATGGGAGTAAGGGATTTGTAGTTAAATTAAATGAGTTCTGAATCATGACACAGTGATGGGGTGCAAGGTGGGAGGAGGGATAAGGAAGGACCTGGATCTTCCTAATGGAACTGCAGTGGGTGGCGGGGGAGGGGGGGAGGGGTGGTGTCAAGAAAGGATTATCCAGGAACTGACATCTGAGAAGTTTCTAGAAGGAATTCCCCAGGTGAATAAAAAAACAAGTCAGTGTGAATAGGAGAAGAGATGCCTCAACATTCCTTAGGGGTTAAGGGTTAGCAGTTTCGAGTTCTGAATCCAAGTTGTGCCTCTGTCATTGGAAACTTTAAGACTTCATGACCTCGCTTGACTTCTTGAACATCTCTGTTTTCTCAGGTATAAAATGAGACTCCCTAAGGTGGCTTATCTTCTGTTTCTAGCATGTTATGAATGAAGGTGTTGGATTGGACTGGAAATTAGATAACTTGGGTTTATGTCTGAGCCCTCCTACTAACTTGAGTAAGGCACTTCATTCTTCTGACTTCACTTTTTCCTTCCATTAAAATGACCAGTTGAGTTTGTAATCTAAGAAAGAGCGTTTCTAGGTTGATTTACCTTTGACCTTCATCCAAGGCGCAAAAAGGTTAATCTTAAAGGAAGGGGTACTTCCATTATTTTTTCCTATTCTTCTTTCTCCCTGATGCCATCTGAAAATGGCTCAACTGACTGGTTTTACAGGTGGATCCTGGGGATACTATTCTATACAGAGGACTAATTCACAAAGTTCCCTAAATGCATTATTCTAAGTATCTAAAGTTCTTTGCTATTTTGGCCCTGCCAGCCTTTTACATCTCATTCCTCCTTCACACCCTACATCCTAGCCACACTGAAGAATCTCCCGGGGTCTGTGTCCTGCCTGGCTTCTGGTGTCCCTGGCTTTCTTGTGCTCTTCTCTCAGGCTGAAACATCCCTTCTCCTATTTACACCCGGCTTGTTTTTTTCTCCCCCTGGGGAATTCCTTCTAGAACCTTCTCACTTGTCAGTTCCTGGATAATCCTTCCTTGATGGCCCCCACCCCTAGTTCCATTAGGAAGATCTAGGTCCCTCCTTATCCTTTCTCCACCTTTCCACTCCATAGCTGTATCATAATATGTACCACAGGACGTTGCAGCTCGCCGACCCTGGGGGCCCCTCTGACTGACTGTCAGTTCCTTCAGCGCAGGCTGTGTGCCTTGGCGCTTATCACAATATCTAGCTCCTCCACCTGGAATGAAAAGATGAGTGAATACAACTTACAGTCAGCTTGAGAAAGTGAAGCTAAGGCACAGGGAAGCCAGGAGCCAACCTGCCCTAGGTCGAGCAGGGCTCCCACGGTGAGATTCCCCAAACTGAGCTGTAAGAAATCTGCCCATGAACCACATGAGCTCAAGTCCTTCCAGTGCTGTTTTTTTCTTGAAGCAGTGCATTTTGGGGCAGAGTAGAGGAGCAGATGCATCTCTTCCAAACCCCAACAGGACGGGGGCAAGGGCTGGACACATCCCAGAAACGAGAGGCATGTCATGCTCATGCTGTTCCATGTGGTGGCTCCAGAGATGGTGTTGCTGTGTGGCTCATGGTGACATGGCCCTGCCTGTCACTCTGTGGCCCCAAATGGCATGTACCCAATGACAGACGTGTATGTCAAACCATGAAAGACAGCAGCCTGGGGGAGCTTGGGACAGCTTCAGCAGATCTGAAATAAGATGTCAAAATCAGCCCCTAGAAGCTGGGTATGTTTTTGGCCTCACCATCCTGCTCCTCCAGGAGTCAATTCTCAGCCAGCTCTGTGCCACCACACTGGCGGGCCACTCTGCTAGGCCTGGCAGGTGTGAGAAGGGCCTCAGAGCCTTGTGAAGGATCAGGACTTAAGACACCACATCCTTCAGTACCCTGCCGTCTTATCTGGATCCTCTGGGGGCTGACGTTAAGGGTGAGATGGTGGAAGAGGAACTGTCCACTTTGCAGTTACTCTACCCAAAGCTCCCTACACCTAGGAACCCCCTACACCTACACCTACACTCTGTGGCATCTTCCCTTCATAAGAGTAATTACCAGCATATTGCAGTGGCTGAAATTAACTGAGAACATACGTATCAGGATCTGTGCTAGGCTATTTATAGGATTATCTCATGTAATTATCACTATAATGTTATAGAGTAGGTGCTTTTTTTTTTTTTGACAGAGTTTTACTCGTTGCCCAGGCTGGAGTGCAATGGCATGATCTCGCTCTGGGATTACAGGCGTGAGCCACCGTATCCTGCCGAGTAGGTGCTATTATTGCTTCTATTTAGAAGATGAGATGATCCAGTCTAAATTAGTCCAGTCCCTTGCCCATGTTTCCTCAACTAATGATTGTTGAGGCAGGGACTCAGACACAAGCTTTAATGTGCTTTTAGCCACACGATACTGCATCATGCAAGACCTGGAGAGACCATGGGAGCAAGGACAAGCGGGATCAAATGGAGCCAAGCGATGCAAGGGTACCTGTGGGAGCCCCATCACAGGGGCCTCGTGTTCCTCCCTTGACCCGGACAATAAGAAACCAAAAGAAACCGGCTGGGACATTTCTCACTTCACTCCCTCAGACTGAGTGGAGGGTCAGGCTCACATAAACAGAGTTCTCTTGGCTACTAAGAGGCACTATCTGAACTCAAGGAAGGAGTGTGTAACCATAACAACAATGATACAACCCGATCTCTACCCCCATAGAAAGAAGAGAGCTTTATGTTAAAGAACTATTTATCTGAAATAACTGTTGAACAGGATAGCTTACCACTGACATTGAACTTGGGCAGCAAAAAGCAAGTGGAAAAATTTGGTGGCTGAAATATTTTCCATGACCACCCGCCGTCTGGGTGTAGTATGCAAAGGGGACACCATGAGTCAGACAGTTCAGGCCCCCCACCGAGGAGCCATCAGGGCTGGGGTCAGTAGGTTTGCCATCTGTCAGCATCACTCCATTCTCTAAAACCCTTGGGAGGGTTGCCTTGTCACATCTGTTGAAAGCTACAGTCTCCTTCCTCTTGCACTGCCTCACTTACAATGTTAGTAAGCAAGCAATTTAAGAGTGAATTATACTAATTTTGCTTATCCTTGAAGTGTGAAATTTTAGAAGATGGTGCCAAATGAATGATCATGTATATTTCTCAGTTTGTTCGTGGCTTTTTTAAAAGTTTGTTCATTCTTAAAGACACTTCTATGCTGTGTAAATTTAACTAGAGATGAAAAATGGAAGATGAAAACAATTGTAAATTTATCTAAAAGTACAGGTTTCAGATGCTGATAACCAGAAAAGTAATTTCTATGGACTTGAAACTATAGATCTTTTTGTCCACCTACATTCTAGGCCTATCATTCATTACCTAAATAATATAAAAACCAGCTAGAATATCAGCTGCAACAAATTATCACAAATTTTACTTATGAAACAAGACTAAACAAAGTTGTCATTGAAGGCAGGGTGGGATCTCATTTCATTTGTGAATTTGAGACTAAAGCTAGTGCATGGATTGTAAAAACTGAATGTGGTCAAAGTGATCCCCAAAAATTATTTAATTACACCATAAAGAACAGTGTCTATGATATGACATACGCAACGTGTATCAGGCAGCTATTGCTATGACTTTGCTGCATAACGAGTAACCTCCAAATCTCTGTAGAAGACAATAAGCATATATCACCCATGTGCCTGTGGGCCTCTGAGTCAGTTGCAGCATCTCGGTTCCTTGTGTTTCATTCCAGGGCCTGGGCTGGAGAGACATTAGCTATCCAGGGTATATTCTTCCCATGGTCATGGCAGCTGCACAAGAGAATGAGCCCAGTTCTGTTAGTGTGTTTTTAGCCTCTTCTTGCATCAACATCTGCTAACAGCCCATTGGCCAAAGTGAGTCACATGACCAAACCCCAAATCAAGGGTCAAGGAAGTACATTTCTCACACCACAAGACCATGGCTAAATGTGGTTGTCTAGCACTACTAGTAAAGAATAAAGAAATGGGACGAATAATTTAATTTATTGCAATTCAATCCTTAAGATGCAGTGTTTTTAACCATGTAAAAGACATGGTCCTAGTTCACTCAGGGCAAGTTAAATCTGCCCATGATACTGTTTCCCCATGAAGATACTCCATTTACTTTATTTTTGAGGGGTCTGTTTCCTTGTTATACGTGCCATCTAATGGTCAGAGGTATCTTTGAGAACTGACCCAGCAGTCCCAACAGTCAACACCCCCATCCAGAGACTCCCCTAAAGGATCATTCTCTCTACTAGGCGTTGTTTGATGACTTCTTAGGATCCACTTCTCCATGTTGCCCCAATCCTCGCAGACAACCCAAACTCGGTTCCATTCCTGCTCTCCTCCCTCTCCCTTTAGTCCCCTGGTTTTGGGCTGCCCAGGGGGTGACTTCCATTTACCCTCGGCCGTTGGACAGCTCTGTCACAATCCGTATTCCAATACTGCCAAAACCCTGGGACTCAGGCTCATCTAGAGTGAGGCTGGTGAGGATAGTCTAACAGTCAAGGTTCATTCAGGCAAGAAAAGAAAAGGAGAAACCAAGCATTTTAAGCAGAAAGAGATTAAATCCAAGGAAGTACATGATCATTGAGTAGGCCTGGGATTGTCAAGGTCAGGAAATCTGCTTTCACTAAATCTAGAACAGTAGGAATTAGAGGAAGCTGCCACCCAGACTCCAGCTGCCCTGGAGTACCGAAGCAAGAGATTCTCAGGAGGGCACCTCAGAGCCAAGGGCAGCTGCTACCAACAATTTCAGCTGCTTGCCTGCAGTATGTTGTTCTTGGGGGATATCCCCCCAAAAGCAACAGCGCATTATGTCATCTGCATGACAGAATTATTTTCTTCCACTTTTCACTGGGAAGCCCTAACTCTGAACCACACTGGGAAAAGAAATTGCAGACTTTGCTCCAGCAATGCAGAATACAGTGCGGCAGGGGTCAGGGAGGATGCTGGGTTTACACAGACCAAGCAGAAAATCCATCACATCCCTTTCCCACATTTAAACTTCCAAACAACCACCACTACCACCCCACACTCTGCGTAATGTGATGCCTGATGCATTGAAATGCACCAGTTCTGTCTACCCAATGGGAGAGGCACACAGTCTCATAAGTCACGCTATACAGACAGAGGATGACTTTTAAGATATTACCCAGATAATTACATGAATTTTAAGACTTGCTTGGCACCAGTTGATCAATTTTATATTCATTTATCTAAATGAAGACTTATATTCATAGTTGAGGGATTATTTTACTTGAATACTATATCTTTTAAAATATTTGCTGGGGTTATGATGTCAACAGAACCCAATAGAATATCACACTGAAGTTTTTACAAGTCTCTTCTTTATGGAAGAACCTGAAAAGACTCTTCAGTTCTACCTAAATGAAGAAGAAAAATTCTTCTGGCACTAATTTCCCTCCCATACAGTTTCCTGCCTTTGTTCACATACCATTTTATTCCAAAGAAAGCCATATTGTCTAATCATAAGTCATACTGGAAAACATCAATAAATATAAACAATTATTCTCATCCCACTCTCTTCAGTATAAGAAGAATCTATAAAATGTATACAATATGTTTGTAACATAAATAAGAGAAATATATATGTGTATGTATGTGTCTATACATATATATAGCCTTTAAGTAAATTCAGTGATTCTTATATAGTGGTTCTTATAAAGCTAAGAAATTTGAATTCAAAGGCCTTTGGGGTCCTGGAATTCAACCATTCATCATTTACTCATTTATTCAACAATTACAGATTAGTGCCTGCCCTGTGCCGGGCAAATTTGCTTATGGTTCCTACCCACAGTGTGCTCCCAGTGTAGCAGAGGAGTTCACAGTTCTGTTACCAAAGGCTTGAAATTTCCATACTCAAACAACAACTAGCACACAAAAATTCTCCTCCCCTAATGGAGTTGAGGAAACTACCCATGTCACCAAATAATTCTTAGCTTTCCTAAAAGAATCACCAAAGAGCTCTTTCAAACTGGTAATGAGATTGGAATTCCTAAAATTAAAAATACACCCCACTGCATATGGAGAACAACACTACCAGCAGGTGGCTCCGGCAGGGCCGTCTGATGGATGGGTGAGTCAGGTGCTGGCAGTCCAGGGCTGAATGTGCTTGGGTCTCCTCATAGTTGCCTGGCTTTTTATTTATTTTTATTTTTTATTTTTTATTTTTTTGAGACAGAGTCTCGCTCTGTTGCCCAGGCTGGAGTGCAGCGGTGCGATCTCGGCTCACTGCAAGCTCTGCCTCCCGGGTTCACGCCATTGTCCTGCCTCAGCCTCCCAAGTTGCTAGGACTATAGGCACCTGCCACCATGCCTGGCTAATTTTTTTTTTTGGATTTTTAGTAGAGACGGTGTTTCACCATGTTAGCCAGGATGGTCTTGCTCTCCTGACCTCGTGATCCACCCGCCTCGGCCTCCCAAAGTGCTGGGATTACATGCATGAGCCACCACGCTTGGCCATGACTGGCTTTTAGGATGATCAGTGGAGTCTCCAGTGGTCAGAAATGCCTGAATTCTGCTGATTTTGTTTTGTCAGCAACCTCTTATTGAATTGACTGTTACTTATTTTTATTAACAACAGGTTGATGCTAATGGTTGTCATAGACTGGGAAACACAGGTTCTGCATAATATAGATGGGTTCCTGTTTTAAAAGAGGCTACTGTTGTGTCCAACAACAAAGCTGTAAAATCATGGAACCAGACTACTCTTCAGAGAGTGACTAGTGCACTGCCAGCAGCTCGCCAGAGAGAGTCACAGAAGGTTGGCGCTGCAAGACAGCTTATATTTCAGAGCATGAAACCGAGGCCGGGAGGGAACACTTATCCCATGCCCCATACCTGGTTGAAGGCTGAATGAACCCTCAGTTAGTCACGGGCTACCCAGGTGGCCAGTATCCCTGCTGCACTACACAATAAGCAAAGACACAGCCATGGACATAGTGATGACATAGCCATAGCAATGATTAGGGAATCACTTCTTCTTGGGATCTTAAGAAGGCTCTGTCAGTTTCCAGTGGTACCATTTCCTTAATCCATGTTACATACTTTTTGGCCATGATTAACAGTGAGTGAGTGTACACTGTATGGCAATGCTGTGATAGTACCTTACATAGATTGTCTCTCATTATGACATCCCTATTATACAGATGAGGAAACTGATGCTACCAGAGGCTAAATAACTTGCCAAACTTTCTAAGTTAATATGTAATAGGAGCCGGGCACGGTGGCTAATGCCTATAATCCCAGCACTTTGGGAGGCTGAGGCAGGTGGATCACTTGAGGTCAGGAGTTCAAGACCAAACTAGCCAATATGGTGAGACCCCGTCTCTACTAAAAATACAAAAATTAGGCAGGCATGGTGGCATGCGCCTGTAGTCCCAACTACTTGGGAGGCTGAGGTAGGAGAGTCACTTGAACCTAGGAAGCAGAGGTTGCAGTGAGCTGAGATCGTGCCATTGCACTCCAGCCTGGGCATAGTAGCAAGACTCTGTCTCAAAATATATATATATATATAATAGAAACTGTACTGTACAGCAAACCCTGTGACATGTAACAAACTCTCACATGTACCCCTAAACCTAAAAGTTAAAAAAAGAAAAAGAAAACAAGAAAAATAAATTGTACTTGAAAGCAGACCTGTCTAACCCAAACACCAGGCTCTTAACCATTATCTGTATTGTTAAAGACTCTCAGCAACAAATTATAGTCTACTTTGTATATTACTGTCCACCACTTCACACATTTCACCTGTTACCAACAGTCTCTCTGAGCTTTGCTTTTGTATATTTCACAGGTTTTTCCTATAGATAGCATTGTAATATTTCCATTTAACTCTATCCTTTGTAAAATGACATCACTGGTATGTTTCAAATAGATTTTCAGTCAGCGACAGCTAATGAGCAAAGGAGCAATGATTAGAGAATCATTTCTTCTTAAGATCCCAAGATTTGTTCTAACTATTGTGGGGGTAATTCCAGGCTGCATTTCAAACAGTGTTGACACAGAAATTCTTAAAGTGTAAGCCTTCTCTCCTTCCCTCTATGCTTTCTGGATTTCTCTAGGCATACTGGGAACCTGAACTCAAAGTCTTAACACAGAAACTTCTAAACTACTCACACCTAGAGCCTGTAACTCTGACCAGTTCACAAAGATTAAGTTTTTTATAAATACTATTTTAAAAAATTTTCTCTGAAAAAAAAGGTGAATTTATGGAGTTTTAATACTTTAGCATGTGAGAAACTTAAGGGACCAGGGGGTCTTTTTAGTTATGAGGCAATAGGAGTTGAAATAATGTAAATTAGAACTATTTTAAGAGGTTGGTCAATCAAGTCAATGGAACCACAAGCTGGACCCTCTCCTTCTTGTGAGCACCAAGACTCCAAGGTCAGGCTGACCAGGAGGCCCCAGGATAGAAAGTTGGAAAGAGCCTGTGGGTGCGGCAGGTTCTGAGGCTCAATTCAAAAGGAGGTGGCCTCAGCCAGGGGAGAAGCACAGAGGCAGTACAGGTAGAAGTGGAAATGGGTAGATTACTGGTCAGAAATCTGCCTCTGTATCCGCCTTCACTTCCTACTGGCTGTGTGACCTTGGGCAAATCACTTAACCTTTCTAAGCTTTAGTCTTCTTATTGGTAAAGTGAGATGTTCTGAGTGGGTGGCTGGCCCACAGCAAAAGCATAATTAATGTGAGTCATTATTACGAGTAAGAAACAAGTCAGTGGAGACACTGAGGCCTGCACACAAAAGTCCAACAAATCACAAGGCAACAGGGAGAATGGGCTCAGTGTAGAGAGGCCAAGAGTCCTGGGCCAGCACCACTGGGAAGGAGGAGAAGCCCCCTCTTTCTTCTTCTCCATGCCCTGGCCTTCTGCTATGGTACTTGCATTTTTTCAGGTTCTTACCTTCTTGCTGGGACCTCAGTGGTCTCTTAGCTTCCCGTGACCATCGCCACTCAGATTCATTCTCCTCAGTGCTGCCAGGCAATATTTCCTACAATGCAAACCTGACCAACTTTTCATTCTGCTGAAAACTCTTGGACAAGGGTTTTAGCAAGAGCTAGCCCAGACCCTTTGGCATGGCTCATAAACCTTCTGTAACTTGGCAGGTGCTTTCATTTTTGACTCACCTGTAGGCATAACACACGGGAGAGTCCTGAAAGCCAGAGAAAGGCCATTTTTACATTGGTGGGGGGCTGGGGGAGGGATAGCATTAGGAGAAATACCTAATGTAAATGATGAGTTGATGGGTGCAGCAAACCAACATGGCACATGTATACCTATGTAACAAACCTGCACATTGTGCACATGTACCCTAGAACTTAAAGTATATATAAAAAAAGTTGTCATGCAAAAAAAAAAAAAAAAAAAAGGCCAACTTTACTTTGTGGCTCGCCAGCTGATAAGACACCTGCTTGGGGGCAGAGAAACTGCACTTACCTAAGCACTTACTTTTTACCCATTCTCACTCTTCACTGCACATTAGAATCACCTGGGGGTGTTTATAAACTACCCCAATGCCCAGGCCACACCCCAGACTAATTATGTCAGAGCCTCTGGAGTGGGATGCAGGCATCCCTATTTTTAAGCTCCTCTGGTCATCCCGAGGTGCTGTCAAGCTGTGGATCACAGCTATACATACATTTTTGTCTTTCAAAGGAAAGAGTCTAATCACTTGTTTGAAGTCCGAAGACATCAGCCTCAAATCTGAATATCAACCACCTGCTAGTTATTGCTGACTTTGGGAGAAACATTGATCAATTTCAGAAAAAGGATGTCAGGGAAGTAAAAGTGCATGACCAATTCAGGAAGTGGGAGATCAGCCCAGTCTCCTGCAAAGCCCGTGGTTTTACAGAAACCCTCCTGAATGTCAGCGAGCATAAGCCGTCGTGGCATGGGCAGCTCTCGGTGAGCAGCCTGGCCTTGGTCCAGCTCGGCACAGAAGGACCAGCACAGGGAGGGAGGAAGTGACTCAGGGCTGCCCTCTCCCCGACAACAGGACAGGACTGTAACCTTTTGTGAAAGGACAGGTAAAAATAGCTGCAGCACTTTAGGAAGAACTCAGAATTTTTAGATTCTGAACCATCTGATTATATAACTGAGGGTAAGTGATCTGGGAAAGGGCAGGAAACTATTATTTATGGTCTTTTAGTGTCCTGGGTTCGGTGCTGTATGTAGGTCCCAGTTAATCTTCACAATGACCCTGTGAAGTTGTTGTTTTCCTCTCCTTTTCTGTAAATGAGGAGCCTGCAGGCACTGAGGGGGAGATGATGAACTCGAAATCACCCAGCTTGCAAATGATAGAGATGGGACCAACCCTGGTGCTGTCGTGTCCCACACCCCATTCTCTGGCTTGACTCTGGCTCAACCCCAACCATGACACATATAGGGTGGCATGAACTTCTCCAGGAGCCAGGGCTGCCTGGCTGTATCCTGTATCCTAGTGTTCTTGCAAAGCTGCAGTGAGAGAAAAAGCAGGGCCAGGGGCAGGAATGTCTTAGCTGATGTGAATGGCTTGTATGCTGTTGGCCCCAAAAGTTCGCTGAAAGGTCTTCAGCAGCGGGATGATCTATCCCACCAGGGGTCCAGGAATTTTCATATGGCAATGCTACTTATGGTAGATCTGTGAGGGGGGGAGTAGAACCTAGAAAACAACTTAGAAGACTTTACAGACACTCAGAATGTGGACTTTATATACCTTTCACAAAAAGGTACCAGGGCTCCTTAGAAAAGTAGCCATTTCCAGGTCTGGGGCAGGAAATGCATAAATTGAGACAGAAAGAAAAGAAGCAGTCAAAGATTAGATTCCTGGGGTCATGTTGAAAGGACACACGCATCAACTTGAAATGATACTCACTGGCTAGAGATGGATAATTTGGATAAAAAAGAATAATGGCTGAAATGGATTGAAAATGTCAAGCATATAAAAATCCAAGAGTTTATAATAATACACCATATCACCCTCTCACAAAAACCGCAACACGCAACTCAGTGGTTAACTACCTTTGGGAGTTGCTTGGGCACCAAGTCATTATTCTGAAGACTGATGAATAGAGGAAAGGAATAAAAAATCCATCCTGTTTCTTCTGTATTCATTTTTTTTTTCAGAGAAACCAAGTAGCTGATGAAGAAAAGTTTTCATTTATAGAAAAATCACAATTGGCCGGGCGCGGTGGCTCATGCCTGTAATCCCAGCACTTTGGGAGGCCAAGGTGGGCAGATCACCTCTAAGGTCAGGAGTTCGAGACTAGCCTGACCCAACATGGAGAAACACTGTCTCTACTAAAAATACAAAAGTAGCCAGGTGTGGTGGTGCATGCCTGTAATCCCAGCTACTCGGGAGGCTGAGGCAGGAGAATTGCTTGAACCCCGGAGGTGGAGGTTGTGGTGAGCCCAGATAGTGCCATTGCACTCCAGCCTGGGCAACAAGAGCAAAACTCCGTCTCAAAAAGGAAAAAAAAAAATCACAATCGATAATGGAGGAGGAATGTTAGAATTAGAAAATCACCAATTTGCAACTCATTGAAATAATGGTATCAGGAATGATCATCAATGGCTATTAAAACCATGAAGTGAAGGTTGAGCGAGGCCTTGCTAACAGATGGGTATCCATGAACCCACTGGTCAACCTTAGCCTACTGGAAATGGAACAGGGGAACTGGCAGACATGATGTATCCCAGATGTCACAAAATACACAATACTAGCACCATCTAGATGGAATCTGAAGCTAATCAAGCCACCAGATCTTATATAACCCACAGGAAACAGAGGGTAGAGAAATGTGTTAAATGGTAGTGAGTCCTCTCCCCCCATGGCGTAGAGGAATGAGGTAGCTAGGCTGAAGGCACATACCTCAGCCCCATTCTGTGACAATCCTACGCAGGCCCTGGGACCTTTACAAGACAAGCCAGTAAAAAACCAGCTAAACTTTAGTCATTGTTCACTATAATTCAATGTGAGAAAGATGATCAAGTTAGCGTGTGAGGCAGGTAGGACCTATCAGAGGATGAGACATCTAAGTTAGTTCTCTTGTTTGAGGACCCTAAATAATATTTTTAAAATAATAAAGAAGCACATACTGTCATCTATTTCAAATATTTAGGTTTGACACCTTTCACACACACTCACACAATGACCATCTCTTGATGCCATTTGGAAATCACGTCCTTCATGAATTACATCACCCCACAACCTTGGCCCATGTTCCATTATGGACTGCTGAGCACACTGCAGATTTCCCAGCTGGAGAAATAATAAAGCCAGTTCCTGCCTCCTATTCTGTTTCTTTTCTATCCCACCTCAGAGTATAGCTATAGAGATAAGGAAGGCACACAGAAGTAATGATTCTCTTGCAGCAGTAATTGCCCCGATATTTGCTCACCTATCTGTACCCACTTTCTCTGCCTTCCCACCCAGGACCTCAGATTTCCTATCGATGCTCTTATCAAAACCATCCTACCACTTCATGCTAAACCTCCTCTAACAAACCCAGAAATATTCTTCCAGAAATCCTTTTGCTACATCATTAATTTTTCTTCTCTTTGGGATCATTGACATTAGCATAAAATGTGTTATTATCTCTAACATTAAAAATACCTTTCCAAATACCTGTAGAGTACTATGTTCACTATTTAGGTGATGGGTTCGCTAGAATTCCAAACCCCAGCATTATGCAATATATCTGTGTAACAGACTTGCACATGGAACCCCTGAATCTTTAATAAAATAAAATAAGATAAAAAATAAAGTTAAAATGATAAAATAGATTCCAACTGCATAAGGATTTAGAGAAGAAGAAGAAGATGATTTTCAAACACAAGCATTTGTGGAGATTGAAATTTTTAAAAATAATTGTGTACCATATTACCATGTGCAGAATAAAACTTTCAAAATTAGTAGCGAACAATAAAGAAAGCTAATTTATGTTTTTAAAAATATGTTTTCCTTAAAAAAGAATAAAACTTTCAAAGTTAGTAACTAACAATAAAGAAAGCTAATTTGTTTTAAAAAATATATTTTCCTTAAGAAAAACTAGAGCAGAGATAAATGAACTAGAAAATAGAAAAATAATACGAAAAATCAAAAAAATCAAAAAAAGTTGGTTATTTGAAAAGATCAACATAATTGACAAACCTTTAGCTACATGAGTTAAGGAAAAAAGACCACTCAAATTTCTATAATTAGAAATGAAAGTGGGCACAGCTGCTGCGCATCCCGGGGCTCCTGACCTCTCTGCGTTTGCAGCGTAGCCCAAGTCGGTCAGCACTGGAGGACCTCAGAAGCCATGTTGAAGCCCCATAGTGAAGCCAGGGCTGCCTTCATTCAGACCCAGCAGCTGCACGCAGCCATGGCTGACACATTCTTGGAGCACATGTGCTGCCTGGACACTGACTCGCCACCCATCACAGCCTGGAGCACTGGCATCATCTGTACTATGGGCCCGGCTTCCCCATTGTTAGAGATGCTGAAGAAAACGATTAAGTCTGGAATGAATGTGGCTCATCTGAACTCTCATGGAGCCCATGAGTACCATACAGAGACCATCAAGAACGTGCACACAGCCACGGAAAGCTTTGCTTCTGACTCCATCCTCTACCAGCCCATTGCTGTGGCTCCAGACACTAAAGGACCTGAGATCCCAACTGGGCCCGTCAAGGGCAGCAGCACTGCAGAGGTGGAGCTGAAGAAGGGAGCCACTCTCAAGTTCACGCTGGATAATACCTACATGGAAAAGGGTAAGAGAACATCCTGTGGCGGGACTACAAGAACATCTGCAAGGTGGTGGAAGTGGGCTGCAAGATCTACATGGATGATGGGCTAATTTCTCTCCAAGTGAAGCAGAAGGATGCTCACTTTCTGGTGACAGAGGTGGAAAATGGTGGCTCCTTGGGCAGCAAGATGGGTGTGAACCTTCCTGGGGCTGCCGTGGACCTGCCTGCCATGTTGGAGAAGGACATCCAGGACCTGAAGTTTGGGGGCGAGCAATATGTCGATATGATGTTTTCATCATTCATCTGCAAGACATCTGATGTCCATGAAGTTAGGAAGGTCTTGGGAGAGAAAGGAAAGAACAGCAAGATAACCAACAAAATTGAGAATCATGATGGGGGTTGGAGGTTTGATGAAATCCTGGAGGCCAGCGATGGGATTATGGGAGCTCGTGGTGATCCACCACAAGCCGTCGAGATGAGATTCCTGCAGGGAAGGTCTGCCTTGCTCAGAGGATGATGATTGGGTGGTGCAGCCAAGCTGGGAAGCCTGTCATCTTGCCACTCAGATGCTGGAGGATGTGATCAAGAAGCTCCACCCCACTTGGGCTGAGGGCAGTGGTGTGGCCAATGCAGTTCTGGTGGAAGCTGACTGCATCATGCTGTCTGGAGAAACAGCCAAAGGGAACTATCCTCTGGAGGCTGTGCACATGCAGCACCTGATTGCCTGTGAGGCAGAGGCCACCATCTACCACTTGCAATTATTTGCGGAGTTCTGCCACCTGGCACCCATTACCAGTGACCCCGCAGAAGCTACTGCCGTGGGCACTGTGGAGGCCTCCTTCAAGTGCTGCAGTGGGGCCATAATCATCCTCACCAAGTCTGCAGGTGTGCCCACCAGGTGGCCAGATACTGCCCACGTGCCCCCATGATTGTTGTGACATGGAATCCCCAGGCAGCTCGCCAGGCCCACCTGTACCATGGTATCTTCCCTGTGCTGTGTAAGGACCCCATCCAGGAGCCCTAGGCTGAGGATGTGGACCTTCGAGTGAACTTGGCCATGAATGTTGGTAAGGCCTGAGGCTTCTTCAAGAAGGATGATGTGGTCATCGTGCTGACCTGGTGACACCCTGGCCCTGGCTTCTCCAGCACCATGTGTGTTATTCCTGTGCTGTGACGGACTCCAGAGCTCTTCCTCCAGCCCCTGTCCCACCCCCTTCCCCCAATGCATCCATTAGGCCAGCAATGCTTATAGAGCTCACTCTGGGCTGTAGTGTGGCACTGGTGGGCTGGAACACCAGGGAAGAAGATTTATGCCTCGCTGAAACATGGCTGTTTTTAGAGCCTGCTGTGGTGGGAGAGCCCAGAGCCTGGCTGCCCATCATGTGGCCCCATCAAAGCAAGGGAAGAAGGAGGAATGCAGAACAGAGGCCCCCAGAGTGTATGGCAAGAGGGTGACAGCTTCCTTTCCTCTGTGTACTCTGCTTAGTTGCTTTAGAAAATGGATGCCCAGAGGACTCCCAACCCTGTCCTGGGGTCAGGAAACAGCCAGTGAGAGTTAGGGACCTTAGGGCATGGGGCAGTAGTTCTAGTTTAAGCATACCCTGGCCCTGGCCCTGGCCCTTACTTGCTTCCCAATCCCCTGGGCCTTCCTCACTGGCACCTGTCCCCGCTCTCCACTCAGCTGTCCTGCAGCAAACACTTCACCCTCCACCTTCCATTTTCCCCCACTACTGCAGCCACCTCTGGGCCTGTGGCTATAGAGCCTATCTCTATGTCAATAAACAACAGCTGAAGATAAAGAAAGAAAGTGGGGACATTAACTACATACTTAATGAAATAAAAAAGATTGTAAGAGAGTGTAAGAGAGTACTAGGAGCAATTGTACCCCAACAAGTTGGATACACTAGATGAAATGGACAAATTCTTAGAAACACAAAACCTACCAAGAATAAACCATGAAGACATGGAAAATCTGAATAGACCTATGACTAGTAAGGAGATTGAATCAATAATCAGAAATCTCCAGACAGCCAGGAGTGGTGGTGCACACCTGTAGTCCCAGTTGGTTGGGAGGCTGAGGCAGATCACTTGAGCCTAGGAGTCTGAGGTCAGCCTTGGCAACATAGTGAGACTGTGTCTCCAAAAAAAAAAAAAAAAAAAAAAAAAACTCCAGACAAACAGACAAAGAAAAGTCCCAGAGCTGATGGTGTCACAAGTGAATTCATCTAATGTTCAGAACAGAGACTTAGGAGGGAGTCTGGACCCTCCCCACCCCCATGCTCCACTCCATCCTACAGCCGCAGACCACCGTTTCTCACCCGATCCACTCCAGCTTTCCTTACCCCTCCCTTGCCTATTTTATGCAGCCACAGAGATTTTTTAAAAATTCAAAAATCTGACTCTCTTTTCTATATTTTAAACTCTTCAATGTTTTCCTTTTTCTTTTTGGATAATGATGGAAATCTTTTGTGGAGTCCTAATTAGGGAAAAGGAGTCAGGATGGCAAGACTGAGGGAAAGAAAAAAGAAAAAGCAGATTGAGCTGGGCACCGTGGCTCACGCCTGTAATGCCAGCACTTTGGGAGGCTGAGGCAGGTGGATCACCTGAGGTCAGGAGTTTAAAACCAGCCTGGCCAACATGGTGAAACCCCATCTCTACTAAACATAAAAAAAATAAAAAAATAAAAAAAGGAAAAAAAATTAGCTGGGCGTGTTGGTGTGTGCCTGTAATCCCAGGTACTTGGGAGGCTGAAGCAGAAAAATCGCTTGAACCCAGGAGGCGGAGGTAGCAGTGAGCTGAGATTGCGCCATTGTACTCCAGCCTGGGCAACAAGCATGAAACTCCATTTCAAACAAAAAAAGAAAAGAAAAGAAAAAGAAAAAGCAGATAAGTTGTGTCTGACTTTCTTCCTGGTCCAGGACACGTAGCCCTCCTGTGCAAATAACTCACTATCTTCCTGCACCCAGTTATCGTCAGACCCTTGGCTGATAGAAAAATGCAAGTGAGCTCACTGCCACCTTGGCGTTACCAGTACTGCAAAAAGCCCTCTTCAGCACGCAGCATAAGCACTGTTATCTAAAATCCCCAGCAAGCCTTTGTCTCTTTGCAGTCAGCTCCTCTCTTACTAACTGGTCATTGTTCCCTTACAGCATATCTTTATACTTTCTCTAAGAAACCTGCCTTTCTTTACCTAACAACTGTCTTGGTAAATTCTTCTCACCTCCATATCACTGGTCTCAGATAGTGACATCTTTGACATGGTCCTCAATTTTCAGGACCTTTGCATGAGCTGCCGTCTCCTAGCTGGCTCCCCATCATCCTTCACAGTGTAGCTTAGGGCTATTTCCCTTAGGGAGCTTTTCTGAACTTCCAGAGCAGTTCTAGGCCCCCTGCTATATACTCTCCTGAAGCACTTTTATTTCAGTGTATTGATATACCTTGGTGCTATTATTTAAAGTCCGACTGACCTCTTAGATTCTAAGCCCCATGCATGCTTTTCTAATCACTGAATTTCTAGCACTAACATAGCACATGACATTGTGGAGACTCAATAAATATCTAATGAATAAAAGAGGGAAAAAGGAAATAAGGAAGGCAGGTGGGAAGAAAAAAGCTGATAGTCTCAGCCAAACTCAGTGACTATGGTAAATCCTGTGGGACATAGAAATATTCTGTTATACCAAACCTTCTTTATGTACTTAACTACTGTCCTGAATCTGCATTGATCAGTGTCTGCTGTATGTGATCTGCACACACAGCATGGGTATAATTTTCAGTCACAGCATTTTTTTTTGTTTAAAAAAAAATGGAAAGGTTAAATTTAGAAGTTAGGCCTATCCACACAATGTCTAACAAACTTACTAATCAAAATATTTACAAATACAGCTTCCAACTGCTGAAATTAGATAATTTAATATTTCCTAGTTTAGGCAGAACACTCAAGAACACAGGAAAAGATTGAAAGTCTAAAAAAATGGAGTGAAGCTTTTTGGAATTTATATTGTTCATTTCATCCAACAAAAGTCGTGAAACAGTTACACATTGAGTAGTACTCAGGGAATGTCATGACATCCAAGCTTCAGATCCAATGGGACTCTATTTTCAGAAGAGCTTCCATTTTAAAATTTAGTCTTCCCACAAAAGAGGAGTGGAATATAGCCTCTGTGTGGGCAGAAGGCATGCTGCAGACACGTCTGGGGGAGGAACATTCAGACGCAAGATTGCTGCAAGGGCCCAAAAGCAGAGAGGTGCCCTCATCTGTGATCACCACCCTCACCCTCCACTTCTGCCTTTGAATCTTGACTCAGACGAAGCTGCAACAGCATCCGCTGGCTCACAATTACATTTCTTGTTTTAAATGATGTTTTTACTTTAACACATCTCTACTTAGGGGCCGGGTGCGGTGGCTCATGCCTGTAATCCCAGCGCTTTGGGAGGCCGAGGCCCCCGGATCACGAGGTCAGGAGATCAAGACTATCGTGGCTAACATGGTGAAATCCCGTCTCTACCAAAAATACAAAAAAGTAGGCGGGCGTGGTGGTGCGCACCTGTAGTCCCTGCTACTTGGTAGGTTGAGGCAGGAGAATGGCTTGAACCCGGGAGGCAGAGGTTGCAGTGAGCCGAGATCACGCCACTGCACTCCAGCCTGGGCAACAGAGCAAGACTCCGTCTCAAAACGACAATGACAACAACAACAACAACAAACTCTACTCATATGTAGAAATCCAGGTTTCAAATATTTCATTTAATCTGAGCCTACTTGGTAGAGAACACTGGATCAAAGTTGTATTCCTTTTCTATTGCTGCCATAACAAATTACTATCAACTTAGTGGCTTCAGCAACACCAGTGTATCCTCTCACAGTTCTGTAAGTCAGAAGACCAACATGGGTTTCTTTGACTAAAACCAATGTGTTAATAGGCTATGTTTCTTTCTGGAGGGTCTGGGGGAATATCCATTTCCTGCTAATTTGGGTTGTTGACAGAATTCAGTTCCTTGCTGGTTGTCAGTGGAGGGCCATTCCCAGCTTCTGAAGGCCCCTGCATTCCTTGGCTTATGGCCTCTCCCTCCATCTTCAAAGCCTGCAATGGTGGGTTGAGTCCCTCTCATACTGTGAATCTCTCTTCCTTTTTTTCCCCTCTCATCTTTTCACTTGCAACTGGGAAAGGTTCTCCACTTTTAAGGACTTGTATGATTATAGAGTCCACCTGGATAATTCAGATACACTCTCTATCTCAAAATATTTAACCTTAATCACAACTGCAAAGTCCCTTTACCATGGAAGGTATCATATTCTGGGGGATAGAGAGTAAACATATTTGGCCGGGCGTGGTGGCTTACGCCTGTAATCCCAGCACGTTGGGAGGCTGAGGTGGGCAGATCACGAGGTCAGGCGTTGGTCAGCCTGACCAACATGGTGAAATGCTGTCTCTGCTAAAAATACAAAAATTAGCCATGCGTGATGGTGTGTGCCTGTAATCCCAGCTACTCAAGAGGCTGAGGCAGGAGAATCGCTTGAACCTGGAAGGCAAAGGTTGCAGTGAGCCACGATTGCGACACTGCACTCCAGCCTGGGCAACAGAACAAGACTCTGTGTCAAAAAAAAAAAAAAAAAGGAGACACATTTGTGGGTCCATTATTCTGCCTACCTCAAAGATATTCATTAATCGAGGTGGGGGGTGGTGGTGCTAGAGATTTTCTTTAGAACTTTGAGTGAGCTCCTCTGTGAATCAAAAAGATATTCTTGTAAAGTCTCTAGCCTTATGCTTGTGATATTTAAGAGCTTCAGTGATTGCCATTTCTTGGAGAATTCCTTTATATTTTAGCACGCCCTCAAAGAACATTATTACCCTTCCCCACTGAGTTTTATGCAGAGTCTCAATGTCATTATTTTATTCCTTGCACTCCCCTTTTTTTCTTAGAGTCATCAACTGTAATGTAAGTTGCTTTTCCTTGTTGTATATCCTTTCTTCTGGATCTTTTGGAGAGGGTTCAGATTATATATTTTTCCTGTTTTTTCAGAGTGGGGGAAAAAAATCTCCAGGAGAGGAGAAAGAGTTTTCTCACTTTCCTTCTATTTCATTTCCCTAGGCTTTCAAATTTATACACACAGTCCATGTGTTCTGATTTTTCCACACAGACATTTTCTAACAGAGATGTTTGTGCAATTTCTTTGCATCTTCACTTCATGTTACAAATATAGCCAAATTCAAAAAATATACCCAACCAGAATAAATGTTTGATCTTGTATCACTGGATTCTTGCATATAACTGGCCATTAAGCAACTAAAACAACTGGACTTCAGAACAACTGAATTAACAAATACATTGATAATCTGATCAATTTTTTGGTTGGATAAGATCCAAACATTTTAAGATCTGGCATTAAAGAAAGAAAAAGAATATATCACGCATTTTTCAATTTAGTTAATTAACAGCTCCTAAATTTAGTGTCCTATTTCTGGTTATGTGTTAAATTTACCCATGGTGTTGTCCTTTACATTTGAGAAAAATCTAATGAAGTCTTTCTATAGGGAAGTGTTAAAAGTATAATGCCAAGTGAAAAAGAGATTATAAAATAACACATACAATGCAATTTATTAATGTACGTTTCACAATATAATTTTTCTATTGTACACAAAATTAAAATATAAAACAGATATACATATATACACACATGAATGATATTAGATCTAGTTGACAAACAGTGCAATCTTTCACCTTCCCTCCAATCCTGAATCTATTAAAATAAAAAGCTATATTTTAGAAAGAATACATTTACAGCATTCTAGGAAAACATGAAATGAAACCACCATTAAAAGACCAGGAAATTCGAGACATTCCTGGAAAGAAGCTAGAAATGAATGAGAGGAGACTGATAACAGGCGTGAACAGAAAACTACATCCCAACACATCCATGAGTAAAAGGCCAACTGGGGAAATTCCAAACTTAGAGAGAAAAAATGGAACAAGAAGAGAAGGAGCCATGGAGCAATGCTTCTAGTGAGTCATAAACAGCTGCATCAGGTCAGAGAGGACAGCCCAGAAACCATCTCTCTCCTGTCTCCTGGTTTATACACACAACACACGTGTTTGATCCCAGGTTAAAAGTGGAGAACTACACTCTGAAGCAAGCAAACTTCCTTCCCTTAAGGCGTCCTGGTGTAGGGGCCTAGAATAGAAAAGCAGAGCTTAAGATAACTCCAGACTGCTACAACAATCAGGGAGAGAAAAATGAAGACACAGCTCTCTCCAAGAAGGAAATACATGAAAGGGCTAAGAGGGGAGGATCATTTGAGGCAGGAAGTTCAAGACCAGCCTAGATGATATAGCAAAACCCTATCTCAAAAATGAAACAAAACAAAACAACAACAGGGTTTCACCACCAACCCATTGAACTATTGCCATGGTTTGCCACATAGTTGACTAATATCCATGTTGCCATGAGAAGTGCGATGCCAATTTTTTGTCTCTTTTCATTGTAGGTAACTGGCTTTCTTCTCTCTGGAGATGTCATTCAGCAGGCTTTTTCAATCTGACAACTGGTGCTTTTCTTCAGCTTGGGAAATTTTATTTTATTTCTTCAATTACTTGCCCTATCAATTACTTGCCCTATTTTCTCTGTTCTCTCCTTCTGGAGTTTCCATGAGTGAATCTTTTTCAATTTTCAATGTCTTTCAATTTTCAATGTCTTTCAACTTTCCTATCATATTTTTTCTTTTAACTGATTTTTTTTTTTTGTCTTCCTTCTTGGATCCTTGCAAGGGTGAGCTCTTAATTTGGTCACTGTTATGGACTGGATGTTTGTGATCCCCCAAATGTGTATGTTGAAATCCTGACCCCTAAGGTGATGGTCTTAGGAGGTGGGTTCTTTGCAAGGTGATTAGGTCATGAGAGTGGAGCTCTCATGAAAATGATTAGTGCCCTTATAAAAGAGACCCCAAATATCTCTCTCACTTCTTCCCCTTCTGCCATGTGAGGACACAACAAGAACATTGTCTTAGAATTAGGAAAGTGAGCCTTCACCAGAACCTGACTATGCTGGCCACCCAGGCTGTGGCATGTTTGTCATAGCAGCCCATACAGACTGAGACTGACACCTTTGTGAGCAAATGCATCTCAATGCTGCCAGAACCTTCTTAGAAAATGTGTAGAATGTGTCTCAGAATTGTCCACCCAAGGAACAGAATAGGGGAATATTTACTCACCAGCTTTCCATCACTTTCACATATAGGTAAGCATTTTAGATGTAACTCAGGGTGAAAAATCCATTTATGTGCTTTGCAAGTTGAAATTCCATAGTCAGTTGATATATAAATATTTATTATTATAAAATACTGTATTATTAATTATTCTTGTGGAAACTCTTAATTTTACATACTAAAACAAATATTAAAGAGCTTTCCAATTAACCAAGCTGATGTATCTGGAGAGTGTAAGTATTTTTTAATGGATACTTGCTGCAAATATCCCCCCATCAGCTGTTTGAGATTAAAGGAGACCAAAGAGGCATGACAGCTACGTGCAATGCATGACACTATTTTGGATCCTGGCTCAGGGAAAAAAAGTTCTGTGAGAGACATTATTGGGACACTTTGCAAAATTGGTTTCTCTCTTGTGTTGAGTCTCTTAACCTGAGATTGTTGGCTGTTTCTTTGTGGAGACCTGCAAGGTAACTATGATCCCTAATTAGAGACTCACTAATCATGCAAAGGTTTATCACAGAGAAAAAACTAGGGCTAAATTACTGCCCACAGGAGAGGAGTTTAGAACTACA
Organism: Pan paniscus; assembly: GCF_029289425.2. Lineage (NCBI taxonomy): Eukaryota > Metazoa > Chordata > Mammalia > Primates > Hominidae > Pan > Pan paniscus. Next base: position 20,609,956 of record NC_073254.2, read on the forward strand.
GGATGATAGTAATGCTTGACACTAATAAATCACTCTGGAAAAGAAGTTTATAAAATCTGGCAGCTCTTAAAAATCAACATGCTATTTATAGAAAAGAATAGGAAAGAGAACTGTGCAACGAAGACTTGCTTTTGCCTCCTTTGAGCCATTTGAATCATCACACTCGCCATATTACTAACTTACACTACTTGCAGCATTCATCCTTTGATGGCAGAGGGCCAAAACATTCTTAGAAAGTAGTTAGGAAGGGAGAGGAGTCATCACTTCCTTGGCTTAGGTTCAGAGTTCTGCTGAAAACCACTGTCTCTAGCACTCAATCTGTACTCTTCACCTGACTCCCGGGGAGAAAGTTCTACAGAGAGGAAGCTGGAGTGTAGAACAAGGCCCTTAAACTCACCCATGCATTCTGAAATATCCTCTGTAGTAGCATGCATGCTTACTAATTTTTTCACAGTGGACATAGGAATATTAGTACTGTTTGCCCGTTCATTTATATATTAATTAACTCATTTATTCATTCACACGCCTTGATTCATGGTTTCAGAGATCAGTTGCTGAGTTTTCTGTATACAAAAATCTGGGTTAGCTGCTATAGATATAGACACATACACGAGAGATGGCTTCTGCCTATAAGAAGAAACAGGCAGTAGCCAACTGTCTGAATTCATTCATTCAGCAAATGTTTATTGAGTGTCTACTCTAGATCAGGCAATATTCTAGGAGATTATATCCTAGTTGGAGCAGAAAGCTATTAATTAAACAAATTTAAAAGGTTGTTCCCCTTTATGATTAGTGCTGTGAAGGAAATGAACAAAGTGATGTATGTACCTGCTATGTGTGAGCCATGTAATTGCTGTTATTTGACCAAGTGAAGCTTAAAAGATACTCTCTAGTAGAGACATGTAGTGAGATATTAAAGTCAAGCTTGGCCGGGCTTAGTGGCTCATGCCTGTAATCCTAGCACTTTGGGAGGCCCAGGCAGGAGGATTGCTTGAGCACAAGAGTTTGAGACCAGCCTGGGCAACATAGCGAGAACTCATCTCTATAAAAATTTTAAAAATCAATCAGGTGTGGTGGTGCATACCTGTAGTCCCAGCTACTCAGGAGGCTGAGGTGGGAGGATCACTTGAGCTTGGAAGTTCGAGGCTGCAATGAGCTGTGTTGTGCCACTGCATCCTAGCCTGGGTGACAGAGGGGAACCCTGTCAAAATAAATAAATGAATAAATACAGGAAATCTTCAAAACCTATTTAAGCCACTATGGTTGAGTTATTAAGCAAAATTACCAAATACATCATTGGTCTATGACATAGTTTCTCAACCTTGGCACTACTGACATTTTGGGACAGACAATTATTTGTGGCAAGGGCTGTCCTGTGCATTGCAGGATGCGCGGCAACATGCCTGGCCTCTACTCAGGGATGCCAGTGGCACCCCCTTCCCAGATGTAACAAGCAAAACTGTCTCCAGGCATTACGAAATGTCTCCTGTGGAACACAATTACCTCTGGTTAAGAAACACTGGTGTGTGGGGAAAAATGTTCCGAATGCCAACTAGGGACCCTAGAAATATATATTCTGTCCCTCAATGTCCTCACCCAAGAGTCTCAGAGGGCTTCTTTTCCTCCTTGTTCTTATGTTTTCTGTCTAACCTTAGCCCTGCATCAGATACTTCATTTTCCTCCTCCCGTCAGCTTTCTGGGGGAGAAAGGGCAGGAAAAGCAGCTTTAGGGAAGCTGCTTTCCAACTGGAGCAAGTCAACCCCAAAGACAGGAGAAGTGGGGGACCTGAGTGGTGTTGCCATCACAGGCAAAGTTTGCCTCTTGATTCATTTTGCTAAGGATCCACACCCCCCCAGTCACACTCCACACAGAGCCCTGCGGCGACATTTACTCATGCAGTCATGGGTTCGTGTGCCCCATCGCAGGCCATGAAGAACGTGGTTTGTATCAGCTTACTTTCTGCTCTTCTGCATGATTGAGGGCAGCCACATGGGATCCTCTGGAGGTGCCCAGCACTTGCTTCTTGGTCCTATATCGAGGCCTGCTTACTGTTAAGAGCAAAAGAGACCAAGATGTTGGCTGAGCACGGTGGCTCACACCAGCAATTCCAGCATTTTGGGAGGCTGAGGGGGGTGGATCACCTGAGGCTGGGAGTTTGAGACCAGCCTGATCAACATGGAGAAACCCCCTCTCTACTAAAAATACAAAATTAGCTGGGCATAGTGGCACATGCCTGTAATCCCAGCTACTTGGGAGGCTGAGGCAGGAGAATCGCTTGAACCCAGGAGGCGGAGGTTGTGGTGAGCTGAGATCGAGCCACTGCACTCCAGCCTGGGCCACAGAGCAAGACTCCACCTTCAAAAGAAAGAGACCAAGATGTGAGCTGAGTGGTGAAGATAAAATCTGGATGTGGAACTGTAGTGATGCAAAGGCAGAGGGGAGCAGGGGAGAGGCTGGAGGTGACCACTCAAGACCTTTAGGAGACAGAAAACTGCACAGAAGACTGTCTGCCCAAGGCCTAGGGCCCAGCTTTGCCCAGGGAATTGAAACTTAGAGTATGAAGCAATGTTATAAAGCAATTGTTTTTTAGTTGTGCAAGTGTCAAATGCTGTAAATGAAACAAAATCAGGCAATGTGATAGTGCCTGTTTGCTGGGAGGATTTCCGGGAGAAGGTGGCTATCACTTTACAATGAAAGGTCAGAGAAGGTATCTCCGAAGAGGTGGCATTGAGGTTGAAACAAAATGACAGGAAGGAGCCTTCCACACAAAGACTCTGGGGAGAGGCAGAGGAAATAATGAGTTCAAAGGCATGAAGGCTAAATGAGCGTGGGGCATGCAAGGCAGAGAAACAGCAGGTAAACAGTGGGGTAAGAGAAAAAGGCAGGCCTTGGATCAAGTAGGGAGAGACACATTATAGAAAGAGCAAATGATCCTTACCCTGATGGGCTGTCTCAGCTCTTTGCAGTCCCTCTCAGTAGCAGACACCCACCTGTGCTTGGTAGTTTTCACCCTGTTTCATAACATTGCACCTACTCAGAAACCACTGTCTCTTTGTATCTGTGATCACTTAGAGTCCATCAGCTTGGTGCTGACTTTCTTCTCTTCATGTAGACAGCTGTGTTATAAAAGACCCAAAGGGAGAGGGACAAAACCTAAAAAGGCTACTTTGGGGTATATATGAGCTTTGGAATTACCCATCTCCCTGCCAGGAGGTGAGGAGGGAAGAGTTCACAGTTGGCGTGTCCCTTGAGCAAGAGAAGATAACTCGCTCCTGCTGGTTCTGCAAGGTTTCAGCAGTGATGGTTGTTTTGTAGTAGCTCTGAACTTGCCAAGAAAAACGCATTGTTTAAAACAAGCCATTCATTTTGAGAAAGGCTATTGTGTAATAATTTCTTTTTCTTCACCCCTTCATCCACAACCACGCAGAGCCCATGGTCATCAAAATAATAGGTCTTTTTTATTTTTACTTAGGGGATCCCAATTCTTCTCCTGTGGCTATGAACAAGGGAAAATATAGCAAAGGGAATGCTGATTGGTTTATTATGCAAGTCTGTAGCTGGGATGACTATAAAACAATGAACATTATTTTCATAAACTACATGAAAACCAGTGTCTTATATTAAGCTTACATAATTACAGCTATGTCATTCTTTATGTTCCCATGTCAATGTTCTCTGCTTCAGATGCCCCTCCAAGAGGACAGGAATTGGACCCACTTTGGGTAGCCTTGTACAATGCAACCCAGCACCCAGCAACGTCCTGAAGAGGCTGCTGACTGCTCTGGATGAAGTGGAGCAGGGCCCTTCCTCCCTCCACTGGAAGGTGGTGGGCAAGAAGCATCAGTGCTTCTGGTATTTGACTCAGTGAGACCTAGATATTGCAGATCTGCCATCAAAAATATTTGTAAAGCCGTATGCACCACTATTATCCTTCTGCTCCTTTTAAAACCTAACAGGCAGGCCCAACTTGGAGACTTCCAAGAATGAAACACCACCTTCAGAAAACGTGGTAATTGATAGAAGAGTCTGGTGCTACTGCATGATGCATTCCATACCCTCTGGGCTCCTCTCTCTAGTTCTTTAGCCTAGTCTCTCTCAAGCTATGATGAGAAAGGCACTGATTATTTCAAAATGGTGCAAATCACCTGCTATTTAAAAAACAAGATAAATCCCCCAAACACGAAAAAAATGAAGTTGTCAAAGACACTGGAATGAAATTTCTGAAGAACCAATCTTTTCCCACTGTGTCTCTCCATCAAAAGGAAAAGCTAGGCAAGCTTGTTGAAATGATCAGCTCCATGTGTTCAGCCTGAGTATAGGGTAGCAGAAAACTGCACCCTAATTTTAGTGTTCTGCATGGACTCTCATTACTGCCCAAGCACATGGCTCTCACATGCATAAGTCCTTCTTGAGTACTGGTTGCTAACCCTCCTCCACACTTGGTTTGCAGAGGATATTTCCAGAGTTAGAAGGGTCTTCCAGAATTTCAGAAAAAGAGCACCAGATATTCAATAAACCATGGTTTTTCTAAAGGAATTAATGGGTTGTCTGTCAGTCAACATTTGGACAAGCTGAGTCTAAGGTTGGCCCTGTAGCTCAGGAGTTGGGTTTCTACAGTGCCTGTTCTCTAGTTCTTTTTTGTGTTGTTCATCTCTTCTAATAAACTTTGGGCATAGGTTCAGCAAGTGAGAGGCAGGATAACAGAATGGTAAACACACGGCCTCTGAAGCCAGGCTATCATATTGGGACCTGACTCTGACACCATCTCTGTGACTTAACTTCTCTAGGACTGAGCTTGCTCACCTGTAAAATGGATCACAATAGGGCCAACATCATGAAGATGTTGATGAGCTAAATTAGTTAAGTGAAAAGCAGTTAGAACAGCACCTGACCCATCATGTGTCCAATGTGTTAGCTCTTCTTAATAGGGGTGCTCTACTGCAATTACTGAAAAGGGCTTTATTGTGGCAGCTCATTTGAAGAATTTAGAGGTCTATACCTATAGTGGGTTCCCAGTCTTTTGGCCGGCTTCTGGGATACATCTCGGAAGATGAATGTGGGAGCATCTGAATTCCTCTTTCTCTAATCTCTCCGGTTGGCTACTTCATTTTTGAGTAGAGCCCCTTCAAACACATACATTTTTTTCCCCATTATGTCTGTTATTGTTCCCGGTGATAAGGAGTGTGTTTTTGGCTCAGCTCCATGGTTGCCCTATCTATTAATATATCTTTTCTCCATTGCCAGGGCAGGAAGCCTGAAAACTACACTTTCCAGACTCTTTTGCCTACTGCTTCTTGTTAGCTTCTGCCAATGGGAGGCTCTGACAGAAGATTGGAAGGTGGGAGGAAAGTTGAAACAAGGTTTTTCCCTTCAGCTTCTGGGGGTGTCTCCAGCTATGCAAAGGGCAGCATAGTGTCATAATGGCCCGGTTGTGGTTGCCATTTTCCCATTTACTCTTTCAGACCTAATCACTGCAGTGTTTCCCTGCTCATCTTTGAGTAACATGGCTTCTCTTTATGACTCTTCTCCTGTTTGTATACTTACTGCTGTTTTCTGAAACCACTTCCTGGTTGACAGGAATCATTGTTTAAAGACTTTAGATGCTCAAAGAATTTTGCTATTTGCTATACAAAATGACTTAAATCTCTAAAATCCTTGTTTTAAAAAATCTTAAAGGCTGGGTATGGTGTGGCTCACACCTGTAATCCCAGCCCTTTGGGAGGCCGAGGCAGGAGGATCACTTGAGACCAGGAGTTCGAGACCAGCCTGTGCAACATAGGCAGACCCCTGTCTCTACAAAATAATTAAAAATGATCTCAGTGTGGTGGCGCACATCTGTAGCCCCAGCTACTTGGGAAGCTGAGATGGGAGAATCGCTTAAACCCAGGAGATGGAGGTTGCAGTGAGCTGAGATCATGCCACTGCACTGCAGCCTGGGTGACAGAGCAAGACTCTGTCTCGAAAAACGACAACAACAACAAAAAACTTACAAACGAAACCTATCAAAACTCACACGAACACACATGGACAAGTGAACAAACATTACAGATTAAAATGAAAGAATATGCCAGATGCACTTTATTAGTTATCTGTTGCTATATAACAGATTATCCTTAGACAGTGGCTTAGACAGCAGTCATTTATTATTTCTCATGGTTTCCGTGGGTAAATAATTTCAGAACAGCTTGGTTGGATGGTCTTGGCTCGGAGTCTCCATGAAATTACAGTTAGATATCAGCTGGGGCTGCAGCCGTCTAAAGTTTTGACTGGGGTTGGAGGATCTACTTTTCAAAATGGCTCACTCTTGAGGCTGGCAAGTCAGTGCTGGCTGTTGGCAGGAGGGCTCAGTTCCTTTCTATGTGGGCTTCTCCACAAGGCTGCTTAAGTGCCTCATGGCATGGCAGCTGGCGTCCCCCAAATAAAGTAATCCAAGGGACTAAGGAGGAAACTGCAATACCTTTTATGACTTATCCTTGGGAGTCAAATTTCATTAATTTATTCATATTCTATTGGTTACACAAAGCCAGCCCTGATTCATTGTGCAAAGTGACTACACACAGGCACATATACCAGGATTCAAGTTCACTGGAGGCCCTTTTGGAGGCTGGATCCCATGTGCATAGTCACTGTGTATGCATTAGATGATAAGCGTGTAGTCTGAGTGAAGATGAGACATGGAAAACTCTCCTCTTCAAACAAGGGGCCAGGAAAGTTATAGATTTCAAGAGTTCCTTGAATGAGAAAGAAGGACCATGAGTCCTTCAGGTTTCCCTGTAGCCCGTGAAAAAATATAACAAGCTAATGAAATGTTGAGCTGGTTGTTCTGAAAGGCATAAACAGGATGTATTCAGTTGCTTCTTTTCTCTTTCCCTTTTGTTTTAGCCACCATTTTTTCATTCTCTCTTATCTGCATTGCTATGGATGTGTCTGTTCCTTTGTTTCTAACCATTGGTAGGTACTCCATGACATGCAGCCAACAATTTTATGCCTCTACTCACCAGGAATATACACGCATGCTGCCTAGGAGGAGTTTCTGAGGGAGAAAAGGCATTAGCAAGAAGTAGCCCAGAGAAGTGTTGGCATTAGCAACACCTTTATTTATTTTAAAGTTAGAACATGCAACTACATATGTGTGAGGTGGTAAGGACTGGAAATGTTCTTTACTCAATAATCATCTGTGCCAGGCACAGTGCCAGATACTGTGGGAGGTTCAAAGATGGGTGAGACATAGTCCCTGACCTCAAGGAACGTATGGTTTAAAGACAAAACGGATCAGCAGTTCTCTAACTGGGATACAAAATTAAGAACAACAAGAGGTTATTGAGGGGCATCCCAATAATTCTGACCAGGGGATCAGGGAAGTGTTCATGCAAGGTTGAGCCTGAGAAGGATCTTGAAGGAATAGGACATGCAAGGGTGGATGGGAGGCGCTGGGGTGGAAGTGCAGTATATTTTAGCCTGGAAGAACTAAATGAGCAAAGGCATCGAATAGAGGAGGGGATGCATGGGTTGAAGGAGCAAGAAGGAAGTCAGTACGGCTGTAGCACGTGCGTGGTAAACATAGAGGGCTGTGGATGGGGAGAAGGCTGGCAAGATGAGATGGGACCAGATCCTGGTGAATCTTCGGTGTCACACGGGGAGTCAGAGTCACTCAGCAATGATTCAGCAATGGGAAGGAAACGAAGGTTCTTAGAGGAGGGAAACGACATTTTCACACCCATGTGGAAATGGGAGAATTAATACCAGAGACACGGAGACCAAAATGTGTGTCTCTGGTTGAAGAAATTATGACTATTTTAAATTTTTCCCCTTTGAGTCACCTGCAGTTTCTGGTTTTCCCATAGTGAATGTGGACATGTGGTGAAAATTTAAAAATAGAATACATAAAATAGTTTTTAAAGGGTAAGATACTCATGGGGGAAAAGGAGGAGGCCAGTGAGAGTGGAGTGTCTGCCATTGGTAAGGAGGAACCTGGCTCTGGAGGCCACAGGCTGGAGGCCAGCCAGGAGGAAGCTGGCAAAAAGGGGAAGGAGAGGATTTCATTCATATAGTCTCCCAATATCTGCTGAGTGTTTGCCTTGGGCTGGGCCCTGTTCTAGGAACTTGCAATCACGTATTTGTGAAATGGCTGAGAAATGGAGAAACGGCTGCGTGCAGTAAAAGGATGGACAGGGAAGGCCTTTTTTTTTTTTTTTTTTTTTTTTTTTTTTTTTAGGCTATAAGAGATTTGAGTGTGTTTGTAAGCTCAGGGGAAGGAGCATGTGGAGAATGAAACACAAAATGTCAAAAACAATGGAAAAGATAAAAGATGAGGTCCAAGAGCCAATCAGAAGGAATAAGGTCAGGTTTGCAAATGCAGTGTGTATGTGTGTGTGTGTATCTGTATCCCAGAAAATATCTAAATTAGAGAATATATGAACATCTGTATAAATGTGTACACATGAACACATTTTGGATTTGAATTTATAGTGACTCCTGAAGATAAAGATTTGGGCAGAATTGGAGGCATTTTTCTCTGCTATCTATAAAAGTGTCCAAGGGCTATTCAGAAATAGGAAACAATATACTACAACCCCAATAAACAAAGCAAGTGAGGAAATGCAGTTTTCCCCCATGTTACGTTCCAAAGAGCAGAAAATATTACAAGAGGATGGGAGAAGAATGGTTACACAGGAAAACACGCTGCACAAAGGGTGCGGTGCAAAAGGTAGAAGGTGTGGGTGATACCAACATGACTGCCAGGCCGGCTGAGAGTATACAAGCCTCTGGGAGACCTGGCTGCCACATGGCTGGACCATCATGTCTCTGGAAAGGGATTGATGGATGTGCCTCCCATGTGCTTTGATGTTCCTCATCCCCTTCAAAGTTGCCTGTTTTGAAGAATTTGTGTTTGGCCAGAGTTAAATGACCCACTTTGCTTGGGATTTCTCTCCCTGCCTCAGGGAGAGCGCAATCCAACTTGTTTCAGGTGACAGCCTGAGCAGACAAGCAGAGGACTTTGAGGACTATGAAAGCCATTTTTTATAGTCACTTGCTGAAGCTCAGCTGACCCTCCCAGGAAATGGAAAGATTGAGGCAGGCCCAGGCACTGCAGTCTGTGGCAACCGGGTCAGGAAGGTGAGCTGAAGTTAATTATCCAGCCTGGCATCCCCACAAGCTTGCTTGTTTGGTGTTGCTTCTTTCTTAATCAAGAAGAGACTCCCATGGTGGTGTCTTAATGTAAACAAAGCAATTTGTGACTTGATTAACAAATCAAGGATGGACAAACATGTCCTTTTCTCCCTTCTCCTCTTTACTAGGGACTTGGACTATTTTAAGGAGTGTCTCTTGATGTGAAAGGCAGTGGCTGCCTGAGGTTTGTCTGGTTTGGTGTCTTCCTATGTTTCTCCCTTCTTACCACATCCACAGCAAGGGATTCATTCCAGGCATTCCATAGAGACTGAACCCATTCCTTCTGTGTCCTGGGAAATGTAAAGGTTGGAAATGCAACCCCCATTAAAAGCAATTCAACATGTGATTTGTCCAGGTGATGAGGTATGTAGCTAATATTAGTCGCCATGATTTATCGAGAGGATAACTACCTGGTGATAGATTTTTCATGAATGTATCTCAAGTCATCTATCACTGTGACAATGAACTTTTCATATCTGGGCAGGCCTGTGATGGTTACAGAAACCAATAACTCCTTTAATAGAACTGCATGTCCATTAAATTACTGGAGGGAAAGAAAGAAAACAGGAAGGTCTTGCAGCTAAAAAGGGCACAATAAAGGGGAAAAAATAACAAAAAAAGATTCTGTGACGAGACATTGTGAAAAATCAACACAAGGTTTTTGTTTTGTTTTGTTTTGTTTTTTGTCCTTAGAAATTCATTCTACAATGTCTTCTTTTTCTCACAAACACCCTCACCCCACGTTGAAATGAAGCTGCTGTCTCCTCTGAATACACACATGGACAAAGAAGGGCCCTGAGAAATCCCTAGTACACATACATCCTGAACCGTCAGGCCTCACTGGTGTGATGTATTCCCTTAACTAAACTGGTACAGTGCAAATAATGACTTGTACTAGTTTCCTATTTGCAGTTTTAACAAATTACCACAAATTTGATGGCTTAAATAATATGATTTTATTATCTTGCCATTAGTTCTGAAGGTCAGAAGTCTGACATTGGTTACTGGGCTAAAATCACTGGGGCGCATTTCTTTCTGAAGACACTAGGGAGGAATCAGTTTTCTTTTTTTTTTCTAGTTTCTAGAGGCTGCCCAAATTCCTTGGTTTCTGGCCTCTTCCTCTATCTTCAAAGCCAGCAAGGGTGGGTTGAATCTTCCCATCACATGACTCTGACCTCTTCTTTTTTCCTCTTCTACTTTTAAAGACCTTTGTTATTACATTGGCCACTAGGGATAATCCAGGATAAACTCCCTATTTTAAAGGCAGCCGATTTAGCAGTCTAATTCCACCTGCAACCTTAATTCTCTTTTTGCCACATTAACTAACACATTTACAGGTTCCAGGGATTGAGTCACAGACATTTTTGCAAGGACATTTTTCTGCTTACCACAGGACTTAAATTTATTTGTTGTGTTTTTTCTTTGTGTTTCTTTGCCTCAAAATAGTAATAGAACAAGCAAAGCGAAGTGATCTCTTAAGGCAGGTTCCCCAAACAGATTAGCATTGAAAGGTCAGCTCTCGCTCTTGCTCCTTGCTGGTCTTAGGCAAGTTACTAAACTCTCTCCAAACCTCAGCTCATCATCTGTAAAATGGGGATAATACAATCCTCTTACAGAAATTGTGAAGGAGATGGGATGATGTTTGTAAAGCTTCACCGTAACACCTAGCATGTAGTAAGTGCTCAATGAAAGTTAAAGTTTTTAAAAAGTTAGAGTAAATGTGGTGGGGTGGGAGTGATGAGAGAGAAGAGACAGTACAATCTAGATCTCTGTACCCTGAATCCCCCTAGATGGTTCAGCCTTCCTTGTTGCTCTCCATGGGTTGGGTCCTGCTCATAGAAGCCTCTCAGGCTCTCTGGGTGGGTGGGAGAGGAAAAGAAAAGTTCCCTGTCATCTTTGCCGCCCTTGTTCTGTGGTTGCTGTTTTCTTTTCCTTTGCTGCCTCCTTCCATCGCCGGCCCTCCACTGCAGACAGGCCGGGGGATCGCAGCCTCGGTGCAGAGCTGGCTCAGGCTGAGTGTCCCGAATGGAAACTGCAGGAGCAGTGGGGAGACATGCAGCTGAGCCCCACCTCTGCCAGTTCACAATCACTCACTGAGCCAGCCCAGCACGGTCCAAGCCCTAAACTCCCCGAGGCATTTTGATTAGATTAGCCAGTGAGAGCCAGGGTCTTCCAGGACTAATTATGCCTGACTTTGCACAAAAGTCACTCCCTGCGCAGCCCTTGCCACGGCTCCTGGGGAGGGGAACCCAAAGTCCAGCTGACCCTTCCCCACCAGTGCAGGAGGACACTCTGGTGGTGATCAGGGCCTGAGAGGGACCCAAGGAATCTAATGCAGATGGTGGGAAAGGCTGACCTTCCAGAGCAGCAACGTTACTTACTGGGTTGAAAAAAAGGCAAAAAGTGTTAGCATACAGTGTTGATAAGGATGCAGGGAATCTCTACATCCTTTGGGAAAGTAAACAAACATCCTCTCAAATTAAAAGCACACATACATACCTTTCCGCCCAGCAATCCAACTTTGATCAAGCCTATTGTATTGAAGAAATTAAAACACTAGTACATAATGTTGTTTGAACAGGAATATTTATGAACACAATACTTATACAGTATAAAAAAACCTTGAAAAACTTAATATTCCTCAATAGAAGGAATTATGTCACTATTTAAAAGGAGATATTTAACTATTGCTCTTGAGGAATTTGGTTGCAGAGAAATACATATTACAATTTTGCAAAAATGAAACAAAGCAAAACCCAAAGCCAACCTCCATATATGTATGTGTGTATATGTGTGTAACAGCACGGGGAAAGGCATGGAAGAACACACGTCAGCCTGCTACCATTTATTAGTGGAGGGAGGATGTTTTCTTCCCTCTCTATAGTCTTGAATTGCTTCATTGTTTACAATAACTTCATTACATTTTTCAATGTTGGGAGAGGAATTTAAGATAAATGGCGGGAGTGAGCGGGGGCAGGGAAGAGAAGTTGTCAAGGAAGATAGAGGAGAAATCCCATGCTGGGAGAACCTGGCCACTCTAGTTGGGGGTTTGCAGAAAGCAAAAGCCAGGGGTCTGGCCTGGGCACTGAGGGGGATGGGGTGGAGTAGAGTCTGGGGATGCACACATTGTTGAGCGACCTGGCTATTTGAACTCAAGGAGCTTATCTAGAGCATCCTTTGAGAAGGCCAGAGAGGACCATGGATCACTGGGTAGTAGCCTGTAGTAAGAGGAATTTAAAACGCTTTACCATAAAGAATAACTGCTCCCAAAATATTAAAAGAATGAGGTCCTCAAGGTTATTTTGAAGAATTTGGTGAGATCCACCTGCGGAAATTAAATTAGTACTACCTAGCACGAGGTAACTGGCATGTTGTCTGAAAGAGCTTTACCTATACTGTCTCATTTGATACAAGGTACAATCCTATGAGGTAAGTATTATTATCATTATTTTACAGAGGAGGAAACTGAGGTATAGCGGGGTTCAGTATCCCGCCCATGGTCATGCAGGTGGGAACAGGAGTGTTCCGGCTCCGAAGTCCTGGCTCTTGGAAGCCACACTAAAGGCTGCGTCCTTCCAGGGCGCAACTCTGGGCGCAAATGTTATACTCTCCTCCCCTCACCCGGTGTGGGTGGAGTGGGGAGAAAGGGCCTTCTCCGTGCGCATGCCGGGATGGCCGGAGTTCGGTGGGGCCAAGCTGAGGTTCCTCTCCTGGGGCTGGGCGGGGTTTGGGCTAACTCTTCTCCCGCCGGCATTCGGGTTTGGGGGCCGAGGCTGCCCAAGCGTTAACCTCCAAAAGGGCCCTGCAGGGGGTGCTTTCTCTACACTGTTCTTCTCTTGGGTAGTGGAGGGGTTGGTGGGGGAACCACAAGCTACAAGATTACAAAGTTGTTAGACTCCTTAGCCTAGGGAGGTACGATGATTTGGGACCGGGTGTGGAGGTGTGGGCGGGGTGGGGGGTGCGGTGTCTTTCGGAGCCCTAAGCGGGCGTCCTCAGCCGCTCCTTTCCATTCCTACCCCCCACCCCCAGCTCACCACTTCGTTTTCAAGTCTGGGAGGGGAGCGGGGGGCGGTGATGGGGAGGAGACCAACGCTGTGATTTCCCCTGGTAGGTGTTCTGAGTGGCTAGGGATCCTTCCCTCGCGTGCCCCTGGGTCAGGGCGGTAGACAGCTCCAGAGGATGGACGGCCAGCGTGAAAGCTAGAGCTCGTGTATTGTAGGGAAAACTGGGGTGGCGGGGAGAGAATGGTTGAATACCTTCCTGATATTTGAGGGAGAATTCGGCAAGGGGGAAATCTCTGGCTCCATCTTTGCCTGACTCATCGGATTTCCTGGGGTGGGCTCCGGGAGAGGGCTCGGGGCTGGCGCTCCTGCCTCGGTCCGTCCAGCACCAAGACGCCAGGTCCTCGGCGGCCCTGGCCCTCTGGGGGTACTGATTACAGTGGAAAGATCTCTGGGTCCGCAGAAGGAGAATTTGTGTCAAGGTTCTTGTGCGCATTTTCTTCTCTGGGGGTTCTGAATGAAAATAAGTCCCAAGGTCATCTTTGTCCCTTAGCTCTTGCCCAGAGCTCTATTTGCGTCTCCAAGCTTCTCCATCATCTCCTTTTGTGTTTCAGGTGATCGCCCACCTTTCTTCCCTTCTAACCCTACGTCCGGATCTTTTTCCCCCTCGTTTCTCCCCGTGTCCCCCATTTTCCAGGCTCGAGTCCTTTTTCTCGTGCCAGTTTCCTCCCTCCGTCCGATTTCCTTTCCCACGGGCCCTGGAGTTCCTCGGGCCCAGGCAGGGCTCTGGAACTGGCCTGACATGTTCATAATAAGGATTGTCAGACATGGTACTCAAGTGAACTACCTTGTCTTGAACTTACTCGGACAGAGGATGGGATGTAGGAGGTCCTTCTGGAATCCCAACAGCTCCTCAAAGGCTCGAAGCCAGCCTGAGCGGGCCACCTGAAGAGCCACGGGCTGTGGGAAGATACGGAGAGGCTACTCCGACGTGGGGAGGAGGTAGGGATGACGATGTCCTGTGTGCCTGAAGCCCACTCCGCCCCACTCCCAATACTCCCACCATCTCATCAGTGGGGCATGCTCGCCCTGGTTAATGTCATCTCCCTGAACTGCCAACGAGGCTAGCAGCTTTGCTGCTTAAAACCGATAACATCAGCCAACATATGGAGATGTCATCATGATTAAACGGCAAATTATAGCCGAAGACGGCGCGATAATAATCTAAACAATCACCACAAGAAGAAATGTTCTCTAACGCTCCAGTTGCGGAAGCCTGCGTTTCCAAGACTCGCGGCCCTGCGTTCCCAGGGATATCTCCGTGCTCACGTGAGCGTGGTCCTCGGCTTGGGACCGACAAGGGAGCCCCAGACAGGACGATAAGGTTTGGAGATTCCCAGGGCGATCTGGGACTCCGTGGCGTGGGGGCTTGGAAGCGCGTGGAGGGGCTGAGAGAGGGGAGAGGGCGCCCTTCCTCTAGGGCGGCCCCGTCTGGGAAGCAGTTGGAACAGCCGTAGGAGCCAGGGGTTCCTAGAGAAGAACCCTGTTAGGAGAGCAGACCAGCCCGCACCCCAGTCCCCGCCCCCTCGCCCCTTCTGCCCCGCCCTTAGCCTGCCTCTTCCTAGATCTTCCAGGAGATTGATTTCTGAGTAGGAAGCCCGCGCTGCTAGGGGAGGGGCGTCCTCTGTGGGTCGTGGGGGGTTTCCCTTCTCTCCACAGTCGGAGCAGAAGGGCGCCTGCCTTTTATTTTGACAAGCAATGGGCTTAGTTGTGAGCACTTGTTTGCCCCCAATATGTAGAGGAAAAGATACTGATAGGAGGCGGCGTGCTACGATGGCAAAAATGGAGAAGACCCTCCCTCTTTATCCTGGTTCTCCTCCTTGTTAAATAGATTCGTATTTAAGATAGGCACAGACATTCTAATTTGAATTCCAGGGGTTGAACTCCAGTTAGAATCATCCTATTTATACGCAGACCGAAAATAACCATTGAAACGAAACCAACAAAATGCAACTATTTTCCAAAACCCCGAGCGTTTGCTGGTGGGTGACCACCCCGCGCAGGTAGCGCGGATCTGCTTTGGTTTTGACTGAGAACCCGGGTTTGGACTGAGACCTCCGTCGGGAGGAGGGGACTGGGTGGGAGTTAGCGGGCGAAACGATTCCCCGGAGTGGCCCCGAGCGGCGCGTGCGTGAACGCGCGGCCGTAATATATGCTGCCATTAAGAATCGGTGCGGCTTCCAGCGCTCCGGGCGCAGGGACGCATGTGTTGCTGGAATTCAATCCGTGGGGGGAATGCAGATTGGGCTGCGACTCACTGGGTTTGATTTATGAACTGTTACACTAGCAATTGTTTACACATTGCATTTCAGAGCCCGGGCCCACTCTTCCCGCAGCGGGCAGCGGGCTTCTCCCTGCGGGAACCTGCTGCAGCCCCCTTGGTCTCTCTCCATCCTCCTCCCTTCCCCCGTTCCCCCCCCCCCCGGGGCCCCCGCAGCTTCCTCCCACAGCCACCTTCTCCAAGAAATCAGATTTCGATTTCTCTGAACCCAGAGACCTACATGCAGTTCTTTCTCCCCCGCCTACTCCAGGCCTGCAGTCCCCGGACCCGGGTCGCCTCTGCCCCTGTTTACTCCGGAATGTTCACTTCACTTTAAGGCCATGCGGAGCCTATAAATAGGAGAGGTGGAATCAGCCCCACTGCCAGATCAATAGGGCCCGTCTCCTCGCCATTTCAGCTGAGCTGTCTTATTAATTATGAAAGGATTCACCTGATCCCTGCCAGGGAACACAGCCTCTCGGCCCCTCTGCTGGAGCCCTTAATGGTGGTTCCTTCGCAAGCTGCCTCTGGCCACCGCACAGGAAGAGGCGAATCGTGGTTAGGCCGAGCCTGCAAGGATCGTGGTTAGGGCTCCGGCCCGCCTGAGGCGGGGGCAGACGGCCGGCCACTGGCATTGTCTGCCTGTGCGAGCAAGCCCAATTCCTCTAAATCTCAAACAGAAAGAATCTCTGCTTTGTAATTAATTTAAAAACAACTTTCATTTTCTCTTTTTTAAGGAAACACGGTTTCGGGGAAGTGGCCAAGTGGCTTAAGTGAGGAGGGTCTGCTTGAAGGTGGCAGGTCTGCTTGAAGCGGCTTCCTGAAGAGGTGAGCTTATCACCGGCATCCTGTGTCCCTTCAGGTTCCCTGAGAACTGGGTCAAGAAAGCAGGTTGGGGTAGGAAACAAACGACACCCCCATTTCAAACAATAATTTTTATTTTATACTTCTCTATACTTTGTAGCAAATCTTTTTTTGCTGAATTTAATTTATAATAAACTTTTTAAATTACATCTCTCTTTTTTTTTAAAATCAAGGCTCTTTTATGTCAAAATCTTTTTTTAGCTATATTTTAGATTAACATTTAACATCCCCCCCTTGTGATCTATACCGTTGGATATTCAGGTATTACTGTGTGTGTAACAGCTAAAACAAGAGGGAGGAGGGAAAATAAAGGCAGTGAACTTGGACGGATGCATCAACAACAGCAGATAAAGCTAACCCCTCAGTGACCATAGCAGCATGTCTTCTGGAAGCCTTTACTCTTACCCCAGAGATTTCCTCAGCCCCTTCCCTCTCTCCCTCCTATCCTCCAAACACAAAGCCAACAGTCTGTCCTTTCGCTTTTCTTGAGGAGAAATGTGCAGTGGAAATGATCAAAACAAGATACTGTGGAAGAACGACGTGAGCGTGAATTATTCACCGTATGTTTCGTCCGTGGACATCTCTCTTGAATTCATTCCCCTGGCCTTCTCCTCTCCTCGCCTTTCTATTAGGAGGAGCCCATCATTTTTCATGTTACTAGCATGATTAATGTAGTAGGTGGCCCAGGGCCGTTCCTGAGATTCTTTTGCCAACAACAAAAAATTAATAATAATAAAATTAAAAAATGGGGTGGGTTTGCCGTTTTCTTATTTGTGTGTGAAGACGGACTAAAGCTGAGGTCCGATTTTGGCTGTGCTTGCTTGCTCACTGATTGGTAACATTTGGCAAATAAAACACAAGAAATCAAACGAAATAAAAAAGAGAATCAGGATTTCCCACAATCCTATATGAGTGTTTTCAGCATCACAGAGAATCACAACGTCCCCAAAGAACTAATGGATCTTCCTCTCGATTTCCGGGAGCATGGAGTGAGTGTGGGTGGGCGCGTGGGGGGAGCTGGCCCCACGCTCAGAAGGAAAGCCAGGTCGCTAAAGCTGCCGAGAGAGACACCAGGAGCACCGGGAACGCCGGGAGCAGGGACCCCGCCGCCCCGTTGCCGCTGCCGCAGAGTTCGAATAAGCTGCCTTGGATGTTGAGGTTTTTGGATTCTTTTCTCAGTTTATCCCACATATCTTTCGCCCCTTCCTGGCAATCCGTAAGGGCTGTGACCGTGCAGCTGTGGAAATCCTCCCAGTATCTGGTGAGGAACAGAACAAAACAGAAGAAGCAGGTTCACTTGGGACGCCGGGAACACCCCGGGCTTGCGCCCCTGCGCCTCCCCGCTGGCGGCCCCGCAAACTTCCCGGGGTGTCCCCTCCCTACCTTCTCTTCACCGCCCTGGCGCCTGGCCTGCGCGAGGTCGGGACTCGCGGGACCTCCGCCTACCCCAGAAGCGGCTGTCTAAAGCGGGGGTCGGGGGGCGCCCCCTCCTGTCTGGTTTTCCCTTCCAGTTGCCGGGAGAGGACTAGGCAGCCGGGAGCCGGGTCGTGCACCCGCTGTGGCGCGCTGGCACCTCGGCCTCCGCAAACAGATTGCTCGCCCTCCTCGGGGAAAGCTAGGAAAACAGTGCTAAGCCTCGCAAGCTGCCGCCCATTAATGCCTCTTAGCTTGCAAGATGGGTTACTAGCTCTGAGCACGGCCCTCCCCTCGGGGCTTCTTCCATTCTCCTCCCCCTCGCCCCTTCTGTCTCCCTCCTTCTCCACGCCGCGGTACTCTCGCCTTCGCCCTCATTCTCTCCCTCCACCTACTACCTCTTCCTTTTGTTTTCCGTTCTCCTGATTTTCCCTTTCTTTCTTTTTCCGTTCCGTCTGCTTTCCTCTCTTCTGTTTCCCACTTCCTCTTCCTCCTTCCCACAACCTGCCTGGATCCTCCTTGCTCTCCACAGTTCCCGGCTCAGATTCGGCCTGGAGACTCCTGCCTGCCTCTCTTCTCCCCGGGGTCGGTGAGTGTTAGTGGCCGAGCACCTGGGGCCGGCTTCGTAGCCTTCATCTGCTCTTGCGAATCCAAGTGTCCCAGGCCTGCGCGTTGGGTCCCTCCTGTTTCTCCCTCCCCAGTCTTTTCCGTGGGCTTGGGCCCCATGGGGCTTCCTCCCCACAGCTTTCAGGATGTAGCGCCAGCCTTCAAGTCCGGAACTGCGGGGAAGGCGTGGTGCCCACCTCTGCCAACCCTCGAGGACTCCCCACGCTCTGTCCTCCTCTTGCGGTCAGTTCACGGAGCCTGGCGCCTAACTCAACCACTTCCTCCTCCCAGGCTCGGCTCCTAGACCCGCCCCCACAACCTTCATCCAACCTGTCCCTTTTGATTGTCCCCCTTTCTTCTGAAAACCCAAAATAGATCCTGAGACTAAATATAATCCCAACCCGTGATCGATTCCTGGGGCGCTGTCTCCTTTCAGAGCTGGGTCGATCTGTGCCTCTCTGTAACTCCGGGCTGGTCCCCACCTGCCCCGGGCCTCGAGCACCAGGTCACAGGCGCCTGCCCTCTACATGGTTTGGTTGTATTTTCTCCTCTCTCTTCCTTCTGCTGGCTGGCCTGGACTGTAAGCACATTGAACGCAGGCACTGTGTTAATTTATGAGTACTGGAGGGACACAGAGCTTCCAGGTTCCTCAACTTGTAATAAACAGCAACATTTGGACATTAGGAGGCCCAGGGAGGACAGCTGTCCTGCAGACTGTCTGTGGAATTGCCCCTGCTAAAGGATGCCTAAATTGCTCTTTTTTTTTTTTATGTACGCCCAGATGAGGGCAGAGTTGTGAGGGACCTGGTAGAGAAGGATAGACTCCACCTGGGGCTGGGCAGAGGTGGGCTTCAGCTCCGTGTTGAGCAAACAGCTCCCCCAAATGAGTAGGGCCTGGACCTAGCCGTGGCCTGTGACCTCAGGAAGGAGTTCTCACTTTCCTGTTTTCCAAGACTGAAGTTCTGCTTAAAATTAAAATAGCTTGGAATAAACAAGTTCCACCAAATGACAGAGGATTTGGGAGCTGCTCTATATGCAACCTTTTGTTATCCTTATAGATAAACATTCTTATCCATCACGAGACTTTTAGAATTAAATGACTTTGTCCCTTTCATGATAGGAAAGCACTAGCCATTTAGGTGCTGTGGCTCCTAGTAGGCACTGGGGCATTTAGGAAATAGAGTAGCACAATTGACACCATTTAATTTAGCAAAACCTAAACAAACACCCTTCCTTCCACCAGTCCCCTTTGCCCCAGTTGGGGAGTGAAGAAAGACTTCACAGTATACAAATGATGCCACAGAAAATGGTCACTCTAACCTCAGGGAATAAGGGGCACAACCTGCCGTGGCTGTTTTGAAACAGTTATTGTGGGGGTGGGGGAACACAGCTGTTTTTTGCAAAATAAAAGAATGGGTGTTGCAGAGGACAGGGGTGTTTTCTAAGGTCTGCAGCAGCTAAATTGCTGCAGGTCCACTGCAGTAGGGCTCTGCTGGTTACCTTATTGCTCGTGGGAGCAGTGCTTTCTAGCCAAGCTCTGAGAAATCACCACTGGACCTGGCTATGAACTACTACCCATCTCTCTTTACCTTTGAAGCTGTCCAGGTCTGGGGACACCTTACAGATGTGCGAGGGGGCAAGGGAAACAAGGAGAGTGCCTATTCCAAATCTCGGAATCTGCTGTAAACTCAAAGCGACTATCACTGGACCACCAGCTGGACTTACTCTTTTTGGGTAAAGTCACTGGCACACAATAAGATGGCGTTTCAGCCTGTCTCCTAGAAAACAGGAAGGGAGACCTGTATCTCCTTGCCTGTGCCGGCATTTCCTTGGTGTGTAGTAGAGGGGCGTTTTGTCACGAGAAATGGACAGAAGAGAGGAGTGACTTTCCCTTTAGGCAAATGTAGTATTACCCCAAACACTCCTCAAATCCAAACTAACTGTTCTTCAGAGAATACCTGGCAGGTCACTCGTTCACGCAAGAGCAAAGAATGATCAAGATTGCTACAAGGCAGAGAGATTTTGCAGCACCAAGATTTTGTAGCAATTCTTCATGCCTCTTGCCCTGGCTCCCAGCATGTTGAGCATGCGCACCTCTGTGCAAGCCTGTGAGGCCGCGTAGGGCTGGGACTGGGTCTATATTGAAGGATCCTCCTCCATATCCCACCCCGGGCTGTGGGATCCCCTTGGGAAGCGCAGGTTCTAACCCGGGGGCCTGGTCCTAGGCCTGGGGGTTGGAGCCAGAAGGCAAGAGTGAGCCGATTCGGATTCGCGCTGGCGCTGAACGCTGAGCGCAGGCGGGGAGGCTCGGCACTCTCCGACCTCAGTAGCGCCCCCAAACCCGAAGTCCAGCCGGCCAGAGAGGACACTTACGTGCACACGGTCTTGATGTTCGTCTTGTCGTCCAGGCCCTGCGGGTAGTTGGCCATGCTGTCGCCCAGCTTGAGCAAACAGTCCGAAAAGCCCTTGAAGACCGCATCGCACTTGCCCGCTGCTCTCACGGCCTGCACCAGATACGCTGCGGGGAGGAGGGAACACCGGTCAGCAGCGCCACGACCCCGCCCTGCCGCCCACTGCCCTTTCCTGCGAGACCCTGGCTCCGCGCGGCCTCGTCGCATCGGGCGGCCTCTCCCAGCGCCCAGCCTCGGGGCTCGCCAGTGTTAAAGGTGAATGAAAGACGTGACCCAGGAATGCCCGACCTGCAGCTAACGCTGCGTCTAGTGCAAATTGTCGGTGTGTGAGCAGGTGTGGGTGGGTGGGAGGTAGGTGAGTCCATTCCTTTCCTCCAGCTCCCTCCCGCATCTCGCTCCGTATCTTTTTCTGTTTCCATCGCCCCCTCTTCTCACCTCCCTCATCCCTTTTATTTCTCTTTCTCCTCACTCCCTCCTTCGTCTCCCAACACTTCCCCAGCAAGCCCTGTCACAGCTCTCGCAATGCGATCTTCCATTTTGAGGTGACAGAAGGGGTCTCGGCTGCAGCGTGCGGGGGGCGAGAACGGGGTGGGGAGACGACAGGGCGTGGGGTCACGCAGCTGAACCCAACGCCACATCACGAGAGTAAGCCTCAGGCTTGGTGCTCTGTCCTTGGTGGGCGCTCAGCAAACACTGCTGAATGAATGAACGAATATAGTCCCTGGAAGCCACCAGCAGTTACCGAAATGGATTGTTTCATTATAAAACCGATTGCCTACCGTGGACTCTGTATTCCGAGTGAGACCCTCGGATGCACCCTCTCCCGCCCCACTGGAAAGAGGGCAGCCTAGACGTCCTGAGACCTGGCGCGGATGATGAGTGGTCTGGAGCGGAGAAGGCCAGAGGCCGGGCGGGGTCACGGATGAGTCTGCCCGGGTCACCTCCGCAAAGGCCAAATCCACGAACCTCGGGCCTCTTTCTCTCCTCCTCCCCTGTCCGCCACTCTGCTCCCCAGACACCCTTAACAACCCACCTGCCCGCCAAAAAGCCCGCCTACACTCCGGACAGCAGCGGGGAGAGGCTGTTCTTCTGCAGGTGCCAGCCCTGCTGCTGAAAGTGAGCTCGCCGCGGCCCGGGGCTCCTGGCCCCAGCTCAGGACTCCCTGCAGAGAGCAGGCAGGGATAAAAGCTGAGCGGCCGGAGGAGAAGGAGGAGGAAACACAGGCCGCACGAAGGTCCAAGCCCCAAGCCCCCAAGCCCCTGGCCTCTGGACGGCCAAACCCCGAGGCGCGGGACTGGAAGGACAGGTACCAGGCTGCGGGCGCGCGGCTGTGGCCATCTCTTTCCGCCCTGAGGCCGACGAGCCCGGCTGGAGGCTGAGTGCCTAGCGGCCCAAAGCAGCCCGGGCGCCGGGAGGGCGCCAGAGAAGCCCAGCGTTAGGGCGGGGAAGAAAGGGTGAATCTCAGAATCGAAATCCGCACCGGCGCCCACGACCCTGGGCGCCGGCCTGGTCCTCGGCAGCTTTCTGGCGGCTGCGCTTGTGTGTGAATGTGTCCCGGGAGGACCGGACACCTCAATCCCTCGGCCCCCAACGCGGGCGCCTGTCCGCGAGCGCCGGGCCAGACGCCGAAGAGGAAGGTGACCGAACCCGTAGCAGCTTCCGAGAGCGAACCGTTTGCAAATTGCTGCAGGAAGAGCGAGGCGGGCCTTGCGCTTTTTAATCCGGAACGGGAAGCGCTGGGGAAGGGACCAAGGTTAACTTCGACCTCCGCTGGGGCAGATACGTAAACCTTCTTGAACCTCCGAGTTCACCTTACAGCGAAAATGAAATACCCTTGCGACTACAATACTAACAAATCGAACAGTGACGTAAAATCTTAAGAATAAACGAATCTTTGTTCTAATAGAGCTCGTTCAAAATGGAAATACACTCCACACATCTTCCTCTATAACGCATGTCACAAATACAGCTTTGCAGAGAAGAAACGAAATAAAATAAAGTCCAATCTTCCCGTCCACGTCTCTCCCCACCCCTTGCCTACACCCCCAAAACTCAGTGGCGAAAGAAGCCCCTAAAATGCATTGACATTTTTTAAGGGGAATTGGGGCTCGCCGGGGGCGGGAGCGCTCTTGTCACGTTATCTTCCCAGGCGCTGCTGGAGAAGACCCTGCACACCGCGCATGTGTGAGTGTGTGCTGTGTAAAATAAGTGGTGAACATGTCTGTCTTTTAAAACTGTGACTTCTTGGACTCTAGCCTTCTCTGGGAGGCCGGGAGGCTGCGCGCGGGACGGATTTTGCAGGCGCACGCGTCCCAGCAGGTCGCAGCCCGTGCGTCCCTCGCTGTCCTTCCTGAACCCCGCTTAGGCGAGACTCTGGCGGGTGACCCTGGCTCCTTCCCTGTCCTCTCTGCCGTCCCCTTCTTGTGCGGTTTCCATCCGTTCATTCATTCGTTCGACCTCTCATTCATTCCGAACTTCCTCCCGCTGCGTCTTCTTTCGTGTTCACCACACTCTTCTACCTCCCCGCCCCTCCCAACCCCCACTTTTCTTGCCAAATGTCAATGATTTGGGACAGCTCCCAGCCATGAATTAATAAAGACCGAGGTTCTGGTGCAGGAAAGGGCAGACATTAGGGAACAAATACGTTCAATTTCAATTCCACAGTCAACAAATAGTCATTTTTGGACCGAGGTTAATGTGTTCAAAACGCGTCCCTCAGGCACGACCACCGTCTTTTTTTTCCCTCCAAACCTCTCAAAGTAAGGTTATTTCCTACCGGGAAAACAGAGTCCCAAATCTTGTCCGATTAAAATTTCTATCTCAAAAACAACTCTCTCTCCTGCTCTCTAAAAATTCAAAGGTTTATTGCAAAATGCCACGTTCACTTATTTCCAACATTTAAGGAATTTGCTGCCATTAGAAATATTATTTACAGCAGCTCTTTTCACTAATGTCAAAGATTCAAAACAACCAGATTTAAAGCATTGTCATTTTTTGGAACTAAAGGAAAACACCAATATCCTGCACTCACACACTCTAAAATCTTTATAATGTTTCTGCATTATAAAATCTCAAAATCATGTCAGTTGCATAAAACCCCACTGCAAAGAATCCATTTTAATGTCTAGAGAACTCCAAACCTTGTTTCCTTCACATTTCTTATGGAAAAAACATATTATGCATTCTCCTTTCTTGCCCCAAACCAATTACCTAAAGCACCCCCTCCCCCAATACTGCAAGGATTTGTCTGCAAAGAATGCCACAGCCTGAACTGATAGGAGGTAACAATTCCGTTTCAGGAGTTTCTTTTTTCCCCCCTGTTGTCCATTCTATTAATAACCTGCTTCACTTTCACTTTTAGGCCACGTTAATTAATGTTCTGACCCAGTGTCGGAGAAGGGGGTTTTCTAGTGCCCTCTTCTATATCTTTTCTTCATTCTGGATGGTAAAAATGTGAACTTTAAAAAGACCCCTGACAGCGTAACTACAACTCAACATTCCTTAACATAAAATGGGGACTAAATAATTCCTTCCATAACCAACCCCAAACAAACAAAAATAACAAACACCCGACATGACATATTCCAAACACTTCTTAACCCTTTCCTATATATAAAATGCAGACACCAATGTGTAAAGTAGCAGGCAAATGCATCTAGAAAAGTGTATCTACGTAAATTTGGCTGAATTCATCCTCTTCAATGGTAAGCATGTTAAAATATGTGGTCTGAAGTTCCCTATCACTCTCGATTTGCCCACCAGCCGGGTCTGCGGTGTCCGTGCAAACGCTGCAGCTAGGATATAGGGGGGAGGAGGGGCGGGAGAATGACAAAGTTCTAAATGCAGCAGTCTGAGCCCTGGAATATCTTTGCTTTCAGCACATAAACTTTCCAGTCCTGGCTGCCTAGCCATTTTATTCCTGCATTCACATTTCGACTCTTCAAAATAATATCTTGCAGTATCGCAGGGGCCAGTACATTGCCCCAGAGCGCACCAAACCTGGTATAAACCCAGAAAGGGAAACAAAAATGGATGTGTGCTCAGGAAAAAGGGGGAAAAAAACCGTGTCCAGAAAATGTCCGGCCGCACACATTTCCTGGCGAACATTTGGAATCTATAGCTTTAGGAAAAACCGATCTGGGACGCGCTAGTCCCCAGGAACTGATGCCCCCACCCTCGGGGGATTGCCGGCTTCTCCGCACCCTGGGGCGGCCGCGGACCCGCTAGTCCCCCTCCGCGCCTCGGGCCGGGGCAGGCTGCCTCCCGCCTCCAGCCTCCAGCCGGGCTGAGCGGCCACTTACCTATTTGCACCGCGAGGATCAGTGAAATATATCTGCCGTTCAACTTAAGTCCCATCCTACGTTTAGTCAAACCATTTGCGACCGCAGACCTTTAAATAGTTAGTTTAGAGAACGCGGGGGAAAGCCAAAAAATAGGCATTGCCAACAAGTTCCGGGAGCGACAGAGACTTTATGCACTGGGAAGGCAGAGGGAGGAGAGAAAGAGAGGGAGCGAGGAAGAGACAGAAAGAGAGAGAGAGAGAGAAAGAGAGAGAGAGAGAGGCTGAGGGGGGGGAGAGCTGGGAATGGTTCACTCCATTAGAAGGGGGCGGAGGAAGTACAGCCTCACGCCCACGAGCAGGCCTGACGTGGGGGATGACACGGAATGATTTTTTTTTTAATATAGACACCTTGGTAGAGAATCGCCATTTATAGTCATCAGAAGCTGGAATTAATCAGATATCTCCAATTAATGTGCGATCTGAACGAAATTTTGCCTCCCGGGGGTGAGCATTTTCCTATTCTAGCGGTCACCCCTGCCTCTTCCTCGTTCCGGGGGCCCCCCAGCCCCGCCGCCTCCCTGCGCAGAACAGGGGCTCCCCCTCCCTTCCCCGCCAGGAGCTGGGGAGTCCTGGCGCGCCCACTCGATTGTTTCAACCTGCTCCCCCTCCTCCATCAGCACCACAGAGAATCCAGCCCGCTCTCTACGATGCAGGGGGGTTTAAAGGAGCGGGAGAGGGAAAAACAGCTAAGCTAGCTCGATTAATTCGAAAGCGCTCCTCGGCCGCCCGCCCCCTGCGCTTGCCTACCCTCTTTTTCTCCAACCCAGCAGCTGAGCTCTGGGCGCAGCCTGGAGCGCGTGAGCTCGCAGCCCGGCCCCCCGCACGAGCACACACACACACACACACACACGCGCGCGCGCGCACGCCCGCCAGCCGCGCCGAGCGCCCCCATGCCCGCCCGCACACAAGGCACGCGAGCGCGCGCACACGCCCAGGCCCCGGGGGTTTGGTTTGCACACGTGGGGCCCCAGAAATAAACACCGAATGTCCTCTGTGAATTTTACCCACCTCCGATGCCCCAGCGGGCCAAAGGCCGCTTCAAGGGACACAGCGACACCTGTTTTAGGGGGCGAGTAGGGCACCGGGGAAGGAGCCTCTGATAAGACAGTTTTCGGATACTAGTGATTTACCAACCAACTCTCAGCGCTTTAGGAAATTTCCAAGGCAAGCGCTAGTGTGCGGACTTCTTTCTAATCTTGATGCGCCTCTTGGGCTTATTTGTTGGGCTACACACACACGTACCCACACGCACACACGTACATCACGTACGCACACGCACACCCGGACCCATACACACCTGCACTGTCTTTTGATGCTCGGGCACAGACCCTGTGTAGGTGTAGCCTACCCTGCAACAAAATACTTCTGCAGCTGGCTTTGTGCTAGGTGCAAGCTGCTATCGACGACAGCTTGAGTCAAAACCGAAAAACTAACAGGGCTATTTCCTTTCTAAACGCCTTTAAGCTCTGGTTTTCTTCCTTTCTTCTGCACCAAACAGAAAAAAAAAAAGTCTAAATTGTAGCGTCTTTAATAAAATGCTAAAGAAGGCATTGGCCAGCTTTAATCCTTAAGCCTGTGGAGAGAAAAAAATGAAAACGACCCCCTAAATTTTGCCAAACTACACTAGAGGACGTCAAGCTGTCAAACTGTAGAAATGCACACGGATTAAGGAGAAGCGTTGAATTTGCTTCTACAGGCAGCTTGCCATCTAGGGCCAATCTTGCCGTCCCCATACTCAGACATTTGGAGATGCATAGACAAAGGGGGAGAAAGGTGCAAAATAACGGGGGTAGGACAGGCTGTGGAGGGTAGGGGGCTGAGGGGGAGCTGCGAGGGTCCTACTGCAGCACTTGGTGACGTGAGGTGTCTGCAATGTGCGGCCCCTAACTCACGTCCCGCGGGAGCCTCAGACTCCCATGCAGCCTTCCTGGCCCTGGGGGCGGAGTCATGTCTCCCCGCCCCTGGTTATGTCACCGGCCTGCGGGCGGGGCGGTTGGGGGCTCGCCTTCCGGTGTCCAGGGGCACGGTGGCGGCCCCAGGTGTTTCCTTTCCCCGAGCTCGGAGGCTCCGGGAAGAACCGAAAACGTGGGCGGACAGGGGGTGGGGCGGGGCCTGGTGGCGAGAGGGGGGCGTTTCTCGGACCCTCCCCCGACGTCTTCCAATGGCAGGGCGGGAGGCTTTCCGAGGGGCGGGGCCTCAGGGGGGTTGCCACGCGGCCCGGCCCACGGCTCCGCCCCTCGCTCGGGGTTCCGCGTGGGGCCGGCCCAGCTTTCCCGGACCAGGCCACCAGCTGAGGGCCCCCAACCTCGCTCAGACTCGTGCAGAGCCCAGGCTTGGGAGTGGCTTAAGGTTTTTTGCCCTCAACGTCCTTGCCTTCCTCCTGCTTATCCACCTGGGATCTTCACAGCATCATTTTCTGGGATCCTCTCCAACCCCTCCCCTGTAACTCTGAGCGTGGGGCGCTGGGGATGTGGAGTAGGCAGGGCTGAGGGCCTCAATGAAGCGGGCGAACCCACGCGCGTGCGCACAGCCGCCCGCGCCGCGCCCCGGGCCGATCCGGTTCTTGCCCTTGGGACGTGGCTGCGCCGCACCGCCCTACCCCGGGAGGGAACCCCCGCTGACTTTTTCCTCTCTTCACTTTCCTCCCCAGGCGTCCCAACCTCCCTCATAGGCCTGAGTCTTTTTAAAAGTGAAGAAGAGAGAGGCAAACAGAGTTGGTACTCTACATAAATGATTTTCTGGGTAGATAGATGCACATGACATTTTATTTTTTAAAAAATTCTCATCTTTTAAATTACAGGTCGTTCTGCAGTCCAGGCTCCATGCAGGGTTGATTCTTCGTAGTTCTTTAATTAAAGGATATTGCAGTTCATGGTTGTCAATGCATGCTGTCTGGCAACGGTAGCATCCATGGTTGGAGGTGGCTTTGGAGAACGTTCCCTCTTTTATTAATGTGAAAAGCTCATCTCACATCATACTTGGGGTTGAAGATGCAGTGGGAAGAGCAGTGAACAGGGGCAGGGAAACCCAGCTCACAGGCTGACCCCCACACTTTGGAAAATGAAGGAGAGTGGACTATGAAGTAATTTCCAAAGCTGTTTTCACCTTTGAAATTTTGTGAACTGAGGATTTTCTAGAATTCTGTGAATGGGATTAGGTGTGGAAATGCACAATCCGAAGAATAAAATCCGTGCAAGAGTGCTTTTTATAAGCCAACTTCTTGCAAAGAACGTATTTCTTTTTGATAAGCAATTTTGTTTAAAGAAACAAATACAGTTCAGGAGAGGGAAAAAGTCACAGGTGCTGTTTGGGTCTGCATGTTGAATTGAGCCAAAGTAACTCCCAAAAGTAAGTCTGCATAATTAAGGTAATAAATATGCAAAATTCCTTATCCCTAGAACGGCCAGAAAGAGACTATGTCTAATTTTAAGCCTGGTGGGCACCAACTTCCTTTCTCGGTTCATGGCGCTACAGCCCTAGTCTGGATGAGCAGTATGCCAGTTGATTCCCCAGCTCCTGCTATGAATCCATCATAGGTCGGCTTTCCAGAAGCTGCCATCTCGACAAACAACCCTTTGAAATTATTTGCAAGAGCAGTTGTCAAGGCCACTAGGAAATCCCATCTTTGTATTCTAGGTCAGAAAAAAATCGCTGCTCTATTAGAATAGATTGGTCTAGCAATACATCTCTCTCATAAATTTAGTCAGTCATTTAAATATCTTCAGCGAAAACCTTTAATAAAAATGTGAATTTATATTACATAACTTCTCATTAAAATGATAACTATACTGTATTTAAACAATCATATAGATTACGAGAGGAAGGAGATTTTTGTGGAGGTATATACATTGGTAGAGGCCCCAGTAAAAATCTACTTCGGGAGGCCTGGGTCTACCCTTGCATCTGTGGCTTGGTAAGGTGATTTTTTTCACTCTCTGATCTTGAGACTCTTTACAAAATTAGTTGAAACTTCAAGGCCTTGCTGGCCGGGCGCGGTGGCTCACACCTGTAATCCCAGCACTTTGGGAGGCCGAGGCAGGCGGATCACCTGAGGTAAGGAGTTCAAGACCAGACTGGCCAACATCTCTTCAAAAAATACAAAAATTAGCTGGGCATGGTGGTAGGTGCCTGTAATCCCAGCTACTTGGGAGGCTGAGATGGGAGAATCACTTGAACCCTGGAGGCAGAGGTTGCAGTGAGCTGAGGTCATGCCATTGCACTCCAGCCTGAGGAACACAGCAATACTCTGTCTCAAAAAAAAAAAAAAAAAAAAAAAAATTAAAAAATTGAACTTGATTTGAATGCAGTAATTTGAATTCTAGGAGCAAATGCTAAATTTGAAATGTAGAAGTGTGATTAACTTCCATCTTAAAAATAAACACTTTATTTAAAACAAATCAACGTTTTTATCATGAAATATACACACGGAACAATGCACAAAACAAGCATGCACAATTCATTGATTTATGACAAAGGGAATGCCTATGTGGTCCCCACTCACACTGAAACAACTGGAAGAGGCATGACAACTAAATGCAACCTGTATTCCTGGATAAGATTCTAGACAAGAAAAGACAGAGATGTTGTTGGAACAGCCAGTAAAATTTCAGTGAAGTCTGTGAATTAGGCATTAGTTTTGCACCAATGTTGATTTCCTGATTGGGGAATTGTATGCTGATTATAGAAAAAAGTGTCCTTGTTTGGAGCAACATATACTAAAGTTTTTAGAGTGACAAGACATCATACCTGTAGCTTGCTCTCAAAAGTTTCAGAAAAAGGAATATTGCTAATGGGGATAAATACAAAGCAACGGAATACATGTAGCAAAATGTTACTAACTGACGACGATCTAGCTAAAGGGGTATGCAAGTTCTTTGCATTGTTCCAGCATTTTTTCTTTAGGTTGAAAGTCATTTCAAAATAAATCATTTGAAAAAAAAATCAACTCCAGGTGGGTTAAGGACCTAAATATTCAAAGTAAAGCTTTGAAATATGAAGTGAAGCACTCAGGTGAATATTTTTAAACCTTTTAAAAAGCATGAATTGAAAAAGATTAATAAATTTAATCAGAATTAATGAAAAACTTTTGTCTGTAAAGTAATATGTTAGAGTAAATGAAAGAGCAAATTACAAACTCACAAAAATTAGTCTCAAGAGCTTAAGAACTTCCCAAACCAATTTTGTTTTAAAGAACACACACACACACACACACACCCCCTAAATAAGTTTCACAGAAGAAAAAACAGCAATATGGTCCAAACTGGTTTAACATTCAAAATTTACAGTGTGTCACAGTCTTTGATGTCCTGGATGGTTTCAGGGATTGCAGGGCTTACATTCTAGGATGACCTTACCATGGTCCATCTGATTTTTCCTCATGACCATCCTCAGACCCTGAAAATTAGGGTGGGCTTACCTCAGAGACTAAGCTGTGTTCTTTTCAATGCATCTCATTGGGATGAATTATGTCACCATGTTGACCCATTCCACCACAGGTGATGTTAACTTGGTTTGGTGTCTGCCAGGTTTCTCTTGCTTAAATTCACAGTTTCCCCCTTTTGTAACTGTATGTGGAAGTAATTTGTATTTGGAAGTGTTCTGGGATTATGCAGATATCCTAGCCCTCATCAACTCCCCCACCCTACAGCCTTGGTGTCTATTCACCACTCCTGTGTGAATCAACCACATCTGTAGTGGTTTCCAAATGGTGGTTCCTCACTTCTTTTAAATGTATTATTTGGCATTTGACTGTAAGGAAGAGCTTTACTTGTTCATTTATTTATTTCTTTGTTTGTATCAGTATAAACTCACAGATTTCTATTTTATCTAATGTGCCGTGGTCTATTCTTATTATTTTGATGCTTATATTTTTCCCTATGTAGCCAGTAGGAGCCCTGCCAGCTGATTTCCGTGTTCTTTTGGTGTATCCTGATTCTTCATTGAGAATTCTTACTTTTTTATGCAAAAAGATATTCTAGGCTCATTTTATCCTGACCTAGCCCTGAGTCATTTCTCCAAAAGTTTCATAAACAAGGTTTAGGCCCTGGTAGTGCTCATTGCTACCAGTGTGTCATTGCTCTGAGCCCTCTCAGAAGATAGAGGTAGGAATACAAACGTGTATATATACACACATGTTCCTACCCCCTCCACACATTTCTCTATTTCTATACTTGGAAAATGTATTATCAAACTGAATTTATGTGGATACTTTTGTCTATTGGTCAAAGCCACTACCCAATGACCACACGTTATAACACCCCCGTCACCTCAAGGATTCTCATAGTTTTCTCTCTAGTTTCATCAGGGTTGACCTTGGGTTTGGGACCAGCAGCTCACTTGTCCAGGACTGTAATATTCTGGTTATCATTTTGATATTAATTTATAGCTAAACTGAAACGTAGTTAGAAACTATATGTTGCATGGTTTCAACCATTTTTTGGGAAAATTTTTTGGTGTATTTTAAAATAATATGTTTT
Source organism: Pan paniscus (assembly GCF_029289425.2). Lineage (NCBI taxonomy): Eukaryota > Metazoa > Chordata > Mammalia > Primates > Hominidae > Pan > Pan paniscus. The sequence continues at coordinate 20,641,560 of NC_073254.2, forward strand.
CTATAATTTTTGGTTTTAGCATTTTTTGAACATTATTAGGTCAAGTTTGCTAATTATGTTTTCAAATATTCCATATCTCTACTGACTTTTTCTGTATTCACTTTTTCAGTTACTGAGAGCTTTGTTGAAAATATAATGATTTTGGATTTGTCTATTTTTCTTTCAGTTTGGTTAACTTTTGTTTTATATTAGATGCCTACAAATTTAGAATTTTATAACTTCCTCTTGAATCTAACCTTCTATTATCATTAAATTTCTATCTTTATGACTGCTTTTTGCCTTAAAGTCTACTTTTGTTTCTAATATCAATATAACTATCCAAGTTTTTTTGAGGGGGGAGCAGATTGTTTGTGTGATATATCTTTCTCCATATTTTTACTTACAAACCATCTGTATTCTTTTATTTTAGATATTTCTTGCAAACAGCACATCCTTCAAAAAAAATTCAGTCAGGGCCAAATGCAGCGGGTCATGCCTATAATCCTAGCACTTCGGGATGTCAGGCAGGAGGATCACTTGAGGTCAAGAGTTCGAGACCAGCCTGGCCAACATGGCAAAACCCCATCTCTACTAAAAATACAAAAATTAGCTGGATGTGGTGGCACATGCCTGTAATCTCAGCTACTCAGGAGGCTGAGACACGAGAATCTCTTGAAGCCAGAAGGTGGAGGTTACAGTGAGCCAAGATTGTGCTACTGCACTCCAACCTAGGTGACAGAGTGAGACTCTGTCTTAAAAACAAACAAACAAACAAACAAACAAAAACCGTCAGACAATCTTTGCCTTTGAATTGTAACACTTAGTGCATTTATATCTAACTACCAATATATTTGGATTTAAATCTATCATCTCATCATGTGCTTTCTATTTGTCTCGTCTGTTCTGTGTTTCTTTTTATCTTTCCCATTGCTTGTTTTTGGATTGATTATCTTTTATTATTCCATCTCCTTCCTCTAGTTACATACACTTTTACTAGGTTTGAGGTACCCTATAAATTACAGCATATGTTTTACATTTATCAGAGTCTAGTATGTATTATCCTGTTGTTGGAAAATGCAATAATTTTTTAAACTATAACTTCATTTGCTGTCTGTTCAGGTTTATATACTATCATTTTTTGTGTGTTTTACTTCTTTGTACATTTAAGACCTAACGGGGTGTTGTTATTATTGTTTTATACATTTAGTATTTATTCGTATTTATCTACATATTTATCGACATATTTACCATTTTTTTTGTTCATTCCTTCTTGCATCGCAAAGCTTCCATCCGGGTCCCTTTTTATCTAGTGAAGGCTTTCAAGTAACAGGTTGTTTGTACAAATGTGGCTTTGTTTTACTGTTATCCTTGAATTATATTTTCCTCAAATATCCTTCATGGTACTTGATTCTAGGTTGTCAGTTTCTTTCAGCACTTAAAAAGTATCTCATTGTCTGTTGGTTTCTGTTTTTTTTTTTTTTCTGTCGAGAAGTCAGTTATCATTTCTAATTGTTATTCTTTTGAAGACAATCTTTATTCTTCTGCTACATTTACATTTTTCATTTTTGGTTTTCAGCTATTTTATCTTGATGTACTTGATGTGGAACATTTTTTAATTACGTTTTTTTTTATTTTAGAAATGAGGTCTTACTCTGTCACCCAGGCTGCAGTGCACTGGATCATAGCTCACTGCATCCTCGAACTCCTGAACTCAAGCAATCCTCCTGCTTCAGACTACCAAGTAGCTGGGATTACAGGTGGAGCCACTGCATCTGGCTGGTGTGAATTTTTTAAAATAATTTATCTGTTTGGGGTCCTTAAGACATTTTGAATCACTGGTTTAATGCCACTATCTCTTCAATTATTGCTTCTTTTCCAATTACACACATATTAGACCTTCTCATTTTTTTGAGCTCTAATTTTATTTTATTTTTCCCCAGCTTTATTGAGGAATGATTGATGAAAACTGTATGTATTTATTGTGTATGATGCAATGTTTTGATGTAGGTACACATTATAAAATTATTTACCCCAATCAAGCTAATTAACATATTCATCACTTCACATGGTTACCTTTTTTGTGGTGAGAGCATTTAAGATCTACTCTTAGCAAATGTCAAGAAGACAATATAATATTATTAACTATACTCACCATGCTGTACATTAGGCCTCCAGAACTTACTTATCTTGCATAACTGAAATTTTGTACATTTTGACCAACATGGTCTCCCCATTCCCTTCCACAGAAGCCCCTGCCAAACACCATTCTACTGTCTGCTTCTATGAGTTCGACCTCATAGAGGTCACACATAAATGAGAACATGATGTATTTGACTCATTTCACTTAGCGCAATGTCCTCCTGGTTCAACCATGTTGTCACAAATGGCAGGATTCTCTTCCCTTTTAAGGCAGTATAATATTCCATTATATATGCACACAAACACACACACACACACACACACACACAGGCACACCACATTTTCTTTATCAATTCATCTCTTGGTAGACACTTAGATAGGTTCCATATCTTGGCTATTGTGATTGATGCTGCAATAAACTTGAGAGTATTTTGAGAGGCTTATTTTATTTCCTTTGGATATATACCCAGAAGTGAAATTGCTGGATCATATGTTACTTCTATTTTTATTTTTTGAGCAACCTCCATACTGCTTTCCATAACAGCTGTACAAATTTACATGTCCACTAACAGTGTACAAGGGTTCCCTTTTCTTCAAATATTTGCCAACACTTGTTATATTTTGTCTTTTTGATAGTAGCCATTCTAACCAGACAAGGTGTAAGGCAATATCTCATTGTGGCTTTGATTTGCATTTCTCTAATGATTAGTGATGTTAAGCATTTTTTCATACACCTGTTGGCCATTTTGGATGTCATCTTTTGAGAAATGTCTATTCAGTCCCTTTGTCTATGTTTAAATTGAGTTGTTTGTTTTCTTGATCTTGAGTTCTTTGAGTTTGTTACATATTTTGGATATTAACCCCTTACCAGATGTATGGTTTGCAAATATTGTCTCCCATTCTGTAGGTTGTTCATATACTTTATGTTTCCATTGTTGTGCAGAAGCTTTTTAGTTTGATGCGGTCCTATTTGTCTCTTTTTGCTTTTGTTCCCTGGGCTTTTGGAGTCATATCCAAAAAATTATTGCCCAGAACAATGTCAAGGATGATTTTTCTTATGTTTTCTTCTAGTAGATTTACTGTTTCAGGTCTCATGTTTAAGTCTTTAATGCCTTTTGAGTTGATTCTTGTAGATAGTGTGAGATAAGGGTCCAATTTCATTCTTCTGCATGTGGATATACAATTTCCTTACTACAATTTATTTAAGTTATTTATTTATTTAATCCCATTGTGTGCTCTTGGCACCTTTGTTGAAGATCAACTGACAGTAAATGATTTGATTTATTTCTGGACTATCTACTCTGTTCCACTGGTTTATGTTTCTATTTTTATGCCAGTTCCATACTGTTTTGATTACTATGGTTTTGTAGTATATTTTGCAATCAGGTAGTGTGGTGCCTCCAGCTTTGTTTTTCTTGCTCAAGATTGCTTTGTCTATTCTGGGTCTTTTGTGGTTCCTTTTCACTGTGTCTTGTGTCTTCTATATGTCTTACCCTCTGTTTCATATTTCCCATCCTTTTGTTTTACCATGTCTCATTCTGAATATGTTCTTTTGTCATTTGTCTAACTTTCATAAATTTTCTCTTTATTTATGTCTATACTATTGTTAAACCATTTCATTTATGTTCCGGAAGACAATTGTAGAAGAATTTCTAAATTCCTCTGTGTATTTTTTTAAAAAATAAACTGTTTATTTTTGAACAGTTTTATTTTAGATTTGCAGAAAAATCATGAAGATAAGATACAGAATTCCCATGCATCCTACACTTAGTTTCCCCTGTTGTTACTATATTATATTAATATGGTATATTCTTATAATCAGTAAATCTCGTACTTATTCAGATTTCCTGTGTTTTTACTTGTGTTATTTTCCTGCTCCAGAATTCTTCCAAGATACCACATTATATTTACTTGTCTCTTGAGGATCCTTTTGGCTGTGGCTGTTTCTCAGACTTTGTGTTTGATGACCTTGGAGTTTTGAGGAGTACTAGTCAGCTATTTTGTATTAAGTCCTTCAATGGACATTTGTCGTACATTTTTATCATAACTAGACTGTGATTATGTGTTTTTGGAAAGAAGACTGTGGAGGTTAAGTGCCATTCTTATCACATATCAAGAGAATGCTATCATTATGACTGCTATGAACTGAATGTCCCTTCCAAAATTCATATATTGAAGCCCAACCCCTAATGTGATAGTATTTGGAGATAATTCCTTTGGAAGATAACTAGAGGGTGAGGTCTTTATGATGGGATTAGTACCCTTATAAGGTCCCAGATAAGAAGAGACACCAGAGAGCTTGCTGTCTCTCCCTGTGCACACAAAAAGAAGAGGTCATGTGAGCCTACCTCACATGAGACAGCAGCTGCACCTCAAAACCAAACCTATCTTGCTGCTACCTTAATCTTGGACTTTGCATCTGGAGGATTTTGAGAAATAAATTTTTGTTGTTTAAGCTACCCATTCTATGGTATTTTGTTATTGCAGCCTGAATTGACTAAGAAATGGCTTATCACTGTTCATGTTAAACTTGATCACCTGCCCCAGGTAGTGTTTGCTAGGTTTCTCCACTGTAAAGTTACTCTTTCTGGCCCCTTTCCATCCTGTATTCTTTGGAAGGAAGTCACTGTGCACAGCCCTCACTTATGGAGTAGGTGAGTTAAGCTCCATATCCTTGAGAATAACTACATAATTTTTTGGGAAATTCTTCTGCATAGGATATTTGTCTCTTATCCCTCATTTATTTATTCATTCAATCATTTATTTATATCAGTGTGGACTCACTGGTATTTACTTTTATGATTTGAGTTATAATCCAATACTACTTTATTTATTTTATTGCTCAAATTGTTCCAGCTTTGACCAATGGGAGCTCTTTCAGTTGGCTGTCATATTCCTTTAACATACCCCATAATTATGAACCTTTTTCTTTTATTGTGGCACTTCTTTGTTTTCTGGCATGACAGAATTCTCTATATTCATCATATATATTTTCTACCCCAGGCCTAAAATCAGCTATTTTTCTAAGGAGCTCTCTTTCATTTTATTGGAAAATGGTATTAGAAAACAGAATCTGGGCACAAAATGTGCTTGTTGCTGCTGAGGTATTGTTGCTTCTAGGTGCTCTCAGCTGACTAAGCAAAGAAATACGTTAAATATATATGTGTATATACACATTTCCATCAGTAGCTTGCTATGTAACCGTCTATATCTGTATTAAGTTAAACAAGAGTTCATATGGATGTCTCCAACTCTAACCCATCACAAACATTCTAGTCCCCTCCGCTTGCCTCACTGCTGTGTAACCTCCCACTCCAATAGTGGGAAATCTGGCTCCTGCCACCTGCCAGCCATTTACTTAATTGTTCAGTTACAGTACATGCATATAGTGATTTCAGAATCATTAACCTGTTCCACTATGGGAAACAACTTTTTGGCTGAGTAAAGTGCTTCCGTGCAGTTCCTCTTGCCTTTAGTCTTATAGACTCCACTTAGTTCAAAGTCACTTCGGTCAGCACCTTTTCCCCTCACCCCCTTCAGTGAGGTTGTTTCGTACACTTGTAAGATAATTAGACTCTTTTGTCACATTCTGCATTCTGTCTTGGGATTCTTTGACCTCCTAAATGATTTTTTAAAATTTGCATACATTAAGGTTCATTCTTGGTGCTATAAAGTTCTATGTGTTTTGACAGATGCAAATTGGAATTGACTGACTTTGTACAGCTTCAGAATCCTTGAGAAAGGAAAACAACCTCAGCATAGCCGACTCTGCTCTCTAGGCACACTTGGAAAGCCTGGAAGCCCCCATGAAGCATTTAAAGCAGTTCTGCCCCCATGGAAATAGAATACGAACCATATATGTAATTTTACATTTTCTAGTAGCCATAAAGTGAAAAGTAAAAAAGATACAGGTGAGATTAATTCCAATAATGTATTTGATTTAACCAAATATATCAAAACTATTATTTCAATATGTAATAAATATAAAGACTTATTAATAAGTCCTGTTACCTTTTTGGTACTAAGTTTTCAAGACCAGTATGTATTTTACACTTCCGGCATATGGCAGTTTGGAACAGCCACATTTCAAGACTTCATTAGACACATGGTGGCTAGTGGCTACCATACTGGATAGTTTAAGACTTAAAAATACCCTTATATTCAGGAGTTTTCTTTCAGATTGTGCTAAAAGTGAGGCCCATAATTTAATTTTAAGGAACCACAGCTAGCAGAATGAATGCATAGACTTGATCAGTCTCTTATGTCCAAGTTAGGTTAGTAGTAGCCTAAGAGTAGTACCCTAACATCTGAGATAAAGACATTTGGGTGGATGAGCCCAATAATATTTACCATGAGATTACCCTGAACTCCCCAGGCCAGCAGAAGGATATCCCTTGCCCATGCCAGATGAGAACAGTGTTCCTTAAAAAACCTTGAAACCCTGCAAAACTCTCACCCAATGCAAGTGTACTACACGATGATGCTTATTCTCAACCTTTAGATGACTGTGGCTCAGCATTTCCCATCATCTCATTGCAGGTTGCTAAGCCCCTACCTTGCAGGCAGCCCTCTCATTTGTAGAGATGAGAGCCTGAAGGTTCCCACATTCACCTTTTCTAGTTATTTTACCTGCTGAATGACCTAATTATCAGTTTTCAGGAAATTTATTAAATTTGGAAACTCTTCTTTCTTTGCTTCAATGGAAGATGGTTTGACTTGATCATTTTATTTTACACCTAGAAGGTTTAAAAGTGGCATTTACAAAGTGGCTATTTGTCATTAGAGACTGAAAGCTTCACCTGCCCATCAAGACCCCGTGGCCACACAAAGGAAAGAGCAACCAATTCTCCTGACAGAGCCTGTTTGGTGTCATCTTTCCTGCTCTTAAGGTTTTCTGCGAATTTTTAAAAAATAGGTTCAACTGATTCATCCTTTTGAATTATATCCTTTTATATATTGTGTGTGTGTGTGTGTGTGTGTGTGTGTGTGTGTATTTCCCAACTATAATTCTGAAAAATGCCATTTTAGACCCTATGCTGCTGGAACACTGAGATAACCCTTATTCTGAGGTTAGCCTGGCCACAAATGCCAACAATTATTTTGTGAAGCTGGAAAGAAAGCTTGGCTTGCATTGAGGCAGCCACCACAAGGGCGTTCTGGCTCTAGCCCTGTCCCTGGTGTGAGGCTGGGTTGAGTAAAATCTTTACAAAAACTTTTTGGATAAATTTCCTTTCTTTCCAGAGGCTCCTGGTAATAAACTTTTGGAAGTTAATCTGTCTAGCCCTGAAAACGACAGGAAATTCAACCACACCGATCACAATCAATGAATTCCTGATCATTATGAATCATTCATTAACACAAAATGGAAATGATCACACTGTGGGTCACAGCTTGGAGTCAGACAGCCCAATGTGGGATTGAGTTTTGGCTTCCTCCCTAAATGTATTGGCTATGAAACATGGTCCAATTATATACTGTCTCTAGGCATTAGGTTCCTTACCTCTAAAAAGGGCATAAAGATATTACCGAATGGGGGTTGTTGAGAAAGTGTGATGTTGTACTGAAAGAGCTGATGGTAGGTGGCATATATTGTACATGGAACTGAGAAGACAGTAAGCCTTCTCTCTACCCTCAGACCACCGTGGTCTCCTCACTCAGGCGACCATTAGCACAACACTTTTGGTCTCTCAGCTGCTCAATTCCCTGCTGGTTCCTCGGAGCTTGGTATTTTCAAGTCACTTCTCCCAAGTGGGTCAGGTCACTATGCGACTGGTGAGTTCTTAGGCTGGGTGATGGTCTTCTTTGTGTTTCCAGGCGCCTCCTGAGGTTGGCCTGTATTGCACCTGTGGAAAACTTGCTGTGTACATGAACTTGGAACCCACTCTGCAATCTGCTCATCTCTCTCTGTCTTTCTCTAGAGACAGGTGGTTGCGGTATGTTAACCCCAAGATGTATTTGGAGTGGGAAGAGGGAGACCCACTTAGACTTCAGGCTTAAGCCACCCCTCTTCCTAATCCAGGTTTTATTAGCAGTTTACTATGAGGTGCTGAGTATTTGTCTGGATTGTTGAAGCTCTTCTTTGTCTCCTATTCAGTGTATTGTGCACGTGTGTCCTCTGCTTTTCAAAACCTTGGGCAAAGGGAGAGGTGACCAGCACCCCACACCCCTGATACACACAGTCACTATTCAATGTCACATAGTCACACATTGTTCAAAGCATTTGATGTGTATGTGTGTGTGTGAAACATGTAACCCTGGGTGAACCCGGACTTCAAAGTGTTTTGGGGGAGTGCTGAATAAGAAACTTGAATGAGCTTGAAGCAGTCAAATCAGGACTGGGCGGTTGTTGAGGCACTATTTCAAAATGAATAACGCAGACTTTGAGAAACAGATTGCTATGAGACTATGGTGTGATTATCTTGCTGGGGTTAGAGGGTATTATGGGTTGAATTGTGTCTCTTCAAAAAGATATGCTGAAGTCCTAACCCCCAGTACCTCAGAATGTGACCTTATTAGGAAATTGAGTCTTTACAGAGGAGGTCAAGTTAAAGTGAGGTTATTAGGTGGGTCCTGATCCAATATGACTGGTGCTTCTAAGAAGGGGAAGTTTGGACACAGAGACAGGCATGCACAGAGGGAAGACGGATTGAAGACACCCATGTGAACAATGGAGTTGGGATTGGAGTGATGTGTTCTACACCAAGAAATGCCAAAGACTTCTGACAAGCCTCTAGAATCTAGCACAGGGGCCGGGAATAGATTCTCCCCCCACAACCCTCAGAAGGAACCAACCCTGCCAACACCTTGACCTTGAACTTCTAGCATCCACCATTTTGAGATAATACATTTCTATTTTTAAAGTCACCCAGTTTGTGGCACTTTATTATAGCAGCTGAAGCACACACATACAGATGACACCATGGAGGGCTGGGGTGGGGCTTCCTTAAAAGGAGTGAAATTTTTGGGAGGTATTCGTCTTAGAGCAGAAAGTGGGTGGGCCTTAGGCTGAGCTAAAAGAAGGGCTTTCTGCCTTCTCTGTGGCCAAAGGTCCACTGGGCTGAGACTTCGAGGCTGGGGGAAGCCTGAAGTACCCCCACTGGTGATAGAGCCCCGTAAGCTTTTCTGACCATGGGAAGGCAGGCTGTGGCCAGGCAGGGCTTTGAACAGCTGTGGATGGGGGCAGCAGTTGTATGTTGTTTGCTGTGTTGTATTTCCTTTCTATTCTTCATGAACCTTCAGGAAAGTCTCACTACCAGTTTACAGCCCTGCATCAGCTGTGTTGAGAAGAATGAGGTTCCACTTTTGGGGTAAGTAGACAAGAGGTCAACAGAAGGAAACAGAAGAGACACAAGGACAGGGCTGTGCTGGGGCCACCCCAGGCATAGCCAGCCCCAGGTGGCATTTGAACAGAAAAGTCCAAGGGGCACATTCCTGGCCTGTTGGAGGTGGACCATTGGGAAATGCTCAGGAATATCTGGAGAACTTGAGAGTAGTGAAGTGGGTAATTCACAGCAATTTCCTTCCTTCCTTCCGTCCTTCCTTCCTTCCTTCTTTCTTTCTCTTTCTTCCGTCTTTCTTTTTCTTTCTTTCTCTTTCTTTCTTTTCTTTCTCTTTCTTTCTTTATTCTTTTTTCTTTCTCTTTCTCTTTCTTCTTTCTTTCTTTTTCTTTCTTTCTCTCTCTCTTTCTTTCTTTCTTTCTCTTTCTTCCTTTTCTCCTTCTTTCCTTCCTTCCTTCCTTCCTTCCTTCCTTCCTTCCTTCCTTCCTTCCTTCTTGACAGGGTCTCACTCTGTCACTCAGGCTGCAATGCAGTGGTGCAATCGCAGCTCACAAGTGACTCTCCTGACTCAGCCTCCAGAGTAGCTGGGATTATGGGTGGGTGCCAGCATGCCTGGCTACTTAAATTTTTTTTTTTTTTTTTAGAGATGATGTCTTGTTATGTCGCTCAGGCTGGTCTTGAACTTCTGGGCTCAAGTGATCCTCTCACTGTGGTCTCTCAAAGCTCTGGGATTACAAGCATGAGCCACCAAGCCCAGCCCAATCTTGTGACTTTTTAAAAAAATCTTTATTGTTTTGAGACAGGGTCTTACTCTGTCACCCAGGATTGAGTACAGTGGTGTGATCTTGACTCATTGCAATCTCTGCCTCCGGGGCTCAAGCGATCCTCCTGCCTCAGCTTCCTGAGTAGCTGGGACCACAGTCATGCACCACCACACCCTGCTAATTTTTCTATTTTTTGTAGAGATGGGGTTTCACCATGCTTTCCAGGCTGGTCTCGAACTACTGGGCTCAAGCGATCCTTCTGCCTCATCTTCCCAAAGTGCTGGGGTTACAGACATGAGCAACTGTGCCTGGCCACAGTCTTACTACTTTTAAAGTGTATATGACTTGAGACTTTTCCTACTCCATTAAATAAGGGGATGAGGTTTCTCAGATGACGTCACAGGACTCTTTGAGGCATAAAATTCTATTATTCTAATAAAGCAGAAATGCCATTGAACAGCGAATAGTTGTCACAGAGTCATGTGCTTCCTTCTGCAGGTGAGGGGAAGCCACCTCTGGACCCTCAGGCTTAGCAGCTGGAGCCAATACAGGGTTGCTGTTCAGCAGCAGGAGTGACTGACCGCTGTAGGAACTGAGAGCTGGTTGCATATGGAGAAGGCACAATTTTCTCATTTGAAAAACCAGTGGGGGCTGGTGGTGGTGGGTAGCTAACTGATTTCCGGGGTCTCTCTAGCACTACAGTTCCATGATTCTGAGAGTGCAGAAGGAGTAGTAAGTATTAGGCCAGCAATCTGGGACTATTTAGTTTTGCCCACACATCTCAAAAACCAAAAGGAGTGTGAAGTATTAAAGCACAATTCATGGAATGAAAACGGCTGTTACTGAGCAGGACTGGTGCTGTCCAGGCACACAGAGGTGAACAAAATGAGCATGGTTTGTGACCTTGTGCTTCTTATGGTCTGGTAGGAGAGAAGTATTTGACACAGGTAAACAAACCAGTGAGTAATACAAACTGTAACAGGCGCTCATGCCTTCTTAAAGTATGAGAAAGAAGTACTAACGGGAGGAACCTACTTTAGATTGGGTGGTTGTATCAGTTTCATAAGGCTTGTCATAACAAAGCACCGCTAACTGGGTGGCTCAAACAACAAAGATTTATTCTCTCACTGTTCTGGAGGCTGGAAGTCTAAGATCAAGGTGTCAGTAGGGTCCTTTCCTTCTGAGGGCTGTGAGGAGCAATCTGTCCCAGGTCTCTTTCTGGCTTCTGGTAACTCTTGGCAGTCTTTGATGTTCCTTGGCCTGTAGCGGCATCACCCTCATCTTTGCCTTCATGTTCGCATGGTATTCCTCCTGTGTGTGTGTCTGTCTGTGTCTGTCTGTGTGTCCACATTTCCACTTTTTTGTCACGTTGGAATAGGTCCCACCTTAATGGCCTCATCTTAGCTTAATCATCTGCAAAGACCCTATTTCCAAGTAAAATCACATTCACAGGTACCGGGGTTAGAACTTCGACATATCATTTTGATGGACACAATTTACTCCAAATCTCAAATACTCAAACATCCATCCACTGCCACAGAAGCTCACAAAAGGAATATGCAGAGGAGTCACCAAGGAAAACCACTCTGCTTATCATAATTAGGCAGATGAGCAAACTCTATCCCCCCAGAGGAACCAGGTAGATACAGAGGTGAACTATGGGGATCATAGATGTTTTCTCCAAGGAGAGATGATATTTACATTGAAACCTGAAGGAAAAAGGGGAAAAATGGGCAAAAAGCCAAGAGAAGGTCATTCCAGGAAAAGATAAAACCTGTAACAAACAGGGAGTTGTGGTGGGAAGGAGCTTGCACATGTGAGAGTCTGAAAGAGCCCAGCCAGTGAAGAGGACAGCAAAGGGGACACAGGGACAAGACCAGGTGGCACAGAAGCAGGGCCTCTTGCACCTCACCTTAGGAGTTTCAAGTTTATTCTAGGAGTGATGGGAAGCCATGGAAGAGTTTCAAAGGAGGCCAGTGTCACACGAGGGTAGACACAGGTCTGCATCGATGAATACCTCTGGGGGGCATGGACTGAGAGGGTCCCAGGGCATCCGTGCAGGAAGCTGTAGAGGTGGCAGGCGCATATTCCTTTTGTGAGCTTGTGTGGTAGTGGATGGGTCTTTGAGCATTTGAGATTTGGAATAAATGTCTTTCTCTCATCTAAGGATGGTGGTAACTGTGAAAATGGAAAGAAGTTGATGGATTTCTGAGACATTAGGAGGCTGGACCCACAGGACTGATTGGGATTGATATCAATATTTCTAACACAAAATTTGGTCCAGGTGCACCAAATGGAAGTTTTGGGGCTTGCGCGTGGCTTCACTCAGTTGATGAGTTTCATTCACAAGAATTCGTGTTTATATAAGAGCCTGAGTCCGATGCCTTTCACTAGGTGTTGACAAAAGACAGCCCGCAGTTCACCTTTGAGCTGAGACAGCTTTTGTTTATTCCGCATACTATTTAAATAACAGGGACTTGTCACATAAACATGTGTACTCTTAGCTGCTCTTGTAAAGTCAGAAAAGCTGGCAGCAAGGGGACCTGCAACCTTGCTTGGCCCCAGTGAGCTGGAGGTGAGCAGCAGCTTCCCCCTTTAGACAATGTGCTCTCCAGTACCTCACAAGTGGAACTCTCCCTCTTTCTCTACACACAAGCATTTCCCTTATTTATCTTATTGTATCTACCTGATTCCTCTGGGGGGATTGGGTTTGCTCATCTGCCTAATTATGATAAGCAGAGTGGTTTTCCTTGGTGACTCCTCCGCATATTCTTTTTGTGAGCTTGTGTGGCAGTGGATGGTTGTTTGAGGATTTGAGATTTGGAATGGATGTCTTTCTTTCCAGAGACTTTATAAACTTGAATGAGGAGGGGTATGATAAATCCCAAAGGTGGACTGTGTGATTTCCATGAAAGGGTTCAAGTTTTGAATGCAATTGGTCTCTTACTTCCCTTTAGTCCTCCCCAGAACTACCTGTAGTAAGTGTTGGCAGCCTTTCCGATAACCGAGGAAAGTATTATATACATATTACATTCTGTTTAAGAAAGGAGAAAAATGTATATTTTGGGGGGATCCTCACAAACATGATGAAATTCTAAAAAATAAAGCTTGTATTCAACTCTAGTGTTTAGGGAATTTTAATCTTTGTAGGAAACTAGGCATTTCCTAGTATTGTTGGAAAAAATGAGAAATACTAGGAAAGCAAATATTTCCTTGTATTGTTAGAAAGATGGAGCATTTCAGTAATTATAAGTGCATAAGTAAATTGAGTTGGATATATTCCCCATAAACTGATCTCTAAATTATGAAACCACAAGGAACTGTAAATTGCAGAAAACTTTAGCTATGGGAACAAATGTCTTAGCAAAGGCTACTCAAAGTCTAATGTTTATTTCTTTAGATAAGTAACTTAGCTAAAATGAAATTCTTACATAGTCTTTTAGAAGCATACTGGCTGGCATGTATAAATGAGGCTTTATTCACAGGCAAGCAGCTAAAAGGAAATTCTTGTTTCTGTTCGTGGAGAAGTAACTACCATTGCTAGGATGATCACAGGAAGGAAATGGATATTTCCACTTACATACCCTCTAAACAACAATTAAATATTAATTAGCAGAAAAATAAAAGGACAGATGACTGCTTTGACTCCCAGATCTTTATTGAGCTTTAACTCCCTGCACCCTTTGGCCTAATTGTTTGGCATTAAACCACAAAACATGATAAAATGTACCAAAAGCCTGTGGCCGATAGTTACTAGTTATAATCTGCCTTGAACTGAGCCTAACCTTAAGGTGCCATTTGTAATCCTCTTCAGTGGTGGTAACAATGACATTTTGATGGAAAAGTAGTAGTTTTATTAATGTGTATATTTCATTTTCCTTTAAAGCGAACTCCTCAATAATATTGGTGTTGGGAAGTAGGATCTGTCTTATTGAGTGCCTTAGGAAACTCAAGGAATAAAATGGAGAGAAGGTGAGGGTGATATGATCTGACCAGTAGTTTACTCAAATTTCTGCCATTCTATGAAATACAGTGAATTGTTGCCAATGCCCTTTCAGCCTGACCACACGGAAACATCTTTTCTTTCTTCCTTCCTTCCTTCCTTCCTTCCTTTAATATAATGCCAAAGTTATGTCATATTAAATAAATATATGCAGAGGTAAATAAACAAATATCAGCTATCAGGAAAACTGGTTGCATCCCAGAAATACGTCTTAAGCAATAGGTCGTAAACAATGTTATAACAAAGCTGACCAATCAACAGAGGTTCCATCTCAGATTCGGCAGAACCAGAGAACATTCTTGGCCTCAGTGGCAAGTTTCATGCGCGTCCTTGTGAAGAGACCACCAAACAGACTTTGTGTGAGCAATAAAGCTTTTAATCACCTGGGTGCAGGTGGGCTGAGTCCGAAAAGAGTCAGCGAAGGGAGATAGGGGTGGGGCTGTTTTATAGGATTTGGGAAGGTAATGGAAAATTACAGTCAAAGGGGGTTGTTCTCTGGTGGGCAGGGGCGGGGGTCACAAGGTGCTCAGTGGGGGAGCTTCTGAGCCAGGAGAAGGAAATTCACAGGGTTAATCACTCAGTTAAGGTGGGGCAGGAGCAAATCACAATGGTGGAAGGTCATCAGTTAAGGTGGGGCAGGTCCTTTTCATTTCTTTTGTGATTCTTCAGTTACTTCAGGCCATCTGGGTGTATACATGCAAGTCACAGGGGATGCGATGGCTTGGCTTGGGCTCAGAGGCCTGACATTCCTGCCTTCTTATATTAATAAGAAAAATAAAACAAAATAGTGTTGAAGTGTTGGGGCGGCGAAAATTTTTGGGGGTGGTATGGAGAGAGAATGGGCGATGTTTCTCAGGGCTGCTTCAAGCGGGCTTAGGGGAGGCGTGGGAACCTAGAGTGGGAGAGATTAAGCTGAAGGGAGGTCTTGTGGTAAGGGGTGATATTGTGGGGATGTTAGAAGAAACATTTGTCATATAGAATGATTGGTGATGGCCTGGATACGGTTTTGGATGAATTGAGAAACTAAATGGAATAACAGAAGGAGAAAAACAGGTATAAAAGGTCTAAGAATTGGGAGGACCTAGGACATCTGATTAGAGAGTGCCTAAGGAGATTCAGCATAGTCCTGCCAGCAAAGATTATTTATTTACTTCAAGAGTTTAGAGTGGCAGTTTGGGGATAGCACCAGGAGATATCAGCTGTGATGGCTTGGAGAAACAGTGTAAACCGGCAGTGTAAACAAGAGCAGGGCATGTATGAGTAGATGAGAACGGTGAATAGGAGTATGACTAGACAAAAGATAGTAGGGATGACAAGTTTTTTGGGGGCACAGTCTAAGTTGGTCTGGTGTCGAATGAGACTGGGGCCTAATAAAAAAGAGTGTCTACACAGGAGCTTAAATGGGCCGTACCTTGCAGCATTCTGAGGACAGTCCTGAATTCTGAAAAGCAAAGGGGTAATTGTCCAGTCCTTTTTAAGTTGGTGGCTGAGCTTGGTGAGGTGTGTTTTTAAAAGACCTTTAGTCCGTTCTACTTTTCTTGAAGACGGAGGACCGTAAGGGATATAAAAGTTTCACTGAATACTAAGAGCCTGAAAAACTGCTTGGCTGATTTGACTAATAAATGCTGGTCTGTTATCAGACTGTATAGAGGTGGGAAGGCTAAACTGAGGAATTATGTCTGACAGAAGGGAAGAAATGACTGTGGTGGCCTTCTCAGACCCTGTAGGAAAGGCCTTTACTTATTCAGTGAAAGTGTCTATTTAGACTAAGAGGTATTTTAGTTTCCTGACTCGGGACATGTTGAGTAAAGCTAATTTGCCAGTCCTGGGTGGGGGCAAATCCTCGAGCTTGATGTGTAGGGAAGGGAGGGGGCCTGAATAATCCCTGAGGAGTAGTAGAATAGCAGATGGAACACTGAGAAGTTATTTCCTTGAGGATAGATTTCCACGATGGAAAGGAAATGAGAGGTTCTGAGAGGCGGGCTAGTGGCTTGTACTATAGCATAGCCTGCCTTTGCTGGTGTGTGGCAATTAGGCCTGGTGGAACTGCCATCAATAAATCAAGCGTGATCAGGGTGAGGAACAGGAAAGAAGGAAATATGGGGAAATGGGGTGAATATCAGGTGGATCAGAGAGATACAGTCATGGGGGTCAGGTGTGGTATCAGGAATAATGTGGGAGGCCAGATTGAAGTCCAGGCCAGGAACAATGGTAATTGTGGGACTTAAAGAGTGAGTACAGCTGAAGGAGCTGGGGAGCAGAATGTATATGCGTCAGGTATGAGGAAGAAAATAGATTTTGGAAGTTATGAGAACTGTAGAGAGTGAGTTGAGCATAGTTTGTGATTTTGAGGGCCTCTAACAGTATTAAAGCAGCGACAGCCGCTGCACGCAGACATGAGGGCTAGGCTAAAACAGTAAGGTCAAGTTGTTTGGACAGAAAGGCTACACGGTGTGGTCCTGGCTCTTGTGTAAGAATTCTGACTGCGCTAACCATGCCTAGGAAGGAAAGGAGTTGTTTTCTAGAAGGTGCCGGGGTTTGAGAGATCAGTCGGACACGATTGGCAGGGAGAGCACGTGTGTTTTTATGAGAATTATGCTGAGATAAGTAACAGATGAGGAAGAAATTTGGGCTTGATTGAAGTAATGGGGGCTGTCTGTGAAGCTTTGCGGCAGTACAGCCTAGGTAATTAGCTGAGCTTGATGGGTGTCAGGGTCAGTCCAAGTGAAAGCGAAGAGAGGCTGGGATTAAGGGTGCAAAGGAATAGTAAAGAAAGCACGTTTGAGATCCAGAACAGAATAATGGATTGTGGAGGGAGGTATTGAGGATAGGAGAGTATATGGGTTTGGCACCATGGGGTAGATAGGCAAAACAATTTGGTTGATAAGGCATAGATCCTGAACTAACTTGTAAGGCTTGTCTGGTTTTAGGACAGGTAAAATGGGGGAATTGTAAGGAGAGTTTATAGGCTTTAAAAGGCCATGCTGCGGCAGGCAAGTGATAACAGGCTTTAATCCTTTCAAACCATGCTGTGGGATGGGATATTGGCATTGAGCGGGGTAAGGGTGATTAGGTTTTAATGAGATGGTAAGGGGTGCATGATTGGTTGCCAAGGAGGGAGTAGAGGTATCTTATACTTGTGGGTTAAGGTGGGGGGATACAAGAGGAGGACGCAAAGGAGGCTTTGGATTGGGAAGAAGGGCAGCAATGAGATGCAGCTGTAATCCAGGAATAGTCAGGGAAGCAGATAATTTGGTTAAGATATCTCAGCCTAATAAGGGAACTGGGCAGGTGGAGATAACTAAAAAAGAGTGCATAAAAGAATGTTTTCTAAGTTGGCACCAGAGTTGGGGAGTTTTAAGAGGTTTAGAAGCCTGGCTGTCAATACCCATAACAGTTATGGAGGCAAGAGAAACAGGCCCTTGAAAAGAAGGTAATGTGGAGTGGGTAGCCTCCATATTGATTAAGAAGGGGACGGACTTACTTTCCACTGTGAGAGTTACCTAAAGCTTGGCATCTGTGATAGTCTACGGGGCTTCCAAGGCAATCAGGCAGCGTCAGTCTTCAGCTGCTAAGCCAAGAAGGAGTCAGTCAGAGAGCCTTGGGCCAGAGTTCCAGGGGTTCTGGGAGCGGCTGCCAGGTGAGTTGAACAGTCCGATTTCCAGTGGGGTCCCGCACAGATGGGACACGGCTTAGGAGGAATCCTGGGCTGCGGGCATTCCTTGGCCTGGTGGTCAGATTTCTGGCACTTGTAGTAAGCTCCTGGGGGAGGAGGTTCTGGAGGAACGCCTGGCCACTGCAGTTCATGCGTTTGGAAGTTCTTGTGTGCTGGAGATGTGGCTGGGGTTTGTCTCACAGTGGAGGCAAGGAATTGCAACTTTTTTCTATTATTGTACACCTTGAAGGCGAGGTTAATTAAATCCTGTTGTGGGGTTTGAGGGCTGGAATTTAATTTTTGGAGTTTTGTTTTATGTCGGGAGCAGATTGGGTAATAAAATGTATTTCAGAATAAGACGGCCTTTTGACTTTTTAGGGTCTAGGGCTGTAAAGTGTCTCAGGGTTGCTGCCAAACAAGTCATGAACTGGGCTGGATTTTTATATTTGATGAAAAAGAGCCTAAACGCTATCTGATTTGGGATAAAGAAAAAGGAGCATTAACCTTGACTATGCCTTTGGCTCCAGTCACCTTTTTAAGAGTAAATTGCTGGGCAGGTGGGGGAGGGCTAGTCACAGAACGAAACTGTAAGCCCGACCAGGTGTGAGGAGGGGAGGTGATAAAAAGATTATAGGGTGGAGGAGCGGAGGCTGAGGAAGAATTGGGACCTAGCTCGGCCTGGAGAGGAGGGGAGAGGTCAGATGGGTCTGTAGAAAAGGAAGATTAGAAAGACTCGGCGATGCTTGGGGTTGGGACTGAGGGGACAGGCGGGAGGGAAAGAAGGAAGATTTGGGACGAGTTGCACTGGGCACAGAGACTAGGAAGGGACTGATGTGTAAAAGAATGCCTGGACATCAGGCACCTCAGACCATTTGCCCATTTTATGACAAGAATTATTTAGATCTTGTAGGATGGAAAAATTGAAAGTGCCGTTTTCCGGCTATTTGGAACTACTGTCGAGTTTGTATTGGGGTCAAGTGGCATTGCAGAAGAAAATAAGACACTAAGATTTTAGGTCAGGTGAGAGTTGAAGAGGTTTTAAGTTCTTAAGAATACAGGCTAAGGGAGAAGAAGGAGGAATGGAAGGTTGAAACTTGCCCATAGTGAAGGAGGCAAGCCTAGAGAAAAGAGTAGAGACACAGAGAAGGAGTGAGAGTTTCTTGCCATCCAGAAAAGCAGAGAAAGGGTTGGGGCATGGAAATAAGGGATTGGGGCACAGAGATAAGAGGTTGGGGTGTGGAAATAAGGGATTAGGGCACAGAGATAAGAGGTCGGGGTGTGGAAATAAGGGATTGGGGGTTCTTGCCCCCTAGAAAAGCAGGACTTGCCACTAAGGGTGAAGGAGAAGGGGTTGAGGGGTACTTGCCCCTTCCCCAGAAAAGCAGGACTTGCCGCTAAGGGTGAAGGAGAAGGGGTTGAGGGGTACTTGCCCCTCCCCCAGAAAAGCAGAGAAGGGGTAGAGACAAGGAGAGAAGGGGTTGAGGTACTTGCCCCTTCCCCAGAAAAGTGGGACTTGCCACTAAGGGTGAAGGACCAAGACAGGCATCCCCGCATGGTCTGACACCTTTGAAACGTGGTTGAATAATCAGGGAGGCATCCCTGCAAGGATTAAACACCAAGGGAAGGCTGCCTTCCCAGTCCGTGACCAGCGCCGGAGTTTTGGGTCCACAGATAAAACGTGTCTCCTTTGTCTCTACCAGAAAATGAAAGGAATTGAAATTAAGAGAAGGGAGAGATTGAAGAGTGGAAAGAAGAAAGTGGTTGAGGGACAGTGAGAGAGGTTGGAGAAGAGAGTAAGAAGAGGCCGCTTACCTGATTTAAAATTGGTGAGATGTTCCTTGGGCTGGTCGGTCTGAGGACCTGAGGTTGTAGGTGGATCTTTCTCACGGAGCAAAGAACAGGAGGACAGGGGATTGATCTCCCAAGGGAGGTCCCCCGATCCGAGTCACAGCACCAAATTTCATGCGCGTCCGTGTGAAGAGACCACCAAACAGGCTTTGTGTGAGCAATAAAGCTTTTAATCACCTGGGTGCAGGTGGGCTGAGTCCGAAAAGAGAGTCAGCGAAGGGAGATAGGGGTGGGGCCATTTTATAGGATTTGGGAAGGTAATGGAAAATTACAGTCAAAGGGGGTTGTTCTCTGGTGGGCAGGGGTGGGGGTCACAAGGTGCTCAGTGGGGGAGCTTCTGAGCCAGGAGAAGGAAATTCACAAGGTTAATCACTCAGTTAAGGTGGGGCAGGAACAAATCACATTGGTGGAATGTCATCAGTTAAGGTGGGGCAGGTCCTTTTCACTTCTTTTGTGATTCTTCAGTTACTTCAGGCCATCTGGGCATATACGTGCAAGTCACAGGGGATGCGATGGCTTGGCTTGGGCTCAGAGGCCTGACAGCAAGAAGCCAGGATTGACTTGATATCTAAATCAAAAGACTCATTTTGGGTCATCATAGGTTAGTTCCTTTCCCTGCCTGCAGCATTCCTGTCTGAAGTCTAGGCATTTACTACAGCCCACTTCACTGGTCTTTCCCAACTTTCAGCACTCCATCTGTACTCTGCAGGGTTCAAAGATGTGATTTTGCAGCAAAGTTCTCCCCACCCCAGCCAGAAATTTGCTGCCTCAAATGAGCTGCTAAGGGTGGATTTCCTGTTTTCTAAGCTTCCACATCACAGTGAATGTAACTGAACAAGGGATATTGTGGATTTTCTCTTGGGCCCTCCCCACTGATTACAGAACCGTGTTGGAAATTCTTTACTCAAGCCAACTGAGGTTGGAGAAGCACATTGTGGGTGGAGGGAGGAAAGTGATGGTGAGCCTAATGAGCATTTTCCTTTTCCACAGATGAAGATAAATAGTGTTTACCTCCACTTGGCAACGTAGGTGTATAAATGTGTTGGACGGTTAAGTGATGATTTGGGATGTTGGCAAAGCCTGGTAAATGAGACTCTAGTTCACTCTCCTCTCCATTAATCAAAAATAGAAATGCTTTCCTGCTTGCCTGAAAGTATTGACATTATACTATTGCCCCAGTACTGAGCATTTGCTCAAAGGCCATTACAAAATAACTGGAAAATGGATGCGTATTTTGGTTGGTTTAGGGGAACAAATTACTCAAGCAACATGTAGTTATTGCGCTTTTTTTTTTTATCTCCCACACTGCCCAACATTGTGAGAGATATAAAAGAATGATATTCTTTCCTTTCAATGCTATAAAAGATTGATGTTTTCCTTTTTTTACTCTTTGTTGACACTCCAGAAAAAAAAACAGTTAACACGAGATAGGATAAAGTGTGGTTTTTAACAGGTGATATAGGTTGTTTAATTTAGAAAAGAGAAAGCACACTGTAGGCCCATAGAAGTGGAAAGATTTTTCTTCTCCAGAAGAAAAATCCTCTCCTCTCTCTTGCCACCCGCTGAGTGAGATGCTCATTCTTTGAGCCTCAGAGATGTCCTGGGTACATCCACTCCTTTACTTGCCACATTTTATTATACTACAAGCTGGGTGGCTGGACATCCTGGTTTGCCCAGCACAGTCCCAGTTTATGCCTGTTATCCCAGAATAATCATTAATAGTTTCCCCTTTTACTCTCAAGAGTAACTCAGTTTAGATGTTAAATATAATTATAACATAAACATAAACTGAAGACCATATAGCCCAGGCTTCTTATGCTGTTGCATTCAAAAGAGCACAACATAGTAACCAAAAGTAATTAGAAATGTTTCTTGAGGCTCAAGAACATGAAAAGGGATCTAATTTTTAACCTACAACAACACTCTTCAGAAGTTTGTTTCTCTCTTCCGCAAGTATCCCTGATAGCTGTGGCTGCTCTAAAGCTGTTGAAACATAACACCCCTAACTTTACTGATACCCAACCCATATGTTTTATTTTGTCTCTTTTGCCTCTCTTAACTCTCTCTCTTTTTTTTTAAATCATGAGTCTTCTGTTGTCTCTTACCTTTCCTCTATACATTCTCTTAATTCTGCATTACAAAGCCACTGAAGCCAGCCTGGCAAAGACTCTCTTTGGAAGGTGGCGAAGGTGAAGCATCCAAACTGACAGACAAAGTTGTTCTGAGTGGGCTGGAAGTGGGAGGAGGGAGGCTGCGTACTCTCATTGATGAGTAAATCTTTGTCACAAGTTATCTGAGAAGGGAGCTACAAGTCCTACATCTCAGTGTACAGCACAGTGCTTGGCACAAAGAGGAACTTGAAAATGTGAGTAAAGGAGGCAAATTAGGGAGGCCCTCGACCTAGCTTAGAAGAGGAGGATTTGAGTGGGTGTAGAGGCAGTTGGAGGGCATTCCAGGGATAGAAGGATCAGGGTGTCTGGGTTTATTTTTCTGTGGTGGAATGTACATGAGGATGGGGGGCAGTGAAAAGACTTGGCATAGGGCATTGGAACCCCTCAATGGGGAAAAATGGAGAATCTGTTTTTCACTTAATAGTGGTTTAATAGTGGGAGCCATCTATTGGCTTCCAAAAATGGAGACCCTCAGGAAGGGCTTGAAAAACCTGAAAAAAGACTGTATGGCAGAGAGCCAGGGTAGATTCATGAAGCAGGCAGTGACTTGATGGCAGTGCTTTATCAGATAGATTAATTCACCAGTTTTGTTTGGTGTAGTTTGTATGCTTGGTACATTGGTTTGCATTGTGATGGATAAAGAGCATATAGCACATAGAAGAACTCAATAAATGGTGACTAACATCATCACCACCACTACCACAACCACCACCACCACCACTATCATCACCACCATCAACACCATCATCATTATCGTCATCACCACCATCACTACCATCATCATCACCACCACCATCACCGTTATCACCATCATCACCATCATCTTTACCATCATCACCACCATCATCATCAACATTATCATCACCAACATCACCATCGTCATTTTCATGCGTGTCCATGTGAAGAGACCACCAAACAGGCTTTGTGTGAGCAACATGGCTGTTTATTTCACCTGGGTGCAGGCAGGCTGAGTCTGAAAAGAGAGTCAGTGAAGGGAGATAAGGGTGGGGCCGTTTTATAGGATTTGGGCAGGTAAAGGAAAATTATAGTCAAAGGGGGTTTGCTCTCTGGCGGGCAGGAGTGGGGGTCGCAAGGTGCTCAGTGGGGGTGTTTTTGAGCCAGGGTGAGCCAGGAAAAGGACTTTCACAAGGTAATGTCATCACTTAAGGCAAGGACTGGCCATTTACACTTTTGTGGTGGAATGTCATCAGTTAAGGCGGGGCAGGGCATATTCACTTCTTTTGTGATTCTTCAGTTACTTCAGGCCATCTGGGCATATACGCGCAAGTCACAGGGGATGCGATGACTTGGCTTGGCCTCAGAGGCCTGACAGTCATCATCATCATCACCTCCATCATCATCATCTTTGCTGCCATCATTGTTTTCATTATTAGGAAAGTTCTGAGACAGATAAGCTGGAGGATTGTTTAAGGGAGATATTGTGGAAGGCATAGAGAAGCTTCTCTGGGAAGAAAGGAAATTCCAAATATCAGAAGGTCTGTGTGGTAGAATAGGGAGGAGAGACCTTCTATAGCACTTCCTTTGGAAAGTTCCTAGGATGAGAGGGGGAATCAGAGAAGCTGATTTCAGTTCGGCATTAATGAGCTGTCTCATATTCCAAATGTCTCACTATGGGATAGCTTATCTCCTGAGGAAGTGACCTCCCTGATGCTGGAAGAGCCAAGCAGAATCTAGGTGATTGCCTGCCAGGGTTGTTACAGATGCTTTAATAAACACGTGGAAGAGAAGATTTATTTCCTCTGAGATCCCTTCTAACTGAAAGATGCAAGGGACTTGTAGACTTTCAGGGCCTGGACTAAGTTGGTGGTGGTTAGAATGGCAAAAAAGGATCATGGTCTATACCAGTGGTTCTCAACTAAGGATAATTTTGCCCTTCAGAGAATACTTGGAAATGTCTGGAAACATTTTTAGTTGTCAAATCTGGGGGAGGCTTCTAGTGGGTAGAAGCCAATGATCTGCTAAGCATCCTACAATGCACAGGACAGCTCCCCCACAATAAGGAACTATCCGGGCCAAGATGTCAATAGTGGCAAGGCTGAGAAACACTGGTCTACATTTTAATAAGTCCGTTGTCTTCTTCTGTAGAGTGAAGAGAGTTGCTGAATGGATAAATGCTGACTCACATTCACCAGGTCGTATTTTCCCAAGCAATAAGCCAGAAATATTGCCACGTATTGCCCTTTAAGTTGTAGTTTTCACACACATCTTAAAGATTCCTCTTTTTTCTTCAAAGCTTCTTTGTTTTTTGTTTTTTCTTTTTTTAATTATACTTTAAGTTTTAGGGCACATGTGCACAATGTGCAGGTTAGTTACATAGGTATACATGTGCCATGTTGGTGTGCTGCACCCATTAACTTGTCATTTAGCATTAGGTATATGTCCTAATGCTATCCCTCCCCCATCTTCACACCCCCCAACAGGCCCTGGTGTGTGATGCTCCCCTTCCTGTGTCCATGTGTTCTCATTGTTCAATTCCCACCTGTAAGTGAGAACATGCTGTGTTTGGTTTTTGTCCTTGCAATAGTTTGCTGAGAATGATGGTTTCCAGCTTCATCCATGTCCCTACAAAGGACATGAACTCATCCTTTTTTATGGCTGCATAGTATTCCATGGTGTATATGTGCTACATTTTCTTAATCCAGTCTATCATTGTTGGACATTTGGGTTGGTTCCAAGTCTTTGCTATTGTTAATAGTGCCACAATAAACATACGTGTAGATGTGTCTTTATAGCAGCATGATTTATAATCCTTTGGGTATATACCCAGTAATGGGATTGCTGGGTCAAATGGTATTTCTAGTTCTAGATCCCTGAGGAATTGCCACACTGACTTCCACAATGGTTGAACTAGTTTACAGTCCCACCAATAGTGTAAAAGTGTTCTTATTTCTCCACATCCTCTCCAGCACCGGTTGTTTCCTGACTTTTTAATGATTGCCATTCTAACTGGTGTGAGATGGCATCTCATTGTGGTTTTGATTTGCATTTCTCTGATGGCCAGTGATGATGAGCATTTTTTCATGTGTCTTTTGGCTGCATAAATGTCTTCTTTTGAGCAGTGTCTGTTCATATCCTTCGCCCACTTTTTGATGGGGTTGTTTGTTTTTTTCTTGTAAATTTGTTTGAGTTCATTGTAGATTCTGGATAGTAGCCCTTTGTCAGATGAGTAGGTTGCAAAAATTTTCTCCCATTCTGTAGGTTGCCTGTTCACTCCTATGGTAGTTTCTTTTGCTGTGCAGAAGCTCTTTAGTTTAATTAGATCCCATTTGTCAATTTTGGCTTTTGTTGTCATTGCTTTTGGTGTTTTAGACATGAAGTCCTTGCCCATGCCTATGTTCTGAATGGTATTGCCTAGGTTTTCTTCTAGGATTTTTATGGTTTCAGGTCTAACATTTAAGTCTTTAATTCATCTTGAATTAATTTTTGTATAAGGTGTAAGGAAGGGATCCAGTTTCAGCTTTCTACATATGGCTAGCCAGTTTTCCCAGCACTATTTATTAAATAGGGAATCCTTTCCCCATTTCTTGTTTTTGTCAGGTTTGTCAAAGATCAGATAGTTGTAGATATGCAGCATTATTTATGAGGGATCTATTCTGTTCCATTGGTCTATATCTCTGTTTTGGTACCAGTATCATGCTGTTTTGGTTACTGTAGCCTTGTAGTATAGTTTGAAGTCAGGTAGTGTGATGCCGCCAGCTTTGTTCTTTTGGCTTAGGATTGACTTGGCGATGCGGGCTCTTTTTTGGTTCCATATGAACTTTAAAGTAGTTTTTTCCAATTCTGTGAAGAAAGGCATTGGTAGTTTGATGGGGATGGCATTGAATCTGTAAATTACCTTGGGCAGTATGGCCATTTTCACGATATTGATTCTTGCTACCCATGAGCATGGAATGTTCTTCAATTTGTTTGTATCCTCTTTTATTTCCTTGAGCAGTGGTTTGTAGTTCTCCTTGAAGAGGTCCTTCACATCCCTTGTAAGTTGGATTCCTAGGTATTTTATTCGCTTTGAAGCAATTGTGAATGGGAGTTCACTCATGATTTGTCTCTCTGTTTGTCTGTTATTGGTGTATAAGAATGCTTCTGATTTTTGCACATTGATTTTGTATCCTGAGACTTTGCTGAAGTTCCCTATCAGCTTAAGGAGATTTTGGGCTGAGATGATGGGGTTTTCTAGATATACAATCATGTCATCTGCAAACAGGGACAATTTGACTTCCTCTTTTCCTAATTGAATACCCTTTATTTCCTTCTCCTGCCTGACTGCCCTGGCCAGAACTTCCAACACTATGCTGAATAGGAGTGGTGAGAGAGGGCATCCCTGTCTTGTGCCAGTTTTCAAAGGGAATGCTTCCAGTTTTTGCCCATTCAGTATGATATTGGCTGTGGGTTTGTCATAGATAGCTCTTATTATTTTGAGATACATCCCATCAATACCTAATTTATTGAAAGCTTCTTTGAAGTCAGTTCAACTGGTTAAGAAATGCAGTAGGTGATAAGGACAAGCTCACTCTTCAATCTTGCCTGCAACCTAATTCTGGCTGCTATCTAGTAGGCTGTGTGGAGTGCAGTTTTGTATTTATCCTCCTTCCTGGAGGGTAACTGACTTTTCTGTAGGCTGGAGATGGATACAAAGGATTCAGGTTTCATAGATTTTTCTTGGTAGCCTGGCCAATTTCCTCATTTGGTACACAGCTTACAAATATTTAGGGTAACAACATATCCAGGTTTACCTAAAACAGTCATGGTTTACTCATTTTGTGTTGGGGTGATGATTAATAGTGTCTTCTTTTACCATCAAAAGTGTCCTGCTTAGAAAATAAGTTATATGATCACCTACTCTATTACTCGTCCAATGAGTATTTTTATGATACATTCATACCATTTTAAAGACTATATGTAACCTAGGAGGTATTAGTTTAAAACAACTCACTAGCACTAGTTAATCTGATTCATAATCACCATCATCATAAAAGCTAATCTGAATAACTTTTCCAAAATAGTTATGACTTCTGTCCTTCAAACCACACTTTTACCCATTTCCTCTCATAAGCCACAAGCCACACTTGTGACTTGTGTATACCAGAGGGATTATATCTGCGGTCAGAGATAGAAGTAAATTATTTGCATAGGGTCCTTACTCTATATCTTTACCGACTTTACAGGTCAACCTTACTTTGACCCATTGCCCAACTCAGAAATATAATTCTATAAGACAAACAGCACTCCAATAACTTTTCAGGCAAATTCCTTCTAAACCATGACCAGTTCTATATTAATTTGTACATCCTATTTTGTCTTTGCTATCCACTCTTCAACTCTCTCCTAAACCACTGACGTTTTTTCAACTTTGATTCCCAAAGAGAAGATTTCAAAACATAGTTTCATTGGTTTCCCAAAGCACATAAAAATAATAGATCTGATTAGGTGAATCCACATTTCACAAATACAATGTGTAGAGTCTCATCATTGAATATGTTAAACACAAAATGATATCTGTTCCAGGAAAGTTTCTGGCCATAAAGACCACAAACTGCCTTCCCTTTGTCTCGATTATGTTTTTCCTTCATTGTACTGTTCTGTTATACTCTTCTCAGCTCTTAGGGGCAGGGAGTCAGGGAGTTGTTTGTTCAGCAGGTGCTATGTATAGTAAATTGCTGCATGCATTTATGTTGCTATATAAATAATGAACAATTCTGCACTCACAGACACTTTGATCGTCACAGTGATAATATATATCCCCTATTTTAGAAAAAAATGTGCATAAGAGTTTTACCTTGCTTCAGCAGATAAGACATATCAGATTGGCACATGACCTTATTTTTCTTCTTTTTAAAGACCATAGTGTAACAGTTCATGAGATTGCTCATAAAATAAGCCAATTGCTTAGAATGCAGAAAAACATGATGTTTTTGGTAATCAATCCCCGAAATCATCCCCATTTTCTCTTCCTAATTAAATCCCCAAATTTTGGGTTTATAGGTTAAATAATTAGGAAGTTCTTTTCCTCGTTCTTCTCTCTGCCCTCCCAGCTTAATATGTCAGAGCAGATGTGTAGTCAGAAGCATGGGCTTGGGAATCAGTCATGAGTTGGAAATAGAACCTATCACTTACCAGCTGTGCGACCTTGAACTTCTTACCTCAGTTGTCTCATATGCTCTAGAGGATAACAGAGCTCATCTGAAAGGGGCATTGTGGCGATTAAATGAGATAGACTGTGTGTATACATCTCTAGCACCTGGAACAGAGTAACCCTAAATAAGGCAACAAATCTTTGTAGGTGTTCCCATGTCTCTACCATTATACATGTCCGAACTCATCTATTATCATCGGTCCAAATGCCTGTCCTCATCACTACATAGTAGCAACTTAAGGCCAGGCACAACACTTCTTTATCCATGTAGCTCCAGAGTCTAGCCTAGCAGATACTAGCCATTCAATACATTTTTTCTGAATCAATAAACCAATGGGTGAATTTGGTAGTTTTGGAGCTTGAGAATTTATTGTTACTTTCCTTGTCTACACTTAACAAAAATGCTCTCTGAAAATTCCAAATTGGGAAGTGTTCAGGGTCTCCCATTCTCCTGAGTAAAATGCTTGATTTGGCTTTGGGAGTAACTGACTGTCTCTTCCCCTAGCACCAGAGATCGTCTTAGGCTACAGCTGTGGAGTAGATGCTGTTGGTGCCCTGCCCACATCACCTTTGCCAGGCAGGTGCCACATCACCTTCGCTGGGCAGCAATCCACAGCTACTGTGAATGGCTACTGGAAACACACAGCTGTAGCTTTTTGGAGATTTCCCCTCTATTAACAGCAGCCTCTTGCTCACAGGCATTGGGAGGTTAGACCCTCTCTCCCAGTCAGGTAGTCTGCTGTAGCCAATGACTGACTGATACAGGCATACAAAAGCCTGACCCATTTGGGAACGTACTTAAACTAAAGCCAGGTCAGCTTGATAGGATTGTGAAGCTGGTCAGTCAGTCACGAAGCTCTCAACATTGGGGCTGCATGTCTCAGCCTTTGATCAATGCACACATATGGGGCAACATGAAGGCCCTTCTACAGTTTTCTTATTAGTGCCTCCTCTGACTTGAGTCTTCAGGGCCACTGTAACCTCTGGCAGTTTTCCTCTTTTTTTTTGTACTTTGTTCACATTTGGAAAAGATAGGTCATATTTTAGTATTTCCAATGTGAAGATTATAAACTTACTAAGACATCAGTTTCTAGCAAAGGATCAAAGTAAGTTTCTAATGAATGTTTAATAATTCTTGATATTTGCTAAGGAAATTAATATTAACAAAATGTTGTCTTAAAAACATAAGTCCAGAGTGCCAGAATGTTCTCTTTGTATCACTGACAGAAGTACAGGTTAACTTATTTGTGGTAAACTGTTTTCCAGAATGGTTAGAAGATAATGTTCTGATAAGATAGGGAGAGAGATGACAGAAATGATTTTCCAAAGACTATATTCAAGTCTGTCAAATACGAAACCAAATTTATTTTTCCCTCTGACAATATCAAGATTTTGCAATGCTTCGAGTTGGAAAGTATGAACAGCTGTTAACTTAGCATTAGAGATATGTAGCAAAAAATTCTAATAATAGAGATTGTTCACTTGTTACAGTATTGTAACAGAGCTGGGATTCAAGATGCAAAGAGCTGGTTTGATCAGTCTGCACAATGCCCAGGAGGTTTCCAGAAATGGATCCGCATCACATTCATCGTCACCGCCCAGATCTTGTCTATAACGTTGGGGCTGGAATGATGTAAAAGACCATTTATTCTAATTTCCCTGTTTTATTTCTCAGATGGAGAAACTGAGGACTGGGAAATGCAGTGGCCACACATTTTTAAAACCATGTAACAGCTCTTTCCCTGTGCCCTTGAGATGGAAAGGTCAAGGGGCTGTTGCCGAGCCGTCTACACTGGTCAGGATCTGAATGAGCCAGGTGGGCAGCACAGGTGGGAGATATGTGAAGGCTGTATTTTCTCCTACCCTCTGAAGTGTAAGGAGACAGGCTGTTCTGTATTGTCACGGCCCCAGAGGTGAGAGGGGAAGTGCACAGGGATGACCAATATCCTTACCCACACCCCCATACTCTGGGCTGGTTCTAGGTTTTCTAGGATCACTTATGGCAACCCTGGGCTTATACGAGTCCATACGGCCAACAAAGCTGGAAGTAGCCTGGGGTAGAGGGAGCGGTGTGTGTTTTGGGCCCTGTTATGAACACCTGTAGGGGTTGAGGGTGTTGGTTTTAGATTTCAGTCCTGGGTGAGCCTAATGTATTTTAGAGGTAAGGAAATGTGGAAGAGGTTCAGAATTGGAATTTTTATCCATCCACCCATGAGGAGACTGGATATCTTGCCAACAAAGACCACCTGGGGGATGCGTGGGATCAAGCTGGTTGGGATGCATAAAACCCTAGGGGTGGATCCAGTGCAGAGCCGGGGGCTGAGACACATGGCATGGTGGCCCCTTGACTACGTCTATGCTACAATGACTCCCAGGAGCCACCTGCTCATTCCCAGCCCATGTCAATTACCAAAATATTTGAGAGCATTCAGAGATTATCATCAATGAGTGGAGCCAGGCAAGGGAATGAAGACCAAGGAAGAGAAAAGTGGAATCTAGAATGGTTCTGGTGCAGATCGAATCCTAAATCTGGAGGACACTCATTTGCATTTGTGTTCACAGTACTGCTGATTGGGGTCCACGCACCCCACAGAGCAGGCACAACCTCAGAGCGCTGACTCCAATAGATACAAACCTTGTGTGTCAAAGAGGAGCTAAGAGAAAGACTAAAATAGGAACCAATAAATAAGTAAACCCCCAACAAATGAAGAGAGCCCCCCACCATTACTGCTTGAAATGGCCTCATTTTTTTTTTTAAACAACAAACATGGAAATAAAAACCACAACATATCTTCTCCTATGCCATTCTCTCTCAGGAGCCATAAGCAGCTGCAGGAGATGGAAAATAGATTGTGTTAGTAGCAAAACAGTTGCCCGTGACATTTTCAGATGGAATGGAAGAAGTGATACAGCTGTGAGAAAACACAGTGCTTACTGTGCTAAGTTTATTTCATGAACTTCCAGTATTAAAAAATACTGGCAGGCAGAGATTTTAAAAATGACACTGTGCCCTTCCTAAACTCTGGAGTCACATTACTTAGTATTTGTGGTAATTTCCAATCAGGACAGTCATTGTCATCACTGTAGATATTCAGACAGGTGACAAATGATGGTGATATCAGATTGGAACAGGAAACAGCCATGGAGCATTTCCCAGTGTATCTATAGGGAGCTGCTGTATCAGCAGATTCCTGATTAAGGTTGGGTCGAGGGCACAACCCCCCTGTGTCCGTGTAGTCATCTCATATGTCTTTGATTTGAGGACCTTTGAAGTAAAAGCTTTGGTCTAGCAATGTTGGCATTACAACTATATTCTGATGGAGGACAGGGAGCTGGAGAACTCAGCAATGGAGCTGGGACTAAGGCTGTGTGTGATGCCCAGTGTATGGCTCTGACCTCTGTTTGTGGGACCAGCAGCAGTTCTGAGCCTTTTCCTCTCTCCTGCTTCTGTACACATGAGGCCTAGTGTTCTCATGCACTACACATTGCCATGCATATTTCTGAATTTTTATGAATCCCCACAAAATGTGGCAGAGAAGTAGAGCAAATAACATTACAATTTTTATGGTATTCATAAAGTATATTTTATAAGCATGTGAGTAATGAATCAGCCCTTTTGGAGGTCTCAAAACTTGTCCTACAAAGAAAATATGGCTTATCCAATTTCGAAAAAATGATTGAACTTATAGAAAGGGACTTGATGCTTCCAGACTGTCACTCCTTAAGTAATATTAATCAGCTAGAAAGTATGTGCTGTTAAATAATGAACACAAATAAAATCTATTTCATACAAAAATTACAACATACAGATTTATTGATTTTCAACATACTCTTATTACTGTGAATAATATTACTGCTGATTTCATTTGATAATCACTTTGCCTACCTTTGATTTTGAAATGAGAGTTGGGACGTGCTAAGCAGCACGCTGGTAGCATCCTTCTTACCTGTGTGCACTGAAGCCCTGGATGCGCCTATCAATCATGCTTCTTTACCTACTGGTGCGTCCTTACTTAAGTCAACTAAGAAATAAAGCAGAATTAACTATAAAATCACAACTCGGAAGCACTATGAAATGCATCATTCCCAAAGAAAATTTTAAATGGAATTAAAGGTTTTTGTGTTTTGATTATAAAGTCATACATGTGTATTGTATAATCTAAAGGCAAAGTATAAAATAGAGAAAGTTGACTTCTCCCCTATATGATCACAGTCTACAAATAAAACACTATTACATATATTCCATATATATATTTTAGAGATAAGGAAATGTGGAAGAGGTTCAGAATAAATAAAACACTATTTAATAAAATAAAAACACTATTCCATATATATATGGAATATATATATGGAATATATATGGAATATGTATGGAATATATGTATGGAATATATATATGGAATATATGTATGGAATATATGTATGGAATATATATATGGAATATATATATATGGAATATATATATATGGAATATATATATGGAATATATATATATGGAATATATATATATGGAATATATATATGGAATATATATATATGGAATATATATATGGAATATATATATATGGAATATATATATATGGAATATATATATATGGAATATATATATATGGAATATATATATGGAATATATATATGGAATATATATATATTCCATATATATATGGAATATATATATATATGGAATATATATATATGGAATATATATATGGAATATATATATATGGAATATATATATATGGAATATATATATATATGGAATATATATATATGGAATATATATATATGGAATATATATATATGGAATATATATATATATGGAATATATATATATATGGAATATATATATATGGAATATATATATATGGAATATATATATATGGAATATATATATATGGAATATATATATATGGAATATATATATATGGAATATATATATATATGGAATATATATATATGGAATATATATATATGGAATATATATATATATGGAATATATATATATATGGAATATATATATATGGAATATATATATATGGAATATATATATATGGAATATATATATATGGAATATATATATATGGAATATATATATATGGAATATATATATGGAATATATATATATATGGAATATATATATATGGAATATATATATATATGGAATATATATATATGGTATATATATATGGAATATATATATATATGGAATATATATATATGGAATATATATATATATGGAATATATATATATGGAATATATATATATGGAATATATATATATATGGAATATATATATATATGGAATATATATATATATGGAATATATATATATATGGAATATATATATATATGGAATATATATATATGGAATATATATATATATGGAATATATATATATATGGAATATATATATATGGAATATATATATATATGGAATATATATATATATGGAATATATATATATATGGAATATATATATATGGAATATATATATATATGGAATGAGGGCCTCCAGTATTCCATATATATATATTTATGGCCCTCATTCCATATATGTATATGGAATGTATGTCATTCCATATATACATGGAATTATATATATATATGGAATATATGGAATTCCATATATATTTATATATATAAATTTTAAAACATATCTATATACTTAAAAATGGGATCACTGTGTAAGCTACTTTTACAACATAATAATACAGCATGGATATCACTCCATGTCAGTGCACACAGATCTACCACATCCCTCTAATCACTGCCAAGCAGAGGAGTTTCACAGGAAACCACGAAGGCAGACAGGGCCAGCTAGTGCAAGTCCTGGTTACTGTGGACTTGATCCTAAGAGCAATAGGAAGCCCTGGGAAGACTGGAATCAGAGAAGAGATATGACCATATTTGCTTTCAAAAAGACCATGGTGGCTGCAGTGTGATGAACGGATGGAAAGGGGACAAGAACAAGTTTGAGGAACAACACAAAGCCATTGCCCTTTGCATTGTAGAGAATGATGGTAGCTTAGCCCAGGGAGGTGGTGGTGGAGGTGGAGAGAAGTGGATGGATTCAAGATAAATGTAAAAGGTGGAATAGAAACCACCTGACTGTTGGCTGGTCATGAGTGTGGGGAAGAGAAAGGTGTGGAGAATGACTTGGAGAGTTCTGGCAGGCATGGTGGACTACAGAGGGATTTGTTTGCTGAGTGAGGGAATGATGGGGAATCTTGCTGGGGGAGGCAGTGACACCATGAATTCACTTTGACTCTTGAATTGGCAGCACCTGTGGGATATCCAAGTGAATACATTCCATTCTGGAGTACAGCTCAGTGGTGTATTAGATGCAAATTGGTGGGGCAGGCTAGGGCAGTGATCCTCCCTCATGGAGAGACTAAATGAGAAGGGGACTGGACCTGGGGGAAATCCAGGACTTACAGGCTGGGTGGAGACAAATGAGGCAGGCTGAGAAAGAGAAGCCAGAGAGAGGGAAAACCTGTAGAATTGCAAACTCCCTGTGGTTAGGGACCAGGTTAGTTTTCACTCACTATTTTATCTCTAAGGCTTAGCACAATTCCAGGAACATGTATTTTTAACGAATAAATGAATGGAACTATGGGGTCATATAAGCCAAAGCAAGGAAGGTGTGGCAAGAAGGACACATGCTGAAAAGTGGTCCTGAATTAGTGATGTGGGCATCATTACTAACTTCAGCAGAAGCAGCTCAGCAGAGATGGTGGGGTCATAGGTAGTCAGAGCAGATAATACCAACTTATATCACCACCACCACCTATGTGAAGTACCATTTTGCTTGCACCCTCACCAACATTAGGTATTACCAATCTTGCTGATTTGAAAGGCAAAAATAGGTGTTATTTGACTTTGAATTCCTCTAAGGCTTTAAGCATATTGGAGGTTGCTTTTTATGGGATGGGGACAAATTATTCATTTATATATATTTCTTGCTTTTCTATTCTGATGTTTTATTTTTTCCTTTCTTTAAACAGCTTTATGTCTAGTAAGGAGTTTAACTCTGTCATCCAGGTGATAAACATTTCCCTGTTCTCTCATTTGTCTATTCAATTTAATTTGCTTATAATATCTGTTATAGGGAAAATGTTTTAATTAATTCATTAATTAATTTTGAGACAGAGTCTCATTCTGTTGCCCAGGCTGGGGTGCAGTGGTGCGATCTTGGCTCACTGCAAGCTCCACCTCCTGGGTTCACCCATTCTTCTGCCTCAGCCTCCCGAGTAGCTGGGACTACAGGTGCCCCCGCCACCACACCTGGCTAATTCTTTGTATTTTTAGTAGAAATGGGGTTTCACTGTGTTACCCAGGACGGTCTCAATCTCCTGACCTCATGATCCACCTGCCTTGGCCTCCCAAAGTACTGAGATTACAGGTGTGAGCCACGGCACCTGGCCAAATGTTTTAAATTTTAAAGTCAAATTTATTTCTCTAACTTTTAAAATGAGCAGTACATTCGCATAATTCAAAAATTGAAAAAAGAACACAAGAGTTTTGGAATGGAAAATCTCATTCCTACCCCTGTGCCCATCCATCCAGTGCCCCCTCAATCAATGGTGACAGGTACCACTATTGTTAGTGGCTTATACACTTTCCAGAGTTTACTTTTGTGTACAGACACAAATATAAAAATAGATGTCTATTTTTCCTCCTTTTATATACACAAAAGGTAGAAGATTATACACACATTCTGTACCTTGGTGTTTTTCATTTAATAGTATATTTTGGAGTTCTTTCCATTTCAGAACACTGTGATCTTTATCTCTCTCTATAGCTGTAGAATATCTTGATAAGAATGCTTTCTATTTTTTAAATGATAAAAAATAATTTCTCGTATTTCTCAAATTTTGATAGTTTCAATTTTTACATTTATGTATTTGATCAGTCTGGCAGCTGTTTTCACAAAGTTTGAATCAAACATTCATTCTTTTTAAAATAGGGGTCCAGTTGTCCCGGCAGTGCTTCTTGGATAATCCATCTTTTCCCCATTGATTTGAAATGCCATTTTACCCTATAATAAATTCTTAAAACACCCATGGCTGTTTCCAAAAATCTCTATTATGTTCTATTGATTGATTTGTCTGGGCCAGAACAGTATTGTACTGTTTTAATTTCGCCAGTATTTTAGTGTATTTTGTTAACTGGTAAGGCAAATACCCTTTCTTAATTCTTTTCAAACATTTCTTCATTATTGTCTTATCTTTTACTTTATGGGTGAACTTTACAACTAATTAATCAAGTTCAAAAACACGTTAAAATGTTGATTGACATTGCACTAAATAGATATATAAACTTGTGGATAAATATCTTCAAATATTGGCTTCCCATATGGAGCATCAAATGCTGTCTCTTTATTGATTAAGCTCTTCTATGTTTCTCTGTCAAGTTTTGTGATTTCCTTTTTTTTTTTTTTTAACATCTTTTACATTTTAAAAGTTAATTTCTAGGTATTTTATGTATTTTTTATTGCCTCTTTTTCTCTCATTATACCTAATTGATTCTTTCTGGAATAAAGTTTGCTACTGATTTTTATAAATTTGTCTATTTTTGTTTTGTTTTAGCTTTTATTATAGAAAATGCCAAACATACACTGAACTAAGGGAAGATATGATAAATATCCGTGCTCCGACCACCCAGCCCAGCACCCACCACTCTGAAGCCAATCCCACATCATCTATACCCTGTGCATGTCTCCCACCAACTCCAGGTTATTTTGAAGCAATGACTAAATATCATATTTCAGTATAAATTTCTAAAAGATGTAGACTCTTTCTTAAAAAGCATAACTACAGTACCATTCTAACACTTAAGTAATACTAACAACAGTCCCTTTATTTCATTAAATATCCAGAGTTCACATTTCCCAAATATCTTTAAATTATTTTTTAGCAGTTCCTTTAAATAAGAATATAAATAAATTCCATGCATTGTAATTGTTTGATGTCTCATACATGTTTTTTAACCTATAGGCTCATCCTCCCTTTTTTTGCTTGTTGTTATTGTTGAAGAATTCAGGTCTTTTTTTCTCTGGAGTTCCCCATATTCTGTTTTTTCTATTTGAATCCTGTGGTGTCATTTAACATGTTCTTCTGTTACCTGTATTCCTTCCAATCCTATTATCAAGGTCTCTCTAGTCATTTTGGTTGGTTGTAGCTTGGTCTCCTGTGGATTTCCAAGAAGGGCTCATGGAAACATATTCTCTGAGTTCTTGCAAATCCATGCTACTTCTCTGCAGACTTCCTGTTTGAAGGTCAGTTCGCCTGAATGTAAAGTTCTTGGCGATTGTGAGGCTCTTCTGTTCTCAAGGCTGACAGACACCATATTGTCTCCCTCTGCTCGCTTCTGCAGGGCTGCTAATACCACATGGATGTCATGGCCATCTGTATTTGTCCCCACCTGTTCCTGTTTGAGGTTCTTGGGAATGTCATCTCCTCTCATTTTGTTGTAGATGTTATCTGTGGATTTTTGGTTTTGTGATCCTATTTTTTGTTTTTATGGAGGATTCAGGAAGATTAAAGAACTCTAAAATTATCTCTTAACTCAACAACTTACCAAAATGTATGGCTTTTAAAAGTTTTCCAGCTAACTCTTATGAATTTTTCTAGCTGGAAAAATCCTACCATCTGTTTTTTATTTTATTTTTTATTCCTGAGAGTTCTTTCTTGTTCTCATATTGTTCCTTTGCTTATCCGGTTTTGTCTTCCCAAACTTGTCAAATCTCACTGAGGATTCAAAGTGGAATACATCATAAGTTCTGCCCTTTTTGGCTTTAATTTCATTTTGGTGAGAACCAATTGTTTAGCTTGCTCAAATATTTCATTTTGTGTTTGTATTGTTGCAGTTAAAATCCACGTTGGTTAGTTTGGGAAGATTGTGTAGTTTCGGCCAGCAATTATGTGGATCACTGTCCAACTTCCTGGTGGGTGTCTCACCATTTTATCTGCTCAGCTGGGGTAGGTGGCTTTCATGGCCCGTGTCTAACTTTTCCTCAGAGTGGGTGGGCTGTAAGAACAGCTCCACATCTGGCTTGCTTTTGGAATATACCGGCTGGGAACACTGTGGGAGATCCCCTCATGAATGAAATGGGTAGTCACAGGAGCCCATTTAAACGCAATTGATGGTATTTACAATGGTTGTTTCTCATTGATTATGCACGGAATTGACTCAGTAGTCATTTCTCCATGATCACCTTCCTCTCCTCTCTCTCTGAAGACAACAATTCAGAAGGACTGTGAAAAACAGTGATGCCATATTAGGAGTAATCTTGAATTTGCTTTAACACACATGTGGCCAAAATAAAAGGCAAATTATTTAAAAACTCAAGTACTTTATTAGTCAAATATGATAAAGTATACGTGGTGCACTTCAGAATTGATATTGACAAGCCAAGTGCCTCAAAATCTCAGCATCTTGAGTGAAAATTATGGATTTTGTATAATATAATCCGTTTTTTGTGACACATGATATACAGTGTTGTAAACAGAAATGCTGTCAATTAAAGAAACTTTGAGATTCTTCTGTTGAACCTAGGTCTGGCAAACCTTCAGTAAAAGTTATAAGTTGCAAGGTTTGGGTTGACTTATTTAACATTATTAGTTGATTTACTTTGAGTTTGATCAAATACAATAATCATCACATCCTCCTCTTTAGTCGTGCTATGTATACAGAACTGTACTATGAGAAAACATTTTCATACCCTGCATTTAATGACTTTTGTAGTGATGACACTTTTAAGGACAGAGCTCATTTAAGTGAATATGCCATAACTGATGATGATGAAGTTTGTTCATGGTTGAATTAAGAAGTTCCTAGATGGAGTTACTGGTTGTAAAAATTCTCTCAGTTTTGACTTACTATAATATCCTCAAATTATGATCCACATTATTTAGAGTATTTAGATACCAAGGTAGAAATGGGATCTGAAAATATCTCAGTGGAGGTTCTCAAAGCAAAGTAGAAAATCATTTCACTGGCAAAGGTGGAGGAGAGGATCTTGTCCGTGGTCCTCCCAGGTAACAAGCCAATATACAAGTGGTGCATGAGAAGGACAGATTTAGACCATGATCCTTTTCTCTCCAGTTTTCCGAATTTTCCTTCTCTGGAAAGGCTGATGAAAAGAGGACATTTTATTTGCCTTTAAACTAGAGAACAAGCCAAGTGTCGTTAAAGATGGCTCTGCTCCTGAATCATTAAAGGCCAGCGGAGGAGCTGCAATGAAATATGCCACTTTTTGACATTCCATAACATTGCCCTTCACTGCAGCTGCCAAAATTGAGCAGCTGTTTCTTACATTCCCCTGCCACTTCCTAGCTTTGCTGGAAGAAGTCAGCTCTGTTTTCTCATTACTGGTCTTTCCACCAGCTGGGCATCTGGATTCATAGTCCTGGTATCTCAATTCAATATTTTCTTTACCTCATAAATGACATGGTGGACAGATTGAGCAACCTATAGCAATGGCTTTTCCTAGCGTGGCCCCAGTGACCCAGGCCCAGAGGTTGAACCCCAGAAATCCATCCGAGGTGATGCAAGAACCATTGTATTTTTCTGTTGAGCTAGTAGCTAGGGGTGCTCTTGAGGACACAGAGAGAGGAGAGAGGTGAGGAAACTGAGGTCTGCCATCTATTCCGCCTCTCCTCACTTGCCGACATTTGACAGAAGTAATGCACCTGACAATGAGGAATACATAGAGGGCTCTCCTGCCTTCGGCTGTAGCAGAGTCTGATGTTCTATAGCGGTTAGAAGATTTCCCTTAGGGGGTTTTCTAGCTCCATTGCCTCTGTAAATATGAATAAATAAATTTGAGATTAGAAATTCCCATTTAGATAATTTGAATTAAG
This sequence comes from Pan paniscus, assembly GCF_029289425.2. Lineage (NCBI taxonomy): Eukaryota > Metazoa > Chordata > Mammalia > Primates > Hominidae > Pan > Pan paniscus. Next base: position 20,681,411 of record NC_073254.2, read on the forward strand.
TAACAGGAATGCAATACCCAACAGGGCATCAGATGCCTGCATAAAACCAATTCTGAGGTGTTGGCCAGGGACTTGTGTAGACCATGGTGGCCCTAAGTCAGGGTCTAGGACCACTCTGGGGACAGAGGCTCTGTCTGGGGTGGGGCTGAGAAAACCAAGGCCATAGTGGGGTCTGGATGTAGACTCAAGTACACTGGGATGGATCCAGACCACTGCTGGAAAGACCTTAATGCTTCTGCATGTTATTTTCCTGCCCCTGGCTGGTATTTGGAATTCTGCCTCTAGACAGCCATCCTTTTAGCTTAGGCTGACACCTCATTAAGCTGTGATTGTGCACATGAAGATTAATTGGTCAGAGTTTTCCCCTGAAATAATTTTTTTAGGGGCAAAGGAATTGAGGAACAAGATTGAGAAGCATTTGATGTGGATGAAGGCGGGAAGTCAGCTTGAGGGGAGGGATGGGAAAGGGAAAGGAGAATGGGCACCATGGAATGGGAAAGGCATACAGAATATGAGCAATAGTAACACCAGAGATCAAGCCCCTGTGTTACCTGAGGATCCAAAGTAAGGTTTGCCCAAACTATTGTGTAAGAAATTGTGATGATTCGTAAACTGCATCTGGTTCTAAAAGACACTGCGTGCAGAGAAAGAACCACTCATCTCAGATATTCTGGACCGATTCAACATCTTCATCTTTCTGGATTGATGTCTCTATTACCACTGAAAAATCTCAGAAACACTGATGTTTTTGTTTCTGAATATATTCGAGACACTTGGGACTCAAAGTGTGGTCTGTGGATCTGTGGCATTGGCATCATCCAGAAGCTTGTTAGAAATATTGAATCTGATGGCTGAGTGCGGTGGCTCATGCCTGTAATCCCAGCACTTTGGGAGGCCGAGGCTGGTGGATTGCCTGAGGTCGGGAGTTTGAGAAATACTGAATCTCAGGTCCCCCCACAGGCCTAGTGAACACAAACTAATACAATCTCCAGTTTGTGAATCATGGTTCTAGAGCACCTCTTATAATTGGCCGCATGAAAATGATTTGTCAGAGCAGGACAAAGTGACATTTGTAGAGAAATCCAGAGGAGGTTGTATTTTCTCATTACCAGAGCTGAACTCCTCCTTGACCTGGCCCTGAGTGGGACCCGGCTAATGTTCATTTAGTACACATCTGCCTCACTGGGAAAAAAGGATTAAGAGCTTTGAAAGGGAAATAACATCACAATATGTCTGCCACTGAGACTCTTTAGTCCTTGGAAAAAGATATTTCATTCTAAACCCTGGAGCGATACCAAACACTTGTTTAATTTGTGATTTTTTTTCTTGTTGTTCATGAGCAGAAAAATGACTGAGCCCATGTGGCAGCTGGAAGGTCATACGCACCCTTCCAGCCCAAGAAGGATGCAGACAGCCTCTGCAGCCCCACCAGCCAAGGGAAGCAGATCCGAGAACTGACCCATCCCTCTTACTGGCTCCTTAAATTAATTTAGGAGTCAGACTGTCATGATGATATTGATAGCATTAGGTGAGTACTATTAGATTCCCAAGATAATGCAGACTATTGAAGAACTCTGTTTTAATATAAAATGCAGCCAATTTTCAAAAACACATAAGGCATTCTTCATATTTAAGAAGTCACATACCTTGCATCTTTAAAATCATGTAGGGACTCAAGCTCTCTTGTTCACTATAGAAGAATTTTAAAAATATGGATTAAGGAAGTCTCATAGCGGTCAGTATCATCAATCATATATTGAAAGATTCCAACCTTCTATTCAAGAAGCTATTATCTTTTAAATTAAGAAAATGCCTAGGAGAGCCTTTCCTTGTGAAGAAAAAAGAACTCGAAGACAGCGCTTCAGGGTTTTGCCCTGAAGTATTTTTCCCGATGGTATTTAGCTGCCAAAGTGGATGAAATCCTTAACATGAAGACTTTCTTGCCAAGAGGAGGAAGATATGAATCAAGGAACCTCATCACCCAAGCCTCAACACCCTATGGATAGAGTGGTCATCTGCTTTCTCCCAAGACAGCCCAGGTTTATGCCTCCTATCCTGTAATGGTTATTACTAACCCTGCCTCCTCCCTCATTTGCATGGACCTTAAATTATTAGATTTATAAAAGTGCCAACTGTGTAGGCTATGAAAAGTCATATGGTTTATCGTCTAAATCCCCACTCATTACTGGAGTCCATGTGGCCCTTCAGGAGCTGACCCGACCTACCATTCCAGTGTCATTTCCAGCATTTTCCAATGCACTCTGTGTTCCAACTCTGCTGAACTACTGGGTTCCCAGAATGTGACATGTTTGATTTCTCTGTGGTTTGTATGTGGCGGTTCTCTCTGCTGTTGGGAATTCATTTTCCCCACAATTTGCTCAATCTACTCTTCTCCCAGACTCTTCTAATACTAGCTCTTAGTGAAATCTCACCTGGAAGCCTCCATTCTTTGGTGCTTTGTAGAACTTTAACTCACTGCTGACTGTTTGTGGATTCTACCATCAGGCCCACTATGTGTTATGCCCAGTGCAAGTCTGTGTGAGGGAGAAAGAGAGGGAAGAAAAAGAAAGGAAGGAAAGAAGGAAGAAAATAAACATGGAGAGAATCAATAAAATAGGCATTATTACTATAGAGTCAATAGCTGCTAAAAGGGAAACTGGAATTTGGGAGTAACTTTTGCATAAGACTGTGATATTTCTCTTTAATTATCTGTTCATATTTATTTTCCTCTTGTCTCTTCCTCATTGTTTATAACAAAGCTTCGAGGAAACCCTCAAATGTCTTGTGCACTTCTTGAGACAGGCTAGGTGTGGGAAAGCAATGAGACTGCATATTCTGCAGTGCTGCAGGGAGAAGAGTCTGGTCAGAAAGAATCAGTGAAGGTCCGTTTAAGACAGGAGCAGAAAATCCAATCCTAGAGCAATGGAGAAAATAAAAGGCATGGCAGGGGCTAGCCTGGGATCACAAAGTGTCCTGGGGGTGTCTACACTGGCAGAAGGTCCTGTATCCTGTCATCTGGTTGAATTTCAATGTAATAGCTACGTTCATTATAATACTATTTAGGCAAGGACAGAAATCAGTACAAAGGAGTTTTTATTCCATGAGGATCTCATTAGAAGATGGATGCTCATAAAGAGAAGGTCTTAAGATGTCAGCGTATTTGGCCAAATATGCTTCTTCACTTCTTCAGGCAGTTTCTAAAGTGTGGTCCATGGATCATCTGCACCAGATGATGCTAGCGGCTTGTTAAAATGCAGATTCTTGGGCTCTTTCCCAGACCCGCTGAACCAGAATTTCAGGAGCAGGTGTGGACTCCAGATTTTCCACAGCTCATAGGGGGCCCCCGTATTTACTGCGCTGTGAGAACCGCTGCCCAGGGAGGGCTTGGTGGCCTTTCCTCACTATATTCTACCTTGGACAGGACTGAGCTCCGTGGGAGAGTCAACATTTTCACACAATGGTTGAGCTGTAGAGCGAAAATGTCCCATATTACTACCTGAGCCTCCCCTGGGAAACCCGGAGAGAGGGGGTGGGCCTCACCTCCAGCCATGTTTCTTCTGCCAGGAATGATTCACAAATTTCCATGCTGATTATAGGGATGGCTGAGAGGCTCTAGAAAATTCCTCTTCCATGTTTCTTTGCAGCAGAGGTTGGGATGAGATTGCGATCAACCTGACATCTTCTCTTTGAATTTCCTGCATCAAGGAGACAGGCATCTGATTTCCCAACTGGCTTACTTTGGCTGTGTCGGCACTTCTATAATAAGCTCTGTCCGGTTTCTGAAAATGTGTGGAAGGTTAACATAGTGGGTCTTTGTACTTAGTGGCCAGGAGATGAGATGCAGATCAACACAAGGGAAAGGCAAAGTCTCCTTAGTAAAATGAAACACTGACATTTTTAGTGCTACGCAGAGAGGACTCTTACAGTGCAATGGTAGCCATTTTCCAGGTGTCCAGCTGTCCCTCAGTGGCACATACCCATTACACTGAAGTGGGTGGAGTTTTAGAAACTATTAATATTTTTAAATTGCCTTTTCCTATCATTTAAAATCATCATTTTCTATACCACAGAATCCCTATTCCAAAATTTTGGGACTCCACATAAAGCCTTGTTTACCAGCTTATTTAGGAGCATATGTGTATTTCGTATGGAGTTTTTGTATTACTTAAGAACAAATTATTCAGGATGATAATTTCTGTATTACTTAAGTCATCGCTGTCATGCTGCTTTTAAAACAATACTTCTCAATCTGCCTAATGTCTTGAATTGCTCAACTTTTTGAGCATGGATACTGTGCTTGAACTCCTGTCTGTCTGTTTTTCAAAATTACATCTGATTCGCTCAGATAGCACACAATGCAGAAAGTTTGTTTTCAGTTTGGGAACTGCAGAGTCTGGATTGCTTAGATGGCTCCAACAAATTCATCAGTCAAATGTCCCTTTACTGATAGAATATTTGTGGAGTCAGTTTGAATAATCCTGTTAAACATGGATGATTGGAAAACAACGTAAGAGCGTTTTGCTTGCTGCTAGTGCAAACCAGAGAAGAATCACCTGATGTGAAGAATCATCTAGCTTTAAGGCTTATATTCTGGTGTTGATAGCCTCTTGAAGGGCTGTTAAATTAACTCTTTCAAAGGCAAGGTTCATCAAGTTCACTTTGATCCAGTAGAGGGCACTGTATCTCTGTCCTTATGCATACATTTATCTGTATATTACATAGTATTATACATGCCCTATATTACAATATATTACTATAATGCAGTATAGCCCATTTGCCTATTTAAAACTCCTTTGGAAATTTACCTTTTATCTTCCTCAAAGGATGAGAGATTGTAATAATCCGAAACGATGAGAGATTATGTGTGATAGCGCATTTACATGTGAAGCAAGTATCCATTGTTATATATTTATCCGTCTGTATCAACACACGTGTGGAATAAGCAAAGCAGGGGTTATTTTTTTGAAAAGCAACATTGAAAAGCAACATTTTTGAAGACTCTGGATTTTAAGGGGGTATTACTGCATTTTCCCCTCTCTAGGAAGAATATGAATTTCTTGAAAATGACTTTGATAGCTCAAATCCCAGAATCCAGAATTCTGATTTTAAGTTGTTTTCCGTTGTGCCTGCCCCAGACACCCAGCTGGCGTCGCCCAGGAAGGTCAGCTCGCGGCGTGGGGCTGGAGTTTCAGCGTCCTGGGCTGCGGGCGCCTACCATGAGCCTGGGTGTGCAGTGCCCGGAAACCTGCTCCTGCTTCAGCTCCCCACGAGGTCCGTGGATTTCAAACCGCCCTCTAGAAAGCCTCCTAGTGCGATGTTGCTGTGGGAAAACCCCTTCCCGCCCTGGCTCGGGCTCCTGGCCTCGGTGATTGCTTGCTGTTCCTCCTTCCCAGTCCTTCATGTTCAAGTACGCCCGCAGACGAGCAAATCGGAGCAACCCGAGTATTAAACACAGCAAAGCAGTTAGAGTTGAGAAATCCGACTTTAAACCTAACACAGAGCAATGAGGCTTTGCAATGCAGGGATAATTTGACTACAGTGACTACAGAAGGGAAACATCGTTTCTGTCCAATTAACCTGGAACAGGCATTACTCTCCCCATGATAAACATGATGACTTGTGGAGAATGGGATCTAATTATTGACGTTTTTGGAAATTCAGCCCAACTGGAAAGTGAATGCGTCCTTCTCTGCCTCTATTAAAAGGGAGCTTGCTTTTTTAATTCTTCTGGAAGAGCTTATTAATTCCTGTTAGAGAATCTGCTGCTGCACTAAGGGCTTTAAACCATGACACTTTTTGAAAGGGTAACAAGATAAAAGGAACGTGTTGGATGTCATCGGTCTCGATATAGTTCTAAAGTTTTGGTAATCAGAGTGCAGTGTTGAAGGCCTGGAAGTAGGGGAGAAGATGGAGGCTGGCCTCCACGAGATTGCAGATAGTCCAGAAAGTCTGCAGAAGAATCATTTTCATGCCTCCTTTCACGTTATCTTTTTTTTAAAAAAGCAATTCCCCTTCATTTCTTCTTACTTTATCAGGAAGAAAGGCTCAATTAGCTACTAATACATCTTTAACTGCTAATCTCACCAAATTATTTTAATTATAGAGGCTCTGGGCAAATAAATATGTAGTAAATGAATGAATTGGTCACACAGAACTAAATAAATCACACATTTTCCCACCTCTGTGCCTTGCTGAGGCTGTTCTGCTGTCTTGGACATCCTTTCCCCTTGGTTGGGACAAGTTGAATCCTGTTTATCTTTCTGCACTGCACCTATAAGAGGTTTTATAAAAAGAAATGACAAACCCACATTGGCAAAGGTGTGGTGAAAAGGGCACCTTGTCTGTCACTGGATGGAATGTACCTGGTTTTACCTTTCTGAAAAACAATCAATGTACCTTATGAATTACTCCTCAGTAAACTTATCATAATAAGGTGAGCAAAGATTTAGGGAGCAGTGTGTGTGTTTAAATGTTATTTTTTTGTGTTGGGTCTTGGCTAGGCTACACAAAGAGATGAATGGAACTTAACTCTATCGATGGATGGAATGCACCTGGTTTTACCTTTCTGAAAAACAGTCAATGTACCTCATGAATTACTCTTCAGTAAACTTATCATAATAAGGTGAGCAAAGATTTAGGGACCAGTGTGTGTGTTGAAATGTTATTTTTTGTGTTGGGTCTTGGCTAGGCTAGACAAGGAGATGAATGGAACTTAACCTAGGTAAGCAAGCCTTGTCTGGGAATCTATTGACATCTGATTAAATGGCAACTGAGACGCTTCTTGGAAGAGAAGTGGGGTTGGAATTAAAGAAAATTACTATGAAAAATTTCAAACATACACAAAAATAGAGTGATAGAATAAACCTTCATATTCTGGTCACCCAGATTTAACAAGTATCACAATTTTGCAATATTTGTTTCTATCCCTTCATTTTTTTTTGCTGAAATATTTTAAAGCAAATCCCATTTCTCATGCCAGTTCATCTTTACATACTTCAGTATGCATCTTTTAAAAATATTAACTTTCTTATGTCTGCAATGCCATTATTTGCACCTAACAAAATTAACATTTTCTTTGTATCATTTATTATTTGTTTTTTAATAAAAGTTTAATTTTTATGGGGGTAGTAGTCAGAATTCAAACAAGATCCCTCCATTACATTTGGCTGTTGGGGATGAAAGGTTTTTTTGTTTTAAATTTTTTTCTTTCCATAGGTTTTTGGGAACAGGTGGTGTTTGGTTACATGAATAAGTTCTTTAGTGGTGATTTCTGAGATTTTCGTGCACCCATCACCCAAGCAGTGTACCCTGTACCCAATATGTACTTTTTTATCCTTCACCACCCCCCACCCTTTCCCCCAATTCCCTAAAGTCCAACGTAGCATTCTTATGCCTTTACGTCCTCACAGCTTAGCGACCACATATGAGTGAGAACATATGATGTTTGGTTTTCCATTCCTAAGTTACGTCACTTAGAATAATAGTCTCCAATTCTATCCAGGTTGCTGCAAATGCCATTATTTCATTCGTATTTCTGGCTGAGTAGTATTCCATGGTACATATATATCACATTTTCTTTATCCACTTGTTGATTGATGAGATTTTTAGGCTGTTTCCATATTTTTTGCAATTGCAAATTGTGTGCTATAAACGTGTGTGGAAGTATCTTTTTCATATAATGACTTCTTTTCCTCTTGGTGAATACCTAGTAGTGCGATTGCTGGATCAAATGGTAGATCTACTTTAAATTCTTTTTTTCTTTTTGAGACGGAGTCTCACTCTTGCCCAGGCTGGAGTGCAGTGGTGCAATCTCAGCTCACTGCAACCTCCGCCTCCCAGGTTCAAGCAATTTTCCTGCCTCAGCCTCCTGAGTAGCTGGGACTACAGGCGTGTGCCACCATGCCCAGCTAATTTTTGTATTTTTAGTAGAGACGGGGGGGTTTCACCATGCTGGCCAGGATGGTCTTGATCTCTTGACCTCATGATCTGCCCACCACGGACTCCCAAAGTGCTGGGATTACAACCGTGAGCCACTGCACCTGGCCTACTATTAATTCTTTAAGGAATCTCTACACTGTTTTCCTAGTGGTTGTGCTAGTTTACATTCCCACCAACAGTGTAAAAGTGTTCCCCTTTCACTGTGTCCATGCCAACATCTATTCTTTTTTGATTTCTTGATTATGGCCATTCTTGCAGGAGTGAGGTGGTATTATATTGTGGTTTTGATTTGCATTTCCCTGATAATTACTGATGTTGAACATTTTTCCATATGCTTGTTGGCCATTATTTTATCTTCTTTTGAGAATTCTCTATTGATGTCCTTAGTGTACTTTTTGATGGGATTGTTTTTTTCTTGCTGATTTGTTTGAGTTCTTTGTAAATTCTGGATGTACTAATATGCAGAGCAAGAGTTCTATCACTCTTACTCTTGTCAGTTTCAGTGGGTATATAATTCCAAGTTTGCACACGGAATTTTAGGTTGACTCAAAAATATTATTCCACTGTGTTCTATCATCCATTAGTCCAACTATTTTTCTTTACAAGTAGACAGTGCTTTTTTTCTCCAGCTGCTTCTAAGATCTTCTCTTTGTCTTTGATGTGCTGTAGTTTCTTTTTTTTTTTTTTTTGAGATGGAGTCTCACTCTGTTGCCCAGGCTGGAGTGCAGTGACACGATCTGTGCTCACTGCAAGCTCTGCCTCCTGGGTTCACGCCATTCTCCCACCTCAGCCTCCCGACTAGCTGGGACTACAGGCACCTGCCACAACACCTGGCTAATTTTTTGTATTTTTAGTAGAGACAGGGTTTCATTGTGTTAGCCAGGATAGTCTCGATCTCCTGACCTCATGATCTGCCTGCCTCAGCCTCCCAAAGTGCTGGGATTACAGGTGTGAGCCACTGTGCCCGGCCCGATGTGCTGTAGTTTCACAACAATGTGCCTAGATATTCATTTCTTTTTATTTATCTAGCTTAAGATTCTTTAATCATTCTAAATATGAAACTTAGTGTCTTTCAACAATTCTGGAAAATTCTCAGTTATAATCTCTGTGAATATTTGTCTAAGTATTATCAGTCTTCTATCTCTTCTGGAATTTCAATTGGATGTAAGATAGATCTTATCATTTTATCCTTTGTATCTCTTAATTTCTATTTTTTTATCTCTTAGTTTTCCTGGAGTGCATTCTGGAAGTGGCTTCTTGGATCACTTCCAGTTCAGTAGCTCTATTTTCATCTGTGTCTATACTTTTGTTTCAGTCATCCTTGAGTTTTATATTTCTAGTCATTCTACTGCATTATTTTTCAAATCTTTGGTTGTAATTAAGATTTTATATTTCTTGCTTATGTTTTGAGACTCAATTTTATTTCTTGTTACATATTAAACATACAAATTTTATGCTCAGAAGCATTTGCGATCTGAGTTTGATGTCTGTTTTTTTTCTGCTGGCTCTCACTCATGGTGCTTATTCTCCATGTATGTTTCTGATGAATGATGTTGAACACAAATTAATGTCTTTGAAATTTTATTTTTGGAAATGCTTTGAGATCTGCCTTGAAATTACAGTCTTTCATAGAGGATTTTCATTTCTTTCTGCTAGTTCTCTGGGGCACTCATTGTCCTAGACTGTAGTAAATTAAATAATCCACTTGACAGTTTTTTGGATTGCACAGGTAATGTGAACCTGGGACCCAAACCTATATGAGGAAGAACTTCTTACAAATTCTCAAGGTAATTTGTTTTGCCTTCTACCAAGTATAAGAAGTATAAGAGTCAAGAGAAGAAAGTTTCCAGCTGAGAGTTTATCTCTCATTCACGCTTATAGTGAACCTCTAGGCCTTTGAGGGTTCCAGCTTTATGTGGGGGATTTTCTATTTGAATCCTACTTTGGTTGGGCCATGGATTTTACCTGTGGTCCATGTAGCTCTAAAAAAAAGAGTTATAAGATCACTAGAGTTTGAAGGTCACTAGAGTTTTTTCACAGCAAAAATCAGTTTGGGTGCTCTTTTAATCTATGGCTCTCACCTTCTTAGTTTGTCTTTGGAGTTCCTTACTTTTTTGTCTAGCTTAGCAATAAACTTAATATGATGTTTCTTATATTGTATGGCGCTTTTATATTATTTACCTTTATATGGCCTTATTATAAAACATTTGGCAGTATCCATCAAAACAAAAATCTATATGTTCTTTGAATCAGCAATTCTACTTCTAGAAATTTCTTTGGCAGAAATACACACATGTAAAAATGTATGCATTTTTTTGTTCACTGCTGCATTATTTATAATAGTGAAAAACTATGAGTGTTCATTAATGACCACGCCATGCTATGAAGTAATGGTGAGTAGTCATTAAAAAGAATGAGTAGACATATGTACCAGCATAGGATGATCTCCAAATTTATTGTTAGGTAGAAAAAAACAAAGAAGAATGCTGCTTAGCTCTTCAGAACACCTTCTTATTATTTTTATATTTTATTTTTGGTGTCTCAAAAAATTCTTAGCAGAAGTGGTCATTACAGCATTATATGCAAAAATAATGAAATATAATAAAAATGTGCTCTGCTAAATGTCTTTCATCTCTTGATTTCAAAGAGCATATTTTATCATAACATCAAGCCATTAATAGACTAAGCATTTGTTATATGCATAAAAGATAAGATTATTTAAAAATTTCAAGATAGGATATTAACTTTATAAAAAAAGCTTTTGAAGTAAAACCAATCTAATTTTTAAGGATTTTTTGGATAGGTAGATAATTTCATCCATTATTATATTTTCCCTTCTAATACCCAGAGACAATTTATCTTTTATAAAAGACTATAATTCTGTCTAGCATAATGAATGATTTTTTCCCTTAATTTTTAATTTAAGTTCCGGGGTACATGTGTAATATGTGCAGGTTCGCTACATAGGTAAACATGTACCATGGTGGTGTGCTGCACAGATCAACACATCACCTGAGTATTAAGCCCAGCATTCATTAGCAGTTTTTCCAGATCTTCTCCTTCCTCTGACCCAGCCCACCAACAGGCCCCAGTGTGTGTTGTTCCCTGCCGTGTGTCCATGTGTTCTCACCAATCAGTTCTCACTTATAAATAAGAACATGCAGTGTTTGGTTTTCTGTTCCTGTGTTATTTTGCTGAGGATAATGGCTTCCAGCTCCATCCATGTCCTTGCAAAGGACATGATCTCATTCCTTTTATGGCTGCACAATATTCCATTGTGTATATGTACCACATTTTCTTTATCCAGTCTATCATCTATGGGCATTTATGAATGATTTTAAGTCAGTAGAATGTAATTATTTCTTATAATAGACATTTTAAGATCATTGATTCTGTGAAGCACTGGTGCCACATTTTACCTACTAGGTGCAAATGATGTTTGAGTTAGGCAAATGACATTGTGAGAGGAGATAAGCAATCTTGTTCTTCAGGCAATTGTCATATAACTAAAGTAAATCATTACACAGTGCATAGGAAATTTTATGAAACAATCTGATTTTTTTAAAAAAGGAAAGAAATGGAAAAATAATCTTGATTAATAATTCTTAAATATATTAAACTGAATATTTTAACTACCCTGCGCTTTTGAAAACAAGAAAGAAAAAATAATCACTAAATTTCTACTATGATGGGAGAGAAGGCATAGAAGGTTTTCGGAATGAATATAAATTTGAATATAAATTTGGGAATGAATATAAATTTCCAACAAAAGCCATATTTTAAATATCTTCCTCAGTATGCTGTGTGACACACCTATTATAGCCTGCAAAGAGTAGACTGTCTTAGAAAGCCAAGTTTGTGTCTGAGTAGTACTCAGTCCTCAAGAGTGATGAGAAGGCTGTCAGAAAGAGTTAAAAAAAAAAACCTTTCAGCCTAATAAATAGAATGTGATTTTGAGAGAACAAGCTCAAAAATCTATGACATCTTCATGAGTAAATTGTATAGAATAACAGTGACAGCACATATGTAAGGAGGATAATAATGATGCAGTCCACAATCAAAGTTTATCTATTTATAGCTTCTTGAGTCTTTTGCTTTTGAAACCTTTTGTCTTATCTCCTCCTTCCTTTTCTTTTTCTTTTTTTTATCGTTATGCTTTAAGTTCTAGGGTACATGTGCACAATGTGCAGGTTTGTTACATAGCTATACATGTGCCATGGGTTAAATTGTGAAAATGTCTAGCATTAGATATTGCAGTAACAACTAGGCGATCAGCTATTTGATTCCCTGCAGTCAAGGTCCTGGAAGATATGTATGAGCCCTAATATGAGTAATGTAAAAAGGGTGCATTCTACTCCTAACTGCTGTTTGCAATTGGGTAAATAAATAAAGTCATCAGTTATTCATCTGTATGAAATCATAACTGAGCATTTTCAACTAACTGTGTAGAATGAACCACATATGAAGAATCAGAAATCACATTAATAGGCATATTAAAAGCAGTCAATATATCAATTACAGCTACAAGCTCCACTTTTTGAGCTGAAGTATAGGGCAAATGAAAAACTTTACCTATCGAGCCAGAATAAGAAGGTTTACCATTACTAGACCCATCGGTACAAACATTCTCAGCACCTTCAATTGGTTTAAATTTAGTTATTTTAGGGAGAATCCAATTAGTTAATTTCAAAAATTGAAACAGTTTTGTTTTAGGAAAATGATTATCGAGAATATCCACAAAGTCAGCTAAATCAGTTTGCCAAGTAAGACTATTTATAAAAGCTCGCTGTATTTGTGCCTTCATGAAAGGGACAATAATTTTTCCTGGATCATATCCATGCAGTTTAACAATCCGTGTCCTCCCATTTCCTATCATAGTAGCAATTTGATCCAAATAAGGAGTTAGAGCCCATGAATAAGTATGTGGAAGAGAAAGCCACTCTACAAGATCTTGCTCTTGAACAATAACACCAGTAGGTGAATGATGAGTTGAAAAAATTAGCAAATCTCAAGTCTTCTCTGGATCTATTCTACTTATTTTAGCTTTATGGGCTTGCTTTTTGACAGCTGCAGCTCTGCCTCAGCTTCTTTTGTTAATTGCTGAGGGCTAGTGAGACTAGGATCTCCTTTAAGGATAGAAAATAGATTACTCATGGCATAGGTAGGAATTCCTAGAGCAGGTCATATCCAATTAATGTCCCCTAGTAATTTTTGAAAGTCATTTAATGTCTTCAATTGACCCCTACATATGGCTACTTTCTGTGGCACAATGGTAGTGTCATTTACTAAGGTCCCCAAGTAGGAGTAAGGAGTAGTAGTTTGAATTTTGTCAGGAGCTATAATTAAACCAATGTGAGAAATCAAATTTTATAAGTGATCATAACATTGGAGTAATATTTCTCAAGTGGGGGCAGCACAAAGTATATCATCCATATAATGAATAATGTAACACTGTGAAAATTTTTTAAGAGTAGGTTCAATTGTTTGCCCTACATAAGTCTGGCAAATTGTTGGACTATTTAATATGCCTTGTGGCAACATTTTCCAGTGAAAATGCTTAGCAGGCTGCAGGTTGTTTACTGCAGTAATTGTAAATGCAAACCATCTATAGTCTTGCTCAGCTAAAGGGATAGGAAAGAAACATTCTTTTAAATCTATGACTATTAAAGGCCATTTTTTTGGAATCATAGCAGGAGAAGGCAGTCCTGGCTGCAATGTCCCCATAGGTTGTATAACTGAATTAATGACTCTAAGATCTGTCAACATTCTCCATTTACCTGATTTTTTCTTAATAACAAAGACTGGAGAATTCCAGGGGGAAAATGTTGGGGTTATGTGTCTTTTTTCTAGTTGTTCGGTAACTAAGTCCTCTAAAGCCTCCAGTTTCTCTTTACTCAGTGGCCATTGTTCTATCCAAATTGGCTTATTCTTTTAACCATTGTAAAGCTATAGGTTCTGGAGGCTTAACAATGGCCACAATCAAAAATGATATCCTAAACCTTGGCGGGAACTTTGTCTTTCCACTTGAAGTGGTTCCTTCAAATCTTGCAAATTTTTTCCTAGTCCCATACCAGGGACAGACCCCATTTCATGCATCATATGTTGACTTTGAGGGTTATTTAATTGCTCTGGAATTAGAACTTGTGCTTTCCACTGTTATAATAAATATCTTCTCCATAAATTTATAGGCACAGAAGTTATAATTGGTTGAATAGTCCCAGGTTGTCACAATGCAAAATGTAACTACTTTGATATACTTCAGGGGCTTTACCAACTCCAACTATGTTAAATTGAGTATGTTGAATTGGCCATGTGGACAGCCAGTGCTGTAGAGAAATGATTGAAATGTCCACTCCTGTATCTACCAAATCTTTAAATTTCTTTCCCTGAATAGTTATTTCACAGGTAGGACATTTATCAGTAATTTGATTCACCCAGTAAGCTGCTTTGCCTTGCTTATTTGTGCTTTCAAATTCACCTGTTCATTTAATTTCACTTTTCCACATTTCCATGAATGGCACAATCAGGAGCTGTGCTATACGCTCTCCTGGCTCTGCTTTCCAGGGAACATAAGTATATATAACAATTTGAATGTCCCTATTATAATCTGAATCAATGACTCCTGTTTGTACTTGTACTCCTTTCAAATTTAAACTAGACCTACCTAGAAGTAATCCTATCATTCTTGCTGGCAATATCTGACTGGAGACAGCAACATTCTTTAACAGTCCCATTAAAAAAGGAGAAATTGGTCCATATTGATTAATAGCTTGCTCAAATTCTTTGAGTAATTTAAAAGGAAAAGGCTCATATGTAGCTATAATATTTCTCTGTTGATCTGGGGGGTGTATCCTAACAGGGAACTCCCAAGAATCCATATCACCCTCTCATCTAGCTTGCTGGATTCCTGCCTTAATAGAACTGAGAGCAGTAGCTCGACGCGCTGCTTGAACAGTCACTGGGGCAACTACTTTTTGCCCAGTGTTCTCTGGAAAAGAAAGATCTGGAGAGTCAGGCCACTCTTTTTCTTCAAAATAATGAGGGGGTGCAGAAGGGTAGGGATGAACCTCTTCCTCCTTTGCTGCTTTAGCTTTAGCTGGCCAACAAACCTGCTCTGCCACCTCTTCTGTTATTGTGTTATACTTTCCTTCTTACTCATCATCGGTGTGAAAATGTTCCAAGGTGGAATGAACCAGAGCCCACACTTGTCCCATTGTTACCCTGATTCTTCCAAGCTCCCCTTCTTACTCACCATGGGGATTGCTTAAGAGTACTCGGGTGTCCTCCAGCTTAGTTCCATGTTCTCTAACCATTGCTCCAGTGACCCTTTAACCTGGGTTTGAGCCCCACGTTCAGTGCCACTTGCCAAGACCAGCTTGGTTGTGGAGACCCTAACCCAGTGGCACTAGAGGACCCACACACAGAAATATAGCATGTGGAGTAGGAAATCAGGGGACTCACAGCCTTCAGAGCTGAAAGCCATGAACCGAGTTTTACCCACATATTTATTGACAGCAAGCCAGTGATAAGCATTATTTCTATAGATTACAGATAAACTAAAACGGGAAACAAAGGGATGGGCCGAAACAAAGGGATGTGCTCTGGCTAGTTATCTGCAGCAGGAACATGTCCTTGAGGCACAGATCACTCATGCTATTGTTTGTGGCTTAGGAATGCCTTAAGCGGTTATCTGCCCTGGGTGGGCCAGGTGTTCCTTGCCCTCATTCTGGTAAACCCACAACCTTTAGTGTGGGCATCATGGCCATCATGAACATGCGACAGTGTTGCAGAGATTTTGTTTATGGCCAGTTTTGGGGCCAGTTATGGCCATATTTGGGGGCCTGTTCCCAACAAGTGAGGATTCCCTCTTTTTCTATTGATTGGAATAGTTTCAGAAGGAAGGGTACCAGCTCCTCTTTGTACCTCTGGTAGAATTTGGCCATGAATCCCTCTGGTCCTGGACTTTTTTTTGTTGCTAGGCTATTAATTATTGCCTCACTTTCAGAACCTGTTATTGGTCTATTCAGAGATTCAACTTCTTCCTGGTTTAGTCTTGGGAGAGTGTATGTGTCCAGGAATTTATCCATTTCTTCTAGATTTTCTAGTTTATTTGCATAGAGGTGTTTATAGTATTCTCTGGTGGTAGTTTGTATTTCTGTGGGATTGGTGGTGATATCCCTTTTATCATTTTTATTGCATCTATTTGATTATTCTCTATTTTCTTCTTTATTAGTTTTGCTAGTTGTCTATTTTGTTCATCATTTCAAAAAATCACCTCCTGGACTCTTTAATTTTTTGAAAGGTTTTTCATGTCTCTATCTCCTTCAGTTCTGCTCTAATCTTAGTTATTTCTTGTCTTCTGCTAGCTTTTGAATTTGTTTGCTCTTGCTTCTCTAGTTCTTTTTTTTTTTTTTTTTTTTTTTGAGATGCAGTCTTGCTCTGTCACCTAGGCTGGAGTGCAGTGGCACTATCTTGGCTCACTGCAAGCTTGGTCTCCCAGGTTCACACCATTCTCCTGCCTCAGCCTCCCGAGTAGTTGGGACTACAGGTGCCCGCCACCACATCTGGCTAATTTTTTGTATTTTTTTTTAATAGAGGTGGGGTTTCACCTTGTTAGTCAGGATGGTTTTGATCTCCTGACCTCATGATCTGCCCACCTTGGCCTCCCAAAGTGCTGGGATTAGAGGCATGAGCCACCATGCCTGGCCCTCTAGTTCTTTTAGTTGTGTTGTTAGGGTGTCGATTTTAGATCTTTCCTGCTTTCTCTTGTGGGCATTTAGTGCTATAAATTTCCCTCTACATACTGCTTTAAATGTGTCCTGGAGATTCTGGTATATTGTGTCTCTGTTCCCCTTGTTTCAAAGAACACCTTTATTTCTGCCTTCATTTCATCATGTACCCAGTAGTCATTGAGGAGCAGGTTGTTCAGTTTCCCTGTAGTTTTGTGGTTTTGAGTAAGTTTCTTAATATTCAGTTCTAATTTGATTGCACCGTGGTCTGAGAGACAGTTTGATTTGATTTCTATTCTTTTACACTTGCTGAGGAGTGTTTTACTTCCAATAATGTGGTCAATTTTAGAATAAGTGTGACGTGATGCTGAGAAGAATGTATATTCTGTTGATTTGGGGTGGAGAGTTCTGTAAATGTCTATTAGGTCCACTTGGTCCAGAGCTGAGTTCAAGTCCTGAGTATCCTTGTTAATTTTCTGTCTCATTGATCTGTCTAATATTGACTGTGGGGTGTTAAAGCTTCCCATTATTATTGTGTGGGAGTCTAAGTCTCTTTGTAGGTCTCTAAGAACTTGCTGTATAAATCTGGGTGCTCCTGTATTGGATGCATATATATTTAGGATAGTTAGCTCTTCTTGTTGAATTGATCCCTTTACCATTATGTAATGGCCTTCTTTGTCTCTTTTGATCTTTGTTGGTTTAAAGTCTGTTTTATTAGAGACCAGGATTGCAACCCCTGCCTTTTTTGCTTTCCATTTGCTTGGTAGTTCTTTCTCCATCCCTTTATTTTGAGACTATGTGTGTCTTTGCACATGAGATGGGTCTCCTGTATACAGCACACTGATGGGTCTTGACTCTTTATCCAATTTGCCTGTGTCATTTAATTAGGGCATTTAGCCCATTCACATTTAAGGTTAATATTGTTATGTGTGAATTTGATCCTGTCATTTGTGATGCTAGCTAGTTATTTTGCCCATTAATTGATGCAGTTTCTTCATAGTGTCAATGGTCTCCACAATTTGGTATGTTTTTGCAATGGCTGGTACCAGCTGTTCCTTTCCATGTTTAGTGCTTTGTTCAGGAGCTCTTGTAAGGCAGGACTGGTGGTGACTAAATCTCTCAGCATTTGCTTGTCTGTAAAGGATTTTATTTCTCCTTCACTTATGAAGCTTAGTTTGGCTGGATATGAAATTCTTGGCTGAAAATTCTTTTCTTTAATAATGTGGAATATTGGCCCCCACTCTCTTCTGACTTGTAGGGTTTCTGCAGAGAGATCTGCTGTTACTCTGATGGGCTTGTTTTCGTGGCTAACCGGAATTTTCTGTCTGCCCTTAACATATTTTCCTTCATTTCAACCTTGGTGAATCTGACAGTTATGTGTCTTGGAGTTGCTCTTCTTGAGGAGTATCTTTGTGGTGTTCTTTGTATTTCCTGAATTTGAATGTTGGCCTGTCTTGCTAGGTTGGGGAAGTTCTCCTGGATAATATCCTGAAGAGTTTTTTCTAACTTGGTTCCATTCTCCCCATCACTTTCAGGTACACCAATCAAAATGTAGATTTGGTCTTTTCACATAGTCCCATATTTCTTGGAAGCTTTGTTCATTTATTTTCACCCTTTTTTCTCTAATCTTGTCTTCTCACTTTATTTTATTAATTTGATCTTCAATCACTGATATCCTTTCTTCTGCTTGATCGAATCAGCTATTGAAGCTTGTGTATGCTTCATGAAGTTTTCAAACTGTGGTTTTCAGCTCTATCAAGTGTTTTAAGCTGATCTCTACACTGGTTATTCTAGTTATCCATTCATCTAACCTTTTTTCAAGGTTTTTAGCTTCCTTGTGATGGGTTAGAACATGCTCCTTTAGCTCAGAGAAGTTTGTTATTACCCAACTTCTGAAGCCTACTTCTGTCAATTCATCAAACTCATTCTCCCTCCAGTTTTGTTCAATTGCTGACGAGGGGTTGCATTCCTTTGGAGGAGAAGAAACATTCTGGTTTTTGGAATTTTCAGCCTTTCTGCTCTGGTTTCTTCCCAACTTTGTGGTTTTGTCTACCTTTGGCCTTTGATGTTGGTGGCCTATGGATGGGGTTTTGGTGTGGCTATCCTGTTTGTTGATGTTGATGATATTCCTTTCTGTTTGTTAGTTCTCCTTCTAACAGGCAGGCCCCTCAGCTGCAGATCTGTTGGAGTTTGCTGGAGGTCCACTCCAGACACTCTTTGTCTGGGTATCACTAGCGGAGGCAGCAGAACAGCAAATATTGCTGCCTGATCCTTCCTCTGTAAGCTTCATCCCAGAGGGGCACCAGCCTGTATGAGGTGTCTGTTGGCCCCTACTGGGAAGTGTCTCCCAATCAGGGTACACGGGGGTCAGGGACCCACTTGAGGAGGCAGTCTGTCTGTTTTCAGAGCTTGAACACTGTGCTGGGAGAACCACTGCTCTCTTCAGAGCTGTCAGGCAGGGATATTTAAGTCTGCAGAAGCTGTCTCCTGCCATTTGTTCAGATATGCCCTGCCCCCAGAGTTGGAATCTAGAGAGGCAGTAGGCCTTGCTGAGCTGTGGTGGGCTCCACCCAGTTCGAGCTTCCCTGCCACTTTGTTTACACTGTGAGCTTAGAACCGCCTACTCCCACCTCAGCAATGGCAGACGCCCCTCTCCCTGCCAAGCTCCAGCATCCCAGGGTGATCTCAGACTGCTGCACTAGCAGTGAGCAAGGCTCTGTTGGTGTGGGACCTGCTGAGCCAGGCACAGGAGGGAATCTCCTGGTCTGCTGGTTGTGAAGACTGTAGGAAAAGCACAGTATTTTGGCAGAAGTGTACTGTTCCTCCAGGTACAGTCACTCATGGCTTTCCTTGGCTAGGAAAAGTAAATCCCCCGACCCCTTGCACTTCCTGGGTGAGGTGATGCCCCACCCTACTTCAGCTCACCCTCTGTGGGCTGCAACCATTGTCCAACCAGTCCCAATGAGATGAACGAGTTACCTCAGTTGGAAATGCAGAAATCTCCTGTCTTCTGCATTGATCTCGCTGGGAGCTATAGACCGGAGGTGTTCCTATTTGGCCATCTCGGAAGCGACTTCCTCCTTCCTTTTCTGAGTTTCAAAACTGTTTATATAGGTTGGGAATTTTATTTTCTAAAAGTCTGAGTAACTTATTTGTAAAACATTTCAAACCTGGAGGCTTTGGGGTAGATACTTCTCTTTCTCCTATTTTTCCAAAGTTACTAATCCATGCCAGTTACAACTAGTTCTTCTCCTCCTTGTCCTCCTCCTCCTCCTCCTCCTCCTCCTTCTTCTTCTGAGATGTATTCTCACTCTGTCACTCAGGCTGGAGTCTCAGCTCACTTCAACCTCTGCTCCTGGGTTCAAACAATTCTGCCCCAGCCTCCAGTGTAGCTGGGACTACAGGCATGTGACACCACTCCTGGATACTTTTTTGTATTTTTACTAGAGACAGGGTTTCACCATGTTAGCCAGGATGGTCTCAATCTCCTGACCTTGTGATCTGCCTGCCTCAGCCTTCCAAAGTGCTGGGATAGCAAGCATGACCACTGCATCAAGCTGCAACTTCTTCACAAGCAATTTTGGCAGCGTCTACATTTGCATAAAATGGTCTATTTTATTGTGATCTTAATATTTTAAACAGAATTGTACATTGTGTTCTATTATAATTTTTATTCTCTTTCGTACCTGTGCTGTGCATTTACTTGTTCATGATTTGACTTTCTTAATGGTATGACAGCATTTTTATTTAAATGTAAATAAGGGATAGGATATAAATATGGAAAGACAGAAACACAAACATTAACAGCAGCTGTCTCGGGGTTGTTGGATTATAACTGATTTCGTCTTTGTTAATATTTTCAATGACTAGGAATGCATTAATTTTTAATTGGGGAAAATATAATCTTTAACTTAAGCAATATATCCTGGCTACCAAATTTTGTTTTCCAATGGTACTTGAGTTGCTTGTTGTTTTTTTCTCCCAATTAAAGGTCACAATCATGGGGAAATGGTACCATCAGTCACTGCTGTGGAAGTTTAAATTAACACAAATTTCTGGAGCCCAACTTGGCAATAAGTAAAAAAATGCAATATTTGTATATTCCTTGTCCGGAAATTGCACTTTTTGGAATTTGTTAAGTGAAATAGTGAAATTGAGGAGTAATAATAAAATGTCTACATATGGGTGTTTAGAGCTGCTGTTTTAATGATACCTGGGATTTGTTTTAATCAGGTATGAAAAACATGCAGACATGAACATGCTTGCTATGAAGGAAGAAGTTTTTATTATGGTCAGGGTGCTCTAGAAACAGGAGGCATCATAAGTTATGCAGGCCACTTGGGGAAGCACTGAGGTAGTGTGAGCTGGTGGGGGTGAGTGAGCAGTGCTGGTGGGACTCTTTATTGTGGTTTTCATGGGAAGAGTTGGGGAAGACAAGGTAAGCAGGCTGAGCAGGATTATGGTGGAATAGCTTAAATAATTTCCCTGGGCTCTAGGCTGCAGGGGCTGTTTCTAGTTGTCAGGGACCTGGTTCTAGAGTGATTAGGGCATACGGATTAGTGACCCAAGCATGAGAGCCACAAAAGAAGGAAGTAGGGGTATGAGCTCTTAACTGGTTTGCTTGCATCTAATACATATGCTCACAGGCAAGTCCTTTGCTTTCTCTAGGAATTAGCTAGTCTCCAGGGTCATCAAGGTCTCAGATGTCAAAACATCAAGAATGCAGAAAGTTTTATAAACTATAATCACCCTACTATGCTATCAAACTCCAGGACTTACTGGTTCTATCTGACTGTAGTTTCCTGCCCATTAACGATCCTCTCTTCATCCTCCTTTTCCCCCTACCCTTTCCAGCCTCTGGAAACCATCATTCTTCTATCCCCAAATATGTACAATTATTGTGTATTGAAAAAGAATACAGAAAATAAGAAAACAGCATTAATATAGCTACACTATCTAATCTGGCAGTCATTAGTCATATAACACTGTTGAGTATAATCAATCATCAACTTACAATGGTTCGACTCAGTGGTTTTTTGACTTTATGGTGGTGTAAAAGTGATGCACCTTCAGTAGAAACTACTTCAAGTACACATACAACAATTCTGTTTTTTACTTTCAGTACAGTATTCAATAAATTACATTAAGAAAATAAGCAAAAAAGAAAAAACCCACAGTTCAATAAAAAACACAAAATAAGATAACAGGAAATAAGTTAAAACTAGGCAGTAATTACAAAAATGTGGAACTAAAAGATAAAAGATTTATTAAAGCCAGATAGTCTTAGATTAGGTTAAGAAAAAAAAGCCCACTAAATCCAGCTACATGCTGTTTACAAAATACACATACATAAAACTTAATAAAAAACTTTGATAAATAAAGGATAAAAACTATTTCAGATAAATGCTAATCATAAGAAAGCCGGTTCAGAAATATTACCAGACAAAATGGATTTCAGGGCAAAAAGCATTATTTGAGATAAAGATGGCCATTATTCAAAAGAAAGGAATAATTCACTCACAAATAATGGAAAAACATATGAAAGATTTTAATTACATTTACGGAATACTGTATCCAACATTTAGGGAATTAACGTTATTTTTAGGCACACAGGAAATATTTACAATAAAACTGGGTATTTAATAAGCCGTAAAGCAAGTTTGAAAAAATGCCAAGAAATTGATATCATACAGATATCTGTTGATAACATTTTGTCATATCAATGCAATAAACTTAGAAATCAGTAAAAGAAAGATATCATCCTTTATATTTAGACAATCAAAGCCACTCTTCTAATATATTTGAGTCAATAGAAGTCACAATGAAAACTAGAAAATCTTTAGAAATGAATGGCAACATAATATCTACATATCAAAAATTTAAGGTTATAGATAAAGTAGTATATTTAGAAAAGAAATCATATCCTTAAATGTACATAGTTTAAAAGAGAAAGAATAAGAAAATGCACAAGTATACACTCAAAAAATTGAGAAAAGACAAGAGTTAATCTAAAGAATAAAATGATAAGGATAAGAACAGAAATTAAAGAAATAGAAAATAGTCCCTAGAGAAGAAAAACTCTACTGGAAACTATTTCTGTGAAAGAAAAAAAAAACCCTTAATAAAAGAGAGAAAACTTTCAGGTTAGTGAAGTCACCAAAAATGACATTAGAAATAAAAAAGGCGCTTTAAGGGTATAGAACTATATACACTGATAAAAAAAAAAAAATCACAGGATTTTTGCCAAGAAATCTGAAAGCTTAGTAAAAACAAACAATTTCCTGGAAACATGTAACTCCTCAAAACAGATTTAAGGAGGCACAGAAAATCTAGATAGTTCAATTATTTTTTAAAATGGAATAGAGAGTAAAAAAAGGTTCCCCCGAAACAGCGGCTCAAACTATTTTATTAATTATTTCCATCCAATATTAAGGAACTACAATTCTTATATAATGTGTTCTAGAGAATAAAATAGAAGGTAAGCTCTTCATTCCTTTTATGAGGGTGGTATTAACTCGTTACAAAAATTGGTCAAGGGCCCTGCTAATAAGGAAAATTATACACAGTTATCTCTTTCCTCCTCAAGATAGAAAGAAAAATCCTAAATAAAATAATGGCACTCGAAATCAAGGAATGGATGAATGATCTAACATAATACAATGATCTAACATAATATATCATAGTAATACATTTTGAAATAATACATCTATTAATGTAATTTACCTGATAAGCAGATTAAATAAGTAATTATATGATCATCTCAAAAGGTCTAGGAAAAACACTTATTAAAATTCAACAGCCATGCAAGATAAAACATTTAATAAAGTAGAAAATAAAGGAATTTCCTTAGGATGATACAAGTAATGAGATTGAACCCTGATTACCAAAACCAAAGACAGTTAAAAAAAAAAAACTGTAGGCCAGTATCACTGATGAATATTGATGCAAAAATCCTCAACAAAGTACTAGCAAAGCTAATTTAACAATATACTAAAAAGAGCATTTATTATGACCAAGAGGGATTTATCCCTGGGATGCAAGGATGGTTCTACACATGCAAATCAATCAGTGTGATACATTATATCAACAGAATGAAGGAAAAAACCATATGAGAATTATCGATGCTGAGAAAGCATTTGATAAAACTTAATATTCCTTCATGATAAAAACTTCCTCCAAAAACTGGCTTTAAAAGGAACATACCTCAACATAATAAAAGCTGTAGATGACAAGGCCCATAGCTAGTTTCATACTGAATGGGGAAAAGCTGAAAGCCTTTTCATCAACATCTGGAACATGTCAAGGATGCCTACTTCCTCCACTGTTCTTCAACATGGTCCTAGCTAGGAAGTCCTAGCTAGAGCAATCAGACAAGAGAAATAAATAAAGGGCATTCAAGCTGGAAAGAACGTTATCAAGTTATCCTTGCTTGCAGATGATATGATCTTGTATTAAAAACCTAAAGACTCCACCAAAAAACTATTAGAACTGATCAACAAATTCAGTAAAGTTGCAGGATACAAAATCAATATACAAAATTCAGTAGCATTTCTATTAATATATGCCAACAGCAAACAATCTGAAAAAGAAATAAAAAAGTAATCCCCTTTATAATAGCCACACATAACATTAAATACCTAGGAATTAACTTAAGTAAATAAGTGAAAGATTTCTCCAGTGAAAAATATAAAACACTAATGAAAGAAATTGAAGAGGACACAAAAATTGGAAAGATATTCCATGTTTGTGTGTTGGAAGAATCAATATTGTTAAAATCTCCATATGGCCAAAGCAATCTACATATTCAATGCAATTCCTATCAGAATACCAATGACATTTTTCACAGAAATAGAAAAAACTATCCCAAAATTTATATGGAACTACACAAGACTGAGAATAGCCAAAGCTATCCTAAGCAAAAAGAAAAAACTGAAGGAATCAAACTAGAGAGCTATAGTAACCAAAAAAGCATGGTTCTAGCATAAAAACAGACACACAGACCAATGGAACAGAAGAGAGAACTCAGAAACAAATTCACTACCTACAGTGAACTCATTTTCGACAAAGGTGCCATGAACTTACACTGGGGAAAAGACAGTGTCTCTTTAATAAATGATGCTGGGAAAACTGGACATCCAGAAGCAAAAGAATGAAAGTAGACCCCTATCTCTTGCCATATACAAAAGTAAAATCAAAATGTATTAAAGACCTAAATCTAAGAGCTCAAACTATGAAACTACTACAAGAAAACATTGGAGAAATCTCCAAGCCATTAGCCTAGGCAAAGATTTCTTGAGTAATACCCCAGAGGCACAGGCAGTAGAAGCAAAAACAGACAAATGAGATCACATCAAGTTAAAAATCTTCTGCACAGCAAAGGATGCAATCAACAGTCAGGAGACAACCCACAGAATGGGAGAAAATATTTTCAAACTACTCATTTGTCAAGGGATTAATAATCAGAATAAATAAGAAACTCGAACAACTCTATGGGAAAAGTTCAATAATCCAATTAAAAAGTGGGCAAAGGATTTGAATAGATATTTCCCAAAAAAAGACATACAAATGGCTAAAAGACCTATGAAAAAGTGCTCAATATCATTGATCAACAGCTAAATGGAAATCCAAACTACAATGAGTTGTCATCTCACCCCAGTTAACATGGCTTATACACAAAAGACAGGCAATAACAAATGCTGGTGAGGATGTAGAGAAAAGGAAATCCTCATACACTGTTAGTGGAAAGGTAAATTAGCACAATCACTATGGAGAACAGTTTAGAGTTTCCTCAAGAAACTAAAAATAGAGTTATACAGTCCAGCAATTTCACTCCTAGGTATATACTCAAAAGAAAGAAAATCAGTGTACTGAAGAGATATACTGCACACCCATGTTTGTTGTAGCACCGTTCACAATAGCCAAGATTTTGAAGTAACCTAAGTGTCCATCAACAGACGAATGGATAGAGAAAATGTGGTACTTATACACAATGAAGTACTATTCAGCCATAAAAAGAATGAGATTCAGTCACTTGGAACAGCATGGATGGAACTGGAGATCGTTATGTTAAGTGAAATAAGCCAGGCACAAAAAGACAAACATGGCATGTTCTTTCTTATTTGTGGGATCTAAAAATCAAAACAATTGAACCCATGGCTATAGAGAGTAGAAGAATGATTTCCAGAAGCTAGGAAGGGTAGTTGGGGGTTAGGGGGAGGTGGGGTTGGTTAATGGGTACAAAAAATAGAATGAATGAATAAGCCCTAGTGTTTGATAGTGTAACAGGGTGACCGTAGTCAATAATAATTTAATTGTACATTTAAAAATAACTAAAATAATATAATTCAATTGTTTGTAACAGAAAGGATAAATACTTAAGGGGATGAATATCCCATTTTCCATGATGTGATTATTATGCTTTGCATACCTGTATCAAAACATCTCATGTACTCCATAAATATATACACCTAATATGTACTCACAAAAATTAAAAATGAAAAAAAATTTAAAAAATAAAAATAAAATTAATATAAAACAGTAAAGGGCCAAAACCAGTAGAAAATAAATTTGAAAAGCAGTAGCTGCAGTGATCAAAGTGAAAGCAGAAATAGCATCAACTGAAGAAGAAGGGAGGTATAAGAGAAAAATACAGCTGTAGTAATTAACATGTACAGTTATGGGAGGGCATAGCAGAGGAATAGACAATGAGGCAGAATAAAGAATCTAGAAACTGGCTCACAAATATCTGGGAACTTCATAAATGATAAAGATGGTATTTCAAATCATTAGGGGAATGATAGATTATTTAATACAGCTATAATTGGTTACTTATGTGGAAAAAGATGCAATTAGATTCCTACCTCTTCCTACACACAAAAACAAATTCTTGGTGGGTTAAAGACTTATCCTGAGAAACAAACTGTAAGCCTTTTAGAAATAAACCCAAGATGTCTGTTATTTTTAGTTCTTTTCTATATGTTTAAAATATTTTACAGTTAAACTGTTATTTAAGAAAAAAGTAAATGAACCAGAAATTTGAGGGAACTATACTATTTATGGGGCAGTTCAGAAAACCTAAGGGGCAAAATATTTATGATGATCATAAAATAAGTATTTTCCAATTTCCCATGGTTAAAATGGCACTGGAGGCCAAAACCTAGATACTAGACTCTAAAGAGTATTACCTAGCTTCACCAACTCACTATAAAAATGAAGAAAATAAAACCTACTTTGTATGGTTGTGTCTTTTATGGCTTTTATAATCTTAATTTATTTTTTATGGTAGGGTCTTTTATGGCAAGGGGAAAGGAACCCAATTCAGATTTGCTTAAGCAAAGATAGGACGTGCGGCTCCTGTAACTAGGAAGTTCAGGGGCATTGACAATAAACACGTGTATAGGGCCAGGCTGTAGTCTAAGCACTTTACATCCATCCACCCATTTAATCCTCACAATGACCCTAACAAGGTGGGTTCTGTTATTATTCTCATCTTGCTGATGAGCAAACCGACAAAGAAAGGCAGACAGAGAGCCAGGAGGTAAGCAACATGCCTGAGGTCACCTGGTTAGTAAGCGGCTGAAGTCAGGTTTAAACCCGTCCCAGGTGGCTCATGAAACCTAGCAGGAGGCAGAGAATCACTGAGGGGATACAGGCCTGGTAGACTGGGTACTGGGTGGAGAAAAGGTCGGATAGGGAAACACACACACACACACACACCTGACAGCTCCATGGCCAAGAAAAGACTTAGGAAGTAGAGTCATTGGGTATAAATTTCCCCTTTGCATAGGGATGTGCGGTGTGAACTAATATTCCATATCTCCTGGGAAATCTTCAAGGTCTGAGTTGGTCACTAACACTTTGCAATGTTTGGTTTGTTTGGGGAAACCCAGAAAGGAGCTAAGCTCATGTAGTTTGATGTGGGATAAAAATAAAGACAGTGAGCGTAGAAGGAAGAACCCAAGGATAAAGGGCCAGTTGGCCTCTGGGTGATGCCAAAATGGAATTTACTCTGTGGATTTAGGGAGCCCTACATAAGATTTTGAGCAGGAACTAATACAATGAAAAATGGTGGTATGAATATTTCAAGTGACATGCACTTAAAATGAAAGGTGAAAAACTCAAAGGGAGGGAGACCAGTTAGAATGCTGCTTGCTACATTAGTATAATGCTAAAGTTAGATTAAATTAGAAGAATAGGGTTGTGGCCAGGCAAACAAAAAAAGAAGACATGAATGAGGAAGGCATTATCACGGCAAAGCCGGCAGCATCTGCTACTTGAACGGATGTTTGGGGGAAAAAGAGTGGGGAAAGTTAAAGATAACTCTGAAGTTACAGTCTTGGTGACTGGGAAGATGATGTCATTGGAAAGAAAAGGAAAGTTACAATAAATAACAGGTTTTAGGGGAAAAACAGAATTCAATTTTAGGCAAGTTGAATTTGAGATGATGGATAAGAAATTGTATCAGTTAGGATTCTTAGTTGGAAGCAACCAACACCAACGCTGATTTAAGAGGCAAAGGAACATTTTAAAGAAGATTGAGTCATTTTCAGTCTTCAGGAAATGTACAAACCAGGCTTAGAACTTCTCACCTTCAAACAATGCTCCAAATTAGGAGTTATCCCCTGGGAGCTGCCTCTGAGCCTCTGAGCCCTGGACACTGTGGCCACTGTGGCCTGTGGCACCCATGGCCACTGCTGCAGTCACCTTTACTGCCAGGCTTCTAGGTCCCTGCTTCCTTGGATTACAAGCTTCTGATATAAGAAACAGGTGCACCAGAGAGGCACAGGCCATATGGGCATGCCTAGCTGCAGGGATGGCTGGGAAAGTGAGTATTTGGCTTTTTCAGCTTATTTATAGTGTGGCATAGCCTCTGTATCCCATCAAAGCTTCTTCAATCTTTTAAGTCTCCCGAAATAGTAAAAGGGGTCATATGCCAGGTAGCCAAAAGATCATTCAACTACAAGTACCTATCAGGGGCTTAGAACATTTGGACTGGAGCTCAGGTGAGAGGCTGGCATTGGTGATACAGCTCTAGAAGTGGTTGTTCTCTAAGTAGAGGGTCTAGGGCATGATGGGGAGAGAAGACAGCAGAGAACGAAAATTTATACGAAATGGTATTTAGATGGCTGGGGGAGCAAAGAAGGGCATCAGACAAGTTAGTCAAGAGAAGAGAGAACTTCCATGGAATGGAGTAGGGTGAATGAGTATGGGAGAGAGGGCCATAAACCCTGGGAAAATGTCAAACTTTTGGAATTAAGAAGTTAGTATTGGCCATTTCAGGCATTCAAAACAGTTACAGGGAGGTAGTGAGTGAGTGGTAAAGAAGCAGATGCAGGAGGTACAGTCAACCTATTTAAGAGTATCATGGAGAATATACACTATACAGTTTGAGACAATTTTATTTGTGCTGTAAAATTATTCACATGTTCCATTTACCGGCCCCTTAAGGAGAGTTCAACGCTGGAGTGCTGTTTAGCAATTAGCTTTACGCATTTTCCTGAATACTTAATGTTTTTTTGGCCAGGGCTTGGACTGTGAGGGGCAAGCTTAATCAATATTTAAAATCTCTGGTTAAGTATAGAAGGGCTGCATTAGTTTCTGTGGCTGTCTGCCAGATCACAGAATCACGGCACAATAGAGATGAATTCACAGGCAATACACCTGAAGTGAAGATGGGCAGATGAACTTCCTTAGGGTCCACAGAACCAGGTTCTTCTAAATTCTGGTCAAGTCAGAAACTTTATTTGAACTCAATCGATGTGAGACCATTAGCTGTGCTCTCTGGGATGGTACAGGAAAGAGGTGAGATCTTGGGAACAGATGAAATCCCCAGGTGTCTTAGTCTCATTGTACTGTTATAACAAATAACAGACTGGATAATTTACAAAGGACAGAAATTTCTTGCTCATAGTTTTGGAGGCTGGGAAGTCCAAGATCAAGGGGCCAGCAGGTTTCTTGTCTGGTGAGAGTCCAGTCTCTGCTTTCAAGATGGCACCATGAAGCCTGCAACTACCAGAGGTGAGAACCGCTGTGTCCTCACATGGCAGAAAGTGGAAAGGCAGAAGGGACAAAATTCCTCTGTCAGGGCCTTTTATAAGGGTACCTAATCTCATTCATGAGGTCTCTACTCTCATGACCTAATCACCTCCTGAAGACCCCACCTCTTAATTCTTTTAGATTAGCCATTAAGTTTCAACACAAATTTTGGAAGGAACACAAACATTTAAACCTTAGCACCATGGTTTTTCTGTTCCACAGGAGTTTAGACCTGGTTGGGTCTGAGGTGTGGTCAGGACATGAAAGTCGGAATGTTATAGAGTGCCCATGGGCCCTGTGTGGCCAGCTCCCATCTGGGAAGCATGATGTGGTTTCCTTACTTACATATTTCTTCATTCCTTGCACTAAAAACTCAGCCTGTAGCAGTATTAAGACATAGTTCAAAGAGGCTATGGCTCACCTCTCAGTACAGATTCTCTGAAGTGATGGTTTGGCAGCTGGTGTCTGTTTTAAGAGGGTCTCAAACAGGATCTTGGTAAATTCTAAATTTTGAGAAGCATTACAGGAGAGGTGAAGTGGTGGGATCAGGAATCTCAGAGAGATTGCGAGAGGCAGGGAGTGAGCAGTGAGTTCATGGAAAACCAATGACCTGTTTGAGTGGCTGTCATCCTGAAGGCTTAGTTACTGAGGTGTCATGAAGAAAGCCTTTTCTGATGAATTTGAACAGATTCTGAATTGCTATGAATATCTATTAATGGTGACCCAATGCCCCCAGATGAAAGTGATCTTTCTCTCTTTTAAAAATTCTAAACTCTAAACATCTCTTTGTTTCATATGGATCTTATCCATTTCCATTAAAGCCATTATGTATCTTATCACATCAGGGAGCACTTTATTAACAGGGAAGCACCATATAAGCATTAGTTATTTATGTGTGTAGTATATAAGGACGTTAAAACCGAACAGGCTCAAGTTTTGAGATCCCACAGGCCTAGATGTCAACCAAACACACGTTTAAAAGTGAGGCATGAGAACATCTGTTATAGACTGAACACTTGTGTCCCCCAAATTCACATGTGGAAACTCTACCTCCTAATGTGATGGTATTAGGAGGTGGGGTCTTTGGGAGGTGGTTAGGATTAGATGAGGCCCTGAGGGTAGAGTTTTCATGAATGGGATGAGTGTCTTTATACGAGTCCTAAGACAGCTTGCTTCCTTTCTCCTCAATTTGAGGACACAGCAAGAAGACAGCAGTGTATGAACCAGAAAGTAGGCTGTTACCAGACACTGAATCTGCTGCTACCATCAGCTCGGACTTTACAGCCTCTAGAACTATGAGCAATAAATATTTGTTGTTTAAGCCTCCCAGTCTGTGGTATTTTGTTATGGCAGCCTGAGCTAACTAATATAACACTTGTGTGGGTTTGGTCAAGGTGATTTCTGAAAACAAGTTTTGTCAGCATTCACCCATCACCTACTTTGCAGGCCATATAACTGAAAGCTAAGAAGTCAGGGAAGGAGGTTAAAATTCAACAAGAAGTTTCTTTCAAAGAGAGATGTTTGAGGGCTGTGGCAGGAATCAGGGGGAATTGACTTTAGTCTTCTAGGGTACGTAGGACCCAGAAGCTGATGTCTATTTCTATTTCTGGAAGGTTAAAGACTGTGCTGGATGCCACTTGCCAGGCTTTGGGATGAACAGAGGTGACTAGTGTGGATGTGAACATCATTCCAAAGAAGGTGGGCCCCAAAATGGTGCCAGTTTGGGGATAGTTATGTGATTCCACACAAGAAAATGGCCTGTAGGAGTGAGATAGCCTTAAAAGGGGAGTATCCTAGCAGGTACTAGGGACTGGGTGAAAAACCACAAGTTGCCAGGCATAGTCCATATGAAGTGGTTGGAGACTGAGGATTCAGTGGGGGTACCCATCACATCTATCCTGCTTCATTAGCTCTTTCATACTTTTACCTTCCCATCCCCTACCCACTGCTCTACCCTGGAGGAACCAGAGACAGCTTGGTGACTGGAGAAAGAGGGATAGAAGAACTTGGCTGGCAAAGAAGGTGACCATTTTCATCTTTCCTTTCTGACTTCCTGTTTGAAGGAAGACAGAGCTGGTGGGAAGGAGAGATTACGAGTATGGACTTGGGTGATTTTGACACTCAGCTAGATAAATTAAAATAGACCCAAACCTTCTTATTATCTTTGGCGGGGCGGGGGTGGGGGGTCTGGAAAAATAAACAGTTCTGCAGGAGCTGTCATTCAGAGAACAGGAACACCTTAGTCTGCAGTTGGGTTTGAGCTGTCTTTGAAGGGACAGTAGCAGGGAAGAATAGAGTTTTCTGATTGAAACTTGTAAGTGCCACTAGTACAAAGAAATGGTTACAAATTAATTCACAATTGCAAAGATATGGAGCCAATCTAAGTGCCCATTGACTAATGAATGGATAAAGAAAATGTGGTATATCTACACCTTGGAATACTACTCAGCCATAAAAAAGAACAAAATAAAGTCTTTCACAGCAACTGGGATGGAGCTGGAGGCCGTTATTCTAAGTGAAGTAACTTGGGGATGGAAAACCAAATACCATATGTTCTTGCTTAAAAATAAGAGCTACCTATGAGTACACAAAGGAATACAGAGTGGTAAAATGGACACTGGAGACTCAGAAGGGAGAGAGTGAGAGGGGAATGTGGGATAAAAAATTACATATTGGGTATGATGTACACTACCTGGGGGACAGGTGCATTAAAATCTCAGACTTCAATTCATTTATGTAACCAAAAAACACATACACACCAAAAGCTATTGAAATAAAAAATATATTAAAAAATACAATTGGTTGCAAAAGACTCCTTGAGGTCAGGGAATGTGTCAGATTCACCCTGCAGTGCTAAAAATGTGTTGTTCTTGAGTGGTAGATTTCCTATTGAAACCTGGGCTTTGCCTAAAGCAGAGGTTCTTGAACTTTAAGCCTGCATCAGAGTTACCAGCAGGGCTTAGTAAAATACAGATTGTTGAGCCTCACCCCTAATGTTTTGGTGAGGGGGACTTTTCCCTATGAAAAAGTTTGCTGGTGATGCAGATGCTGCTGTTTGGGGGACCACACTTTTATAGTACTGGCCTAAAAGAAATAAAGGAGGGCAGGGCTATCATCAAGTAATCTATTCATTCATTTGTTCATTAACTAATTCAACAATTATTTACAAAGGACCTATCATGTGTTCTGTGCTGGGTGGGCCTGGGATTACTCAGCTGATCTAATTTGCCCAGTGAAGCTGCAGCATTTTCAACAGGAAGGAGGAATGAACGAGCTCCGAACCAACTTCTTTCTCTCCTACTCACTTCAACCTCACACAGTGGTTTCAGTTTCCTTGTTTGGCCTTGTCCTGGTTGGAATTGAAGCCCTGCTTCATATTTAATGGAGTCTTTTGTTCTCTCTTCACATAATATATTGATTCTT
Organism: Pan paniscus; assembly: GCF_029289425.2. Lineage (NCBI taxonomy): Eukaryota > Metazoa > Chordata > Mammalia > Primates > Hominidae > Pan > Pan paniscus. Next base: position 20,714,536 of record NC_073254.2, read on the forward strand.
ATAATTAGGCCTTTTTGCTTTTTCCCAAACTACATTACCAACATTAACAGCTAGCTTAAAATGCCATTATGAAACCGTATGAGTCTTAGTGGAAGAGAAAAAAAAGGAAATGAGCCTTTCTGAGCTCCGTCTCTTCCCGTAAGATGCTCCTCAGCTAGGGCAGTCTGGCAGTGTCTGCCTTTCCTCCCCTCCTCAGCTGCAATCCCCCAGGGCTTTCTGGCCAGTACGCCAACTGCTTATTCAGCAATTCCCTGCAGATCAGAAGTATCAGGATGTGGTGGGTTGGGGATCCCCTATTTCCTTATTTTTTCACTGAGACCTCTGTCTTTTGAGCCTTTGCATATACATTTGTGTACTGTCCTGGGCCTTGGCCTGCTCCATGGGGAAGTCAAGAGGGGATACTCAATCCTGCAGAAGTTCCCAGGTTAACAAACTAGACTTAGTTTTAGTGACTTTCTCTTTTGTATCCTTAAGTTTGCTTAGCCAAAGGCATATTTGGACATTCTGAGGCACCCAAGTTGTGATTTGAGATTTTCATTATGAACAAGGAGATTTTGAAGGCAAGTAGTTACTTTGATTTGAGATTAAAAAATATTTATTTTGTACTACTTATAGGCAAATGCAGTCTGGAGAGAGGAGAAAGCCTCAAAGGCAAGAAAAGTCCTGCAGAAGGACAGTACCTTGCAAATCTAGTGTGGGTGACAGAATGCTGGCTTTCCTTCACAGTCAGGGCCTCTGCATATGTTTTGATTGGACTCAATTCAGCCCATGTTTACTAAGCCCCTGCCATGAGTAAGCTATCATGGCACACTGTGAGTGGGGCAATGAGATGGGGGTACAGTGAGGAAAAAGTAATAGTCTTTGCCCTCTGGTGCTCAGAGGTTGTGATGGTTAATTTATGTGTCAACTTGGCTGGCTATGGTACCCAGATATTTATTTAAACATTATGAATGTTTCTGTGAAAATATGTTTTTGGATGAGATTAACATTTAAATTAGTAGACTCAGTAAAGCACATTGCCTTCTATATTGCGGGTGGGCCTCATCCCATCAGTTGAAGTCCTGAATAGGACAAAAGATTGCCCTCCCAGGAAGAAGAGGGGATTCTGTCAGTAGATAGCTTTCAAACTGGAATGGCAACCTCGGCTCTTCCCTGGGTCTTCAGCCCACCTGCCCACTCTGCAGATTTTAAACTTCCCAGCTTCCATAATCATGGGAACCAATTCCTTAAAATAAATCTCTTTCTCTATATATACACACATATACATCCCATTGGTTCTGTTTCTCTGGAGAATACTGACTAATACAGAGGTCAAGACGCAGACTTAAATACACCAATCAGATTGCATCCTCAGATGGATTAGTGTAGGAAGGTCCTGTGAGACTTGTCGAGAAGAGCCAGGAAATGTGGGTAAAGTGCCTACTCATGATGTGAAGGAAGTGAACTCAACCTGGGCAAAATGCAGAATCTCTTCTCTTCAGGGAATAAGAGAGTCTAGTTGGGGGTAGGAAGTGGGAGAGGAAAGTGCAAATGGAATTGGGTCACATCAGTATGCAAACAGACCAATGAATACTTTGAAAAATGGAGAGAAGTTGACTCATCAAGTGAAAGCACCTAAAATATATATCAGTTTTTCTTCTTTTCCATGAAACAATGCTTTTTTCCAGAGAAACAAACCTAACATCGTGGAGGATGTTAAAGACCTTAGATTTTATTGTGTGTGTAATAAGTGTGGAGAGAAGAAAGAGAGGGAGAAGGGTTTTCTGTTTATGAGGAACACTCTGGTAGTGAGCATTTGGTGGGATTTGTACTAAATTTCAGAAGGGGACAGTTGAAGTGGAACTGAGACTGTGGGTAACAGACATAATCTAGTGACCTAAGAAAGCAGGAGAGTAGAAGGTAGGCAGACCGGGTCATGGAGGACCGTCTTCATAAGGAAGAGGAGAGACCCAGGAATATTCAAAGCAGAGAGAAAAGTGTGACAGAAAGGGAGGCAAATAGGTGACAGGAAAGGTTTGCAAGAGGTGCAAGGGAGTTTGCTGTTTCAGGGTTCAGGGACCATTGCATCATTTGCACTTGTCGGCAAAGTCACTGTTAAGATGTCACAGTTTCTCTTGGAAAAGGAGTTCATCCTGGGTTTTTCTGGAATAGAATGGATTTGCTCAGATCTAACTGCAGCAATGTCTATCCAGTGTTATAAAATATATGCATTTATGTGTCTGTGTGTGTGTGTGTCTGTGTCCCCAGAAGAGTCATCAGGCAGCATGGGATAAAAATTTTGACCCTAAAATTCTTCCATAGCAGCTTCTCTCACAAACCATGGACAGAAAGAGCCAGAACGTTCTGGTGTATTTCCTGGCACACAACAGGTATTTACTAAATATCTAGTGAATAAGAGGATGTGAGTGAATGGATCTCAGAGTGAGTCAGAAGACTCAGAAGTTACACTGAGTATGTTTTCGAATGCTGAGAGCTAAATGCACACACCTTTGTATACACACACACACACACACACAGAGCACCTACTATTTTAAATGCCTAGCATGGCACAACCACTAAACCTTTGACACCAGGGAAATGGCTCTGATTCGAGAGAGAGAGAGACAGAAAAAAAAAGAGAGCGAGAGAGAGACTGGGGAAGTGTTTCAAGTTCATAGAAAGAATGACGTTTATTCTTGCCCTACACTGAAGGGTCTCAATCTTGGCTACAGATTGGAATCATCTGAGGAGCTTTAAAAAATTACTTATGCCTAAGTTCTGACTTCTTTGGAATGGTGTATGGGTTGAGAGTCAGGATTTTAAAAAGCTCCTCCTGAGAGGATTCCAATGTACAGCCCAAGTTGAGAACCCTTGCTTTAAATCTCTGCTATCCATTTTGGTAGCTACTGGCCACATGTGGCTATTGAGTCCTTCAAATGTGACTGTCCTTGAAATTGGGATGTGCTGTAAGTGCAAAATACACACAGAATTTTGAAGAATTTGAAGTGAGAAGAACCAAAAATAATAAATAATATTTTATTAATAATTTTTATATTGACTGTAGAAGGCAGAATAGGACCCCTCTCCCTGTGATGTGCATGTCCTAATCCCCAGAACGTGTGACTATGTTTTATTATGTGGCAAAAGAGAATGCAGGTTGCAGGTGGAATTAAGGTTGCTAATCAGTTGACCTCAAATAAGATCATCTTGGATTATCTGGGTGGGCCCGATGTCATCAAAAGTTCTTAAATGTGGAAGAGGGAGGCAGAGGAGTCAGCATCAAAGTGATGTGATCTAAGAAAGACTCCACCAGCTATTACTGGCTTTGAATACAAGCAAAGGAAAGTGGGCAGCCTCTGTAGGCTGGAAAAGGCAAGAAAACAAGTTCTCCTCTAGAGTCTCCAGAAAAGAACATGGCCCCATCAATGCCTTGATTTTAGCTCAATGAGACCCATTTTGGACTCCAGATAATACATTTATCTGGTTTTAATTCACTAAGTGTGTGGTCATTTAAGATATATTAAGAGCATGATTTTTATCAGTTTCTTTTTACTTGTTTTTAATGTGGCTACTAGAGTATTCCAAATCACATGTGGCTTGCATTACGTTTCTATTAGATAAGGCTGTTTTTAGACCCTGCCGTGCTCAGGACAATTACTTTAGGGACTTCCAGTGCATGCTTCTGACACTAGTCAAAGTGGGAAGAACAGCAACCTCTATAGGAATGTCTGGCCTAACTGAAAATAGTTTACATTCTCATCTCCTGCTAGCTTGCTGGTAATAAGGATAGAAATTGTATCTCATGCCTGATTGTCAAATGAATAAATGGCCAGGGATTTTTTTGAATGAAAGCTTTACAGATTTGTAGAAACTATAAAGCTGGCCCAACCAAATAAATTGTTAGAGTTTTTGAAAGAAGTGGACATGAATTAGTATGTCCATTCAACATTGAAACGTAAGTCTTGGAGTTCTCTCAACAACAGTGCAACCACAACACTAAGGTAGTGTGGACCAAGACCACCATGTGCCTTTGGTGATAAGTTTCCTTTTTCTAACGAGTGCCTTTTTGGTTACAAGTAGTACATTTCATGTTTGAAGGGATAAGGTAGTTCCTTTTGCTTTTAGCGAATCTATAAGAGGAAAAATCAACCTAGAGTTGACGCTCTGGATGGGAGAGAATAGGAGTAAAATTGCGACCTAATTCCTTAGCACCCTTTCTTAGCAAGAGAAAAGTAGGGGGGTCTCTAGGGGATTTGATCATGGGTGTTTACAGTGTGCCTTTCATGGGGTACTTCTTTATCCTGGTCCAAGTGTTTGACCTGTGATCAGGTGTCCCTCTCACAAGAAACTTGGTTAGATTGGCAGATGTCCTTGTGCTCTTGTCTGAGCTGTGTTCAGTTTATTCCTACCAACATAGCCACACTCCAGGAGAGCCCTAACTGGGAAAGAAGTTAGATTGGGGCGTATTAGTCAGTTGAGACACAGAGGAGGCAGCTCAATAAAATACACGAAATACCAGGAGCAGTGTATTACTTACAAGTCCCAGAGAGAACAGAGCAGCATGCCTCACAGGGCCAAGGGAAAGGGGGAAGCCATCCTGGACATACACACTCAGGTGGGGATCAAGAGATAGTAAGGGACTTGTGTGGCCAAAGTCTTTGATGGGCTCCAGGTTGCTACCCAGGCGGATTCCCTATGGGGAGTTCTAATTGGTGGGTTTACAACCAGCAGGCATGAGTTCTATGGAGTCATGCTGTGACTAAGAGGTGGTCACCACAGCATTTCTGCACAGTCTATGTGGGGTGTATGGGTGAGTGGGGGTTAGTCAAGCGAGCTGTATAGTGAGCTGACCCATAGGCAGGTGGTCACCAGGAGGTGGTTGTTTAGGGCAGATATTTGGATTGACCATCCTGAGGAACTGGAGGAGGTGGAGAACTGGAAACTCTTTCAATGGTAACTAAAGTCTTCTGGTATAAGAAAGTTAAACCTATATTCAAAATAGATACCAAGGCAAGAAAAAATCATAGGAACTCACCCCCACTAAAGGGGGGTGAATAGTCACTTTTCGAGGGGCCATGGCTGGATAGAAACTGCCGGTCCTTGCTGCATTAGGGTATTTAGGTCATTTCTTACCCTCAAACAGACCAATGAATACTTTGAAAAATGGAGAGAAGGTGACTCATCAAGTGAAACACCTAAAATATGTATCAGTTTTTCTTCTTTTGCCATGAAACAATGCTTTTTCCAAAGAAACAAACATAGAGTTCTGAAGAAATTGTAATCAATGCCTTTCAAAATCAATAGTAATGATTGTGGATTTGAAGTACTGGAAATATTTGGAGAGTCTGATGGCAACATTTGGAGCCATTTTGTGAGCCAAAGGGCTTTTGTTCTACACCTGGAAAATGCCCCAAACAATTACCAACAGTGTGTAATGTTCATAGTGCAAAATGACTGTCCCAGTGTGAGTGAGGAGCTCAGATGGTAGAAATCCACTTTGCCCAATTTAGCTCTTGGGACCACTGAAAATGACCCCTACATTGAATGGAATCCAGGAAAAGAGAAACCTCACTACTTTCAGTTTGAGTGTTCTCCCTCAACCCTGATTATGCTGAGTGAAACAATGAATGTAGAGGAGAGTGTTTTCTGCATCTTCTTCACAGCCTCATGCCAGTATCTAACACACTTAATGCTACTTTATATTTCTGGCCAACCCCTATAATCCACTTACGATAGATTTTTGAACTGCTGTCGGTGCCCATGCCTTACCTCATGCACCAGCAGTGATGGACATGTCCTCCATAGCTAATAAAAGAGAGACAGTTATCGGAACTATTTTCTAGTTGCAGGAAATTCTCCTGTGTGAGTAAAGCTCTCTGTTTGAAAAATGAACTGCTTATGCTGTTCAGTAAGTTCACAAGCTGTTCAGTAAGTTCACAGTGGTGGAATTAGGATGGTACCCTCTGTGCTTTAATTCCCCAAAATTCAAGATCCAACTATGAGGGATCCCTCCCAGTGATAATGTTGAGGTTGAAAACCTTTCCAGCATTTTTATATGTTCCCTTTCTTGTAACTCTTGATCAAGGCTTCTTACAAAGCCCAGTCTTTCTAGGTCAGCTTCCTAACAATATCAAGTCATAGGATTTTCTTTCGCCCTTGTACATCTGTCTAGGATTATCTCTCCCACTTTATAAATCACCTTTCCTAACTCCCTTTGGTCCTTCTTAGGAAATTTTTCTTTCCTTTTTAATTCACAGATGGATAGAAGGCCAGCAGGAGTACCACCAAGTCATAGATTCATTCCTTCACCTCAAAATCAGTCACATCAAAGACAAAAATGCCACCAGTTTAGGTGAGCATGGAAAGCTTGGCTAAAAAGAGAGAGAAAGAAAGGTGAAGGAGAACACTTCTTAATATTTTCTCTCTTTACCCCTCAAAAATTTTTATGACTTGTTGCCAAAAAATGAGATAGATTTGTTGCAAGTTGCTTTGCTCCTTCTTTTCCGCTAACAGTATCTTAGCTTAGATGTATAAACTTAAGGACCAGAGGCTGGGGCAAATAAATATCTAGTCAAACTTCATTGCATTTAATGCAACCTTCACTGGCCTTCCTATGTCTGCCCTTGTCCTCCTTTGGTCATAGTCAACAGAGCAGCTGGAGTGATTCTGTTAAAATCAAAGTCAGGTCACATGACTCCTATACCCAAAAGCCTCTGGTAGTTTCCCACTTCAGAGTAAAAGCAAGGCACCTGGAATGGCTCTAAAGCCCTATGTGATAAAATCTGCACTTACCTTTTTGACCTCAGCTTCCAGAACTTCGCACTTACTCACCTCTGCTCCAGCCACCTGGTTTCCTTGCTGTTCTTTGAATGTGACAGATACTTTTCTGCCTCCAAACGTTGCTCTTGCTATTCCTCAGTTTGGGAAACGTTTACCCAAGAGATGTACGTGGCTCACATCCTCTTTTTCTTCAGGTATTTTCTCAGTTGTCAACTCTTTTCTGAGGCCTTCCTTGCCTAGTTCATCTAAAATTACAATACCTACCACACTGTTATTTAAATAAATTGTTTATTACCTGTCTCCCTCAACCAGAATCTATGCACCATGAGGGCAGATATTTTGTCTGCTTTGATCACTGCCCTGTGGCTTGTGCTCCGGCACAGAGGAGGTAACTATGCAATGTGTTGAACGAGCAGATGCATCACATCACCCCACTGGGGGCCAGTCAAGCCATGAGATGGGAATAAATTAATTGCTCCCTCAACCGTGCTGTGTCTTAACAGATGTTTTGTGGCTGTGACTACAATGTTTGTGAAAGTTGACCTTGATAGTTTGTGAAGAAAATTGATTTGTCACTAATAGAATTGCAAGTCACTGATGGAAAGTAAAATGATCCAGAGTGAGAAAGAGAATCAAAGCATCTTGATAACTGTCATTAACCAGGAGTAATGTCAAAGTAGCTCATCGAATCACAGAAAATGAAAGTATAGGAACGTCAGCATCAGCCTTCCTGTGCTAAAATTCACTGTCATTGAGAGGTTGCTTTTCTGGGTATATTTTAAATATTCCCGTCTGGTACATGATCAGGGCCTGTTAAGAGATGAAGCTTGATTTTGATCCTGGATTCTTTCAGTCCATCACATTTGGATAAGGGGGAAATACTGGGTTAGTACCAGACTTTGTCTATCCTTATGGAACATCTTGTTCATTTATTATTTTCATTCTCACCTTCTACCTTGTATAGAATATATGCAATACAAATTAGGGGGCCTATTTGTTTGTTTTTGGCATGTTAGTTCACAAAATGGTCAAACCAGCCATGCAACCTTGTCCTATTATTGATTATTCATCCAAGAATTGACTCGTGCTTGCCTGTGAGTAAACTACCTCATACTGGAGAAACTTCTGTCTGTGTAGCTCACACATCCATCAAGATATGGAATGTTACCCCAAGAACTATTGAAATACATTTTTTAAATAGAGTATTTCCTTATCCGAGAAAATCCTTTTTCCCCTTCAAAGTCAATCCTTGCCTTTGCCCATACTCACAAGGAGGCAACAATTTTTCTGATTTATACCAACATAGATTAGTTTTGCCTGTTCTTTAATTTCATTTAAATAGAATTGTATTGTGTCTGACTTTTTTTTGCTCAGCAAAATGATTTCGTGATTCATTCATGTTGTCGCATATGCATGTATTAATAGTTTGCTCCTTTTTATTGCTGAGGGTTATTCCTTGTATGAATGTAACCACAATTTGCTTATTTATTCTTATCTTGAGAATATTTTCCCCAACCCACCCAGTTTTATTGCTCTTATGAAGAAAGCTGCTATTGAAATTCATGTACAATACTTTTTATGTACATTTATTTTTCACTTCTCTTGGATAAATACCTAGAAGTAGAATTGCTGGTTCATAGGAGATATATATATATATATATACACACACACACACGATATATATATACACGATACACGGACGCCTGTAGTCCCAGCTACTCGGGAGGCTGAGGCAGGAGAATGGCGTGAACCCTGGAGGCAGAGCTTGCAGTGAGCCGACATCGCGCCACTGCACTCCAGTCTGGTCGACAGAGCGAGACTCCGTCTCAAAAACAAAAACAAAAACAAAAAACAAAACTCATATGGAACAGAATAACTTATAGTGAAAGATTAAACTCTCCCCTATTATAATTGGAAACAAAGCAAGTATATCCTCTCTTGCTTGTATATATCCACATATATATGTGTGTGGATATATATATCCGCACAATATATATATGTGTGTGTATATATATATATATATATATACTGAATGCTAAGAGAAATGTCCAAATATTCTCCTATTTTTTTTCTAAAAGCTTTATAGTTTTAACTTTTACATTTAGGTCTATGATTCATCCCAAATTAATTTTTGTAAATGTTATGAGTTATGAGTTAAGTTTCATTTTGTTCCGTGCAAGGATATCTAGTGGTTCCAGCATCATTTATTAAAAAGAACTTCTTTCTCCATTGAATTGCTTTGGTCAAAATTTAATTTACCATATATATGTGGGTCTCTTTCTGGACTCTCTTATTTTATTCTGTTGATTTATAGGCCTATCTTTACACCAACATCTTGGTTACTGTAGCTATATAGTCAGCCTTAAAATCAGATTATATAAATATATACTCTAACTTTGTTCTTTCTTTCAAGATTGTTTTGTGGATTTTAGGTCCTTTACATTGCCATATAAATTTTAGCATCAGCTTGTGAATTTCTATGTGATCCCATAAGGAATTTTTATTGAAATTGAATTCAATATATAGATCAACTTGAGGAGAATTGATTTAAGAATATTAAGACTTCCAAACCATGAACATTGTATATCTTTCCATCATTTAGGTCTTTAATTTTTCCTCAATACTGTCTTATAGTTTTTAGTGTAGAGATCTTTCTATATTTTGTGAAATTTATCTTTAATTATCTTATGCCTTAAAAGTGACTGTAAATAGATTTTAGAAACATTTTATTTTAGAAATTTTCTTGCTAGTGTATAGAAATACATTTCATTTTTGTATAATGACCTTGTATCTTATGACTTTATTAAATTCACTTAACAGATTTAGTAGGTTTTTAATTTGCAAATTCTTTGGGATTTTGTAAGCGGAAGTCATGTCATCTATGAATAAAGGCATTTTTACTTTTTCTGTTTTAATTTATATGCCTTTTATTATTTTTTATTGCCCAAGTTAGGACCCCCATTTACAATGTTAAATAGATGCAGCAAGAGAGGATATACTTGCTTCGTTTCCAATTACAATAGGGGAGAGTTTAATCTTTCATTGTAAGTTATTCTGTTCCATATGAGTTTTGTTTTTTGTTTTCGCTTTTGTTTTTGAGACGGTCTTGCTCTGTCGACCAGACTGGAGTGCAGTGGCGCGATGTCGGCTCACTGCAAGCTCTGCCTCCAGGGTTCACGTCGTTCTCCTGCCTCAGCATCCCGAGTAGCTGGGACTACAGGTGTCCGCCACTACGCCGGGCTAATTTTTTGTATTTTTAGCAGAGACGGGTTTCACCGTGTTAGCCAGGATGGTCTTGATCTCCTGACCTCGTGATCCACCTGCCTCGGCCTCCCAAAGTGCTGGGATTACAGGCGTGAGCCACCGTGCCCGGCCCCATGTGAGTTTTTATAAGGTTGAGGAAGTTTGTCCCATTCCTACTTTGCAAATTAAAAAAATATATACATATTACCAGGGGTTTAGTTTGGCCAAGTGCCTTTTCTGTCTTTAGCGAGATGATCATATGTTTCTGGTTTGTTTTTTGTGTGTGTGACGTAGTTTTGCTCTTGTTGCCCAGGCTGGAGTGCAATGGCACGATCACGGTTCACTGCAAACTCCGCCTCCCAGGTTGAAGCGATTCTCCTGTGTCAGCCTCCCAAGTAGCTGGGATTACAGGCACCTGCCACCATGCCCGGCTAATTTTGTAGTTTTAGTAGAGACAGGGTTTCTCCATTTTGGTCGGGCTGGTCTCGAACTCCCGACCTCAGGTGATCTGCCCACTTTGGCCTCCCAACGTGCTGTCATTACAGGCGTGAGCCACTGCAACCCGCCATCATTTGTTTTTTCTCCTTAATTATATTAATGTGTAGATTTGCACATTGATTGATTCCCAAATGTTAAAGCAAATTTGCATTCCTTAAAAAAACTCTACTTAGTTGTGATATATTACCTTCTTTGTATATTTCTGGATTTGATTTACTAATATTTTGTTAAGGATTTTTGTGTCTATATTTATGAGGGATATTGGTCTACAATTTTATTTTTAAAAATTTCTTTGTCTGGTTTTCATATGAGGCTATTGCTGGCCTCATAAAATATGTTGAGAAGTAGTCTATTTTACTATGTTTTCTAAAAAAGTTTGTGTAGAATTTGTGAATGTTTGATGAAATTTATTGGTAAAGTCAATGGTCTGGATTTATTTGTGTGTGTTTGAAAAGGCTTACTTACAAATTAAAGTTTTTGAGAAAATATAGGGTTATTTAGATTTTGTTTCTTCTCAAGTCAGTTTGGTAATTTGTGTTTTTCAATGTATTTGTTCATTTCATATAAGTTGTTAAATTTTTTGTCATGAAGTTGTTTTCCCCGCTTCTTTATTTTCCTTTCAGTATCTGTAAGATCTATAGTTACGTCTCCATTTTCTTTTCTGTTATTAATAATTTGTGACTTCTCTCCCTTTTCTTTGACCAATCTAGTAAGGATTTATCAATTTTATTAGTATTCTCTGAGAATCATCATATGATATCATTGATTTTAAAACATTGTCTATTTGCTATTTAATTTTTTTTTCTTTAACTTTTATTTTAGATTCAGGGTTAGACATGCAGGTTTGTTATACAAGTAAACTCGTGTCATGGGCGTTTGTTGTACAGATTATTTCATCACCCATGTACTAAATCTAGTACCCAATAGTTGTTTTTTTCTGTTCTTCTCCCTCCTCTCACCTTCCACCCTCAAGTAGGCCCCAGTGACTATTGTTTCTGTCTTTGTGTTCATGTGTTCTCATCATTTAGCTCCCACTTATAAGTGAGAACACGTGGTATTTGGGGTTTTTTTTTCATGCATTAGTTTGCTAAGAATGATGGCCTCCAGCTTCATCCATACTCCTGCAAAGGACATAAACTTATTCTTTTTTATGGCTGTGTAGTATTCCACAGTTTATATGTACCATATTTTCTTTATCTAGTCTACCATTGATTGGCATTTAGATTGAGTCCGCATCTTTGCTATTGTGAATAGTGATGCAATGAATACATGCATGCATGTGTCTTTGTGGCAGAATGATTCATATTTCTTTGGGTACATACCCAGTTATAGGATTGCTGAGTTGAATGCTATTTCTGTTTTTAGCTCTTTGAGGAATTGCCACACTGCTTTCCACAATGGTTGAACTAATTTACACTCCCGTCAACAGTATATAAGCGTTCTTTTTTTTTTCCATAGCCTTTCCACCACCTGTTTTTTTTTTTTTTTTTAATAATAGTCATTCTGACTGGTGTGAGATGACATTTCATTGTGGTTTTGATGTACATTTCTCTAATTATCAGTGATATTCAGCCTTTTTTCATATGCTTGTTGGCCATGTATATGTTTACTTTTGAAAAGTGCCCGTTCATGTCCTTTGTCCACTTTTTAGTGAGGTTGCTTTTTTTCTTGTAAATTCATTTAAGTTCCTTATAGATGCTGGATATTAGACTTTTGTCAGATGCATAGTCTGCAAATATTTTCTCCCATTCTGTAGGTTTTCTGTTTACTCTGTTTATAGTTTCTTTTGCTATGCAGAAGCTCCTAATTTGAATTACATCCCATTTATCAATTTTTGCTTTTGTTGCGATTGCTTTTGATGTTTTTGTCCTGAAATCTTTCCTAGTTCCTATGTCCAAAATAGTATTGCCTAGGTTGTCTTCCAGGGATTTCATAATTTTTAATATTATCCTTAATCTGTCTTTAGTTGATGTTTGTATATGGTATAAGGAAGGGTTCTAGTTTCCATTGTCTGCGTATAGCTAGCCAGTTTTCCCAGCACCACTTATGAAATAGGAAGTCCTTTACTCACTGCTTGTTTTTGTCATCTTTGTGGAAGACCAGATGGTCGTAGGAGTGCAGCCTTATTTCTGGGCTCTCTATTCTGTTCCATTGGTCTATGTGTCTGTTTTTGTACCAGTACCACACTGATTTGGTTACTGTACCCTGTAATATAGTTTGAAGTCAGGTAATGTGATGCCGCCAGGTTTATTCCTCTTGTTTAGGATTGCCTTATTTATTAGAGCCCTTTTTTTGTTTCACATGAATTTGAAAATAGTTTTTCTAGATCTGTGAAGAACGTCACTGGGGCTGGGTGCAGTGGCTCACGCTTGTAATCACAGCATTTTGGGAGGCCAAACTGGGCAGATCACCCAAGGTCAGGAGTTTGGACCAAGCTGGCCAGCATGGTGAAACCCCTTCTCTACTAAAAATACAAAAATTAGCCAGGCATGATGGCAGGTGCCCGTAATCCCAGCTACTTGGGAGGCTGAGGCAGGAGAATGGCTTGAACCGGGCTGGCAGAGGTAGCAGTGAACTGAGATCATGCCACTGCACTCCAGCGTGGGTGACAGAACGAGACTCCACCTCAAAAAAAAAAAAAACTATGTCATCAGTAGTTTGATAGGAATAGCAATTAATCTGTAAATTGCTTTAGGAAGTATGGCCATTTAAACAATTTTAACAATATTGATTCTTTCTATCCACGAGCATGGAATGCTTTTCCATTTGTGTCATCCCTGATTAATTTGAGCAAAGTTTTTTATTATTATTATTATTATACTTTCAGTTTTAGGGTACATGTGCACAATGTGCAGGTTTGCTACATATGTATACATGTGCCATGTTGGTGTGCTGCACCCATTAACTCGTCATTTAGCATTAGGTATATCTCCTAATGCTATCCCTCCCCCCTCCCCCCACCCCACAACAGTCCCCGGAGTGTGATGTTCCCCTTCCTGTGTCCATGTGTTCTCATTGTTCAATTCCCACCTATGAGTGAGAACATGCGGTGTTTGGTTTTTCCTCCTTGCCATAGTTTGCTGAGAATGATGGTTTCCAGTTTCATCCATGTCCCTACAAAGGAAATGAACTCTTCATTTTTTATGGCTGCATAGTATTCCATGGTGTATATGTGACACATTTTCTTAATCTAGTCTCTCATTGTTGGACATTTGGGTTGGTTCCAAGTCTTTGCTATTGTGAATAGTGCCGCAATAAACATACGTGTGCATGTGTCTTTATAGCAGCATTATTTATATCCTTTGGGTATATACCCAGTAATGGGATGGCTGGGTCAAATGGTATTTCTAGTTCTAGATCCCTGAGGAATCGCCACACTGAATTCCACAATGGTTGACCTAGTTTACAGTCCCACCAACAGTGTAAAAGTGTTCCTATTTCTCCACATCCTCTCCAGCACCTGTTGTTTCCTGACTTTTTAATGATTGCCATTCTAACTGGTGTGAGATGGTATCTCATAGTGGTTTTGATTTGCATTTCTCTGATGGCCAGTGATGATGAGCATTTTTTCATGTGTTTTTTGGCTGCATAAATGTCTTCTTTTGAGAAGTGTCTGTTCATATCCTTCGCCCACTTTTTGATGGGGTCGTTTGTTTTTTTCTTGTAAATTTGTTGGAGTTCATTGTAGATTCTGGATATTAGCCCTTTGTCAGATGAGTAGATTGCAAAAATTTTCTCCCATTTTGTAGGTTGCCTGTTCACTCTGATGGTAGTTTCTTTTGCTGTGCAGAAGCTCTTGAGTTTAATTAGATCCCATTTGTCAATTTTGGCTTTTGTTGCCATTGCTTTTGGTGTTTTAGACATGAAGTCCTTGCCCATGCCTATGTCCTGAATGGTATTGCCTAGGTTTTCTTCTAGGGTTTTTATGGTTTTAGGTCTAACATGTAAGTCTTTAATCCACCTTGAATTAATTTTTGTATAAGGTGTAAGGAAGGGATCCAGTTTCAGCTTTCTACATATGGCTAGCCAGTTTTCCCAGTACCATTTATTAAATAGGGAATCCTTTCCCCATTGCTTGTTTTTCTCAGGGTTGTGAAAGATCAGATGGTTGTAGATATGTGGCATTATTTCTGAGGGCTCTGTTCTGTTCCATTGGTCTATATCTCTGTTTTGGTACCAGTACCATGCTGTTTTGGTGACTGTAGCCTTGTAGTATAGTTTGAAGTCAGGTAGCGTGATGTCTCCAGCTTTGTTCTTTTGGCTTAGGATTGACTTGGTGATGCGGGCTCTTCTTTGGTTCCATATGAACTTTAAAGTAGTTTTTTCCAATTCTGTGAAGAAAGTCATTGGTAGCTTGATGGGGATGGCATGGAATCTGTAAATTACCTTGGGCAGTATGGCCATTTTCACGATATTGCTTCTTCCTACCCATGAGCATGGAATGTTCTTCCATTTGTTTGTATCCTCTTTTATTTCCTTGAGCAGTGGTTTGTAGTTCTCCTTGAAGAGGTCCTTCACATTCCTTGTAAGTTGGATTCCTAGGTATTTTATTGTCTTTGAAGCAATTGTGAATGGGAGTTCACTCATGATTTGGCTCTCTGTTTGTCTGTTATTGGTGTATAAGAATGCTTGTGATTTTTGTACATTGATTTTGTATCCTGAGACTTTGCTGAAGTTGCTTATCAGCTTAAGGAGATTTTGGGCTGCCACAGTGGGGTTTTCTAGATATACAGTCATGTCATCTGCAAACAGGGACAATTTGACTTCCTCTTTTCCTAATTGAATACCCTTTATTTCCTTCTCCTGCCTAATTGCCCTGGCCAGAACTTCCAACACTATGTTGAATAGGAGTGGTGAGAGAGGGCATCCCTGTCTTGTGCCAGTTTTCAAAGGGAATGCTTCCAGTTTTTGCCCATTCAGTATGATATTGGCTGTGGGTTTGTCATAGATAGCTCTTATTATTTTGAGATACGTCCCATCAATACTTAATATATTGAGAGTTTTTAGCATGAAGGGTTGTTGAAGTTTGTCAAAGGCCTTTTCTGCATCTATTGAGATAATCATGTGGTTTTTGTCTTTGATTCTGTTTATATGCTGGATTACATTTATTGATTTGTGTACGTTGAACCAGCCTTGCATCCCAGGCATGAAGCCCACTTGATCATGGTGGATGTTTTATAATTCTCATTGTCAAGATCTTTCACCTCCATGATTAGCTGTATTCCTAGGTACTTTATTCTTTTCATGGCAGTTGTGAATGGGACTGCATTCCTAATTTGGCTCTTGGGCTTGGCTGTTTTTGGTGTGTAGAAATGCTAGCCATTTGGGTATGTTGATTTTGTATCCTGAAACTTTGCTGAGGTTGTTCATTAGCTCAAGGAGCTTTTCAGCTGAGACTATGGGTTTTCTAGATATAAAATCATGTCATCTGCAAACAGAGATAGTTTGATTTCCTCTCTTCCTGTTTGGGTGCCTTTATTTGTTTCTCTTGCCTGATTGCTCTGGCCAGGACTTCCAATACTATGTTGAATAGGAGAGGTGAGAGAAGGTATCCTTGTCTTGTGCCAGTTTTCAATGGAAATTATTCTAGCTTTTGCCCGTTTAGTATAATGTTGGCTCTACAATAGATAACTCTTCTTATTTTGAGGTACGTTCCATCAATATCTAGTTTATTGAGAGTTTTTAACATGAAAGGATGTTGAATTTTATCAAAAGCATTTCTGCATCTATTGAGATAATTATGTGATATTTGTCTTTAGTTCTGTTTATGTGATGAATCACACTTATTGATTTGCTCATGTTGAACCAACCTTGCATCTAAGGGATAAAGCCTACTTGATCATGGCGGATTAGCTTGTTGAGGTGCTGCTGGATTTGGTTTGCAAATATTTTGGTGAAGATTTATGCATAAATGTTCATCAACGATATTGGACCAAAGTTTTCTTTTTTTGTTGTGTTTCTGTCAAGTTTTGATATCAGGATGATGCTGGCCTCATAGAATAAGTTGGGGAGGAGTCCTTCCACCTCAATTTTTGTAATAGTTTCAGCAGGAATTGTACCAACTCTTCTTTGTACGTCTGGAAGAATTCAGCTGTGAATCCATCTGGTCCTCGACTTTTTTTTTTTTTTGATTGGGAGGATATTTATTACTGATTCAATTTCAGGGTTCATTACTGGTATGTTCAGGAAATCAGTTCTGCCTCATTCAGTCTTGGAAGGGTGTATGTGCCCAGGAATTTATCCATCTCTTCCATGTTTTCTAGTTTGTGTGCATAGAGCTGTTCATAGAAGTCTCTGATGGTTATTTGTATTTCTGTAGGGTCAGTGAGAACATCTCCTTGGTCATTTCTTCTTGCAGTTATTTGGATCTTCTCTCTTTTCTTTGTTAATGTAGCTAGTGGCCTATCTTTCTTATTAATGTTTTCAAAAAACAAACTGCTAAATTTGTTGATCTTTTCAGTGGTTTCTTCATGTCCCAATCTCCCTCAGTTCTGATTTTGGTTATTTCTTGTCTTCTGCAAGTTTTGGAGTTGGATTGCTCTTGCTTCTTTAATTTTTCTAGTTGTGATGTTAGGTTGTTAATTTGAAATCTTTCTAACTTTTTGATGTGGGCATTTAGTGCTACAAATTTTCCTCCTTACCACTGCTTTAGCTGTATCCCAGAGATTCTGGTATACTGTATCTTTGTTCTTATTAGTTGCAAAAAACTTTTTGATTTCTACCTTAATTTCATTATTTAACCAAAAGTCATTCAGAAGGAGGTTCTTTAATTTTCATGTAATTGCATGGTTTTGAGCAACTTTTTTTAGTCTTAATTTCTATTTTTATTGTGCTGTGGTCTGAGAGTGTGTTTTATATGATTTCAGTTATTTTGCGTTTGCTAAGGATGGTTTTATATCTGATTATGTGGTTGATTTTAGAGTATGTGCCATGCAGCAATAAGAAGAATGTATATATTCTTTGTTATTTGAGTGGAGAATTCTGTGGAGGCCTATCAGATCCATTTGGTTCAGTGTTGAGTTCAGGTGATGAACAACTTTGTTAATTTTCCACCTCAGTGGTCTATCTAGTACTGTCAATGGAATGTTGAAGTCTTCCACTATTATTGTGTGGGAGTCTAAGTCTTTTTGTAAGTATCTAAGAACTTGTTTTATGAATCTGGATGCTTCCATGTTGGGTGTGTATATATTTAGGATAGTTAGCTCTTCTTGTTGCATTGAACCTTTTATCATTATGTAATGCCCTTTTTTGTCATTTTTGATCTTTGTTGATTTAAAGTTTGTTTTGTCTATAATTAGGCAGCAACCCCTGCTTTTGTTTCTGATTTTCATTTGCTTGGTACCTCCATTCCTTTATTTTGAACCTATCGGTGTCATTGTGTGTGAGATTTGTCTCTTAAAGAGAGCATACCATTGGGTCTTGCTTATTTATACAGCTTGCTACTCTGTGCCTTTTATTTATTTATTTTTTGAGATGGAGTCTTGGTCTGTCACGCAGGCTGGAGTGTAGTGGTGCGATCTCGGCTCACTGCAACCTCTGCTTTCCAGGATTAAGTGATTCTCCTGACTCAGCCTCCCGAGTAGCTGCGATTACAGGCGTGTACCAACACATCCAGCTAATTTTTATATTTTTAGTATAGATGGGGTTTCATCATGTTGGCCAGGCTGGTCTCAAACTCCTGATCTCAAGTGATCCACCCACCTCAGCCTCCCAAAGTGCTGGGATTACGGGCGTGAGCCACTGTGACTGGCCTACTCTGTGCCTTTTAAATGGGGCATTTAGCCCACTTACATTCAAGGTTAGTATTGATATGTGTGGATTTGTTCCTGTCATTGTGTTGTTAGCTGGTTACTATGCTGGCTTGTTTGTGTGGTTGCTTTACACTGATCTGTGTACTTAAGTGTGTTTTTGCATTGGCTTGTAAGTCTTTCTACATTTAGTGCCCCTTTTGAGATCTCTTGTATGGCAGGTGTTGTTGTAATTAACTCTCTCAGCATTTGCTTATCTGAAAAATTTCTTATTTCTACTTCTGTGAAGAAGTTCAGTTTGGCTAGATATGAAATTCTTGGTTGAAGATTTTTTCTTTAAGATTGTTGAATATAGGCCCCCAATCTCTTCTGGCTTGTAGGGTTTCTGCTGAGAGGTCCAACATTAACCTGATGGGGTTTCCTTTGTTGGGAACTTGACCTTTCTCTCTAGCTGGCTTTAACATTCTTTCTTCCATTTCAGCTTTGGAAAATCTGAGTATTATGTGTCTTGAGGGTGGCCTTCTTGTGTAGAATCTTGCAGGGGTTTCCTGAATTTGACTATTGGCCTCTCTACTGATGCTGGAGAAGTTTTCATGGATGATATCCTGAGATATATTTTCCAAGTTGTTTACTTTCTCCCTGTCCCTTTCAGGGATGGCAATGATTTGTAGATTTGGCTTCTTCATATAATTGCATACTTCTTGGAAGTTTTGTTCATTCCTTTTAAATCTTCTTTTCTGTTTTTCTGACTATTTCAGAAAGCCAGTCTTCAAGTTCTGAGAATTTTTCCTAAGTTTAATCTACTCTCCTGTTCATACTTGCAATTGCATTGTAAAATCCTTGTAGTTTGTTTTTCAGCTCTATTAGATCAATTAGGTTATTTTGTATACTGGCCATTTTGTCTGTTAGCTCCCATATAATTTTATTGTGATTCTTGGTTTCCTTAGATTGGGTTTTCCCATTCTCCTAAATCTTGATAATCTTTGTCCCTGTCCATATTCTAAATTCTATTTCTGTCATTTCAGCCAACTCAGCCTGGTTAAGAAACCTTGTTGTAGAACTAGTGCAGTCATTTAGATACATAAGACACTGTGGCCATTTGAGTTGCTAGAGTTATGTTGATTCTTTCTCATCTCTGTTTGTAAGTGTTCCTTTAACTGTTGGGCTGCCTCTGATTGAAGTGGTCAGTAGGGGGCAGGGTGGTTGTGCTGGAGTCCCAGGTTGGAGAAGTGAGGACTGGGACTGTTGCTCTGGGGTGGGGAGTCTCCCCTAGCTCTGTGTTGCTCCCAGTTGGGCAATTGTTCTGCCTTGCTTTACTCCTTTCTCCATGGGTTAAGTTGTTTTCTTGATGAAGCCCAAATGCAATGCATGTACCTGAGTGTTTAATTTAAAGGTGCTGTGTTTACTTGCCCCTTTTATTTCTCTCTGTGAAAGTGGCTCACACTAGCTGCTTCTAGTCAGCCATCTTGGCCACTGCCTCTTAATTTAGTTTCTGATCTTTATTGTTTCCTCCTTCTTCTTACTTTAGATGTAGTCTTTTTTACAGCTTAGTAAGGTTGAAGTTTAGATAATTTAAGACTATTTTAAATTTTTTTGTTTTAATTTTTGTGGGTGCATACCAGGTGTATATAATTTTGTGGTACATGAGATGTTTTGTACAGGCAAGCAATGCATAATAATCACATCATGTAAAATGAGGTATCCGTTTCCTCAGCATTTTTTGTTACAAAAAGTCCATTCATACTCTTTTAGTTATTTTACAATGTAAGATTAAATTATTATAGACTATAGTCACCCTGTTGCGCTATTAAATACTAGGTCTTATTCATTCTTTCTATTTTTTTGGTATCCATTAACCATTCCCACTTTCTCCCCACTCCCCTACTATCCTTTCCACCTTCTGGTAACCATTATTCTACTCTCTATGTCCCTGAGTTCAATTGTTTTGATTTTTAGGACCCAGAAATAAGAGAAAACATGCAATGTTTGTCTTTCTGTGCCTGGCTTATTTCACTTAACATAATGACCTCCAGTTTCTTCCATGTTGTTGCATTTGACAGAATCTTATCCTTTTTTATGGCTGACTAGGACTCCATTGCGTATAAGTACCACATTTTCTTTAACCATTCATGTGTTGTGTACACTTAGATTGTTTCCAAACCTTATGTATTGTAAATAGTGCTGCAACAAACATAGAAGTGCAGGTATATCTTTGATATACTGATTTCCTTTCTTTTGGATATATACCCAGCAGTAGGATTGCTGGATCAGTAGCTCAGTTTTTAGTTTTTTGGGGAAACTCCAAACCGTGCTCCATGAGGGTTGTACTAATTTATATTCCCACCAGTGTACAAGAGTTTTCTCTTCTCCACATTCTCACCAGCATTTGTTGTTTCCTATCTTTTGGATATAAGCTCTTTTAACTCAGGTGAGATGATATCTCATTGCAGTTTGGTTTGAATTTCCCTGATGATCAATGATAAGAGCACCTTTCCGTATGCCTGTTTGTCATTTGTCTGTCTCCTTTTGAGCAACGTCTATTCAAATTTTTAGTTCATCTTTTGATTGGATTATTCAATTTGTCCTATAGAGTCGTTTGAGCTCCTTATATATTCTGGTTATTATTCCATTGTCGTATGGGTAGTTTGCAAATATTTTCTCCCATTCTGTGAGTTGTCTCTTCACTTTGTTAATTGTATCTTTTGCTGTGCTGAAGCTTTTTAACTTGACGTAATCCCACTTGTCCATTTTTGCTTTGGTTGCTTTTTGCCTAGACCTATGTCCTGGAGAGCTTCCCCAAGGTTTTCTTGTAGTAGTTTCATTGTTTGAGGTCTCAGATTTAAGTCTTTAATCCATTTTGATTTGATTTTTGTATATGGCAAGATATAGGGGTCTAGTTTCATTCTTCTGCATATGGATATTCAGTTTTCCCAGCATCACTTATTGAAGAGTATTTTCCCCAGTGTATGTTCATGGCACCTTTGTAAAAAAGGCTTTGGATTTTTTTGTGGTTGAATCTTGGTAGGTTGCATATGTCCAGGAATTTATCCATTCTTCTAAATCTTTCAACTTATTTGCCTTATAGTTGCTCCTAGTAGCCACTAATGATCTACTGAATTTCTGTAGTGTCAGTTGTAATGTGTCCTTTTTCTTCTTTGATATTCTCTCTTTTTCTCTTAGTCTGGCTAAAGGTTTTTCAATTTTATTTAACTTTTCAAAAAACCAACTTTTTGTTTCATTGATGTTTTATATTTCTTTCTTCATTCAATTTCATTTATTTTTGCTGTGATCTATGTTATTTCTTTTCTTCTACTAATTTTGGGGTTGGTTTGCTCTTACTTTTCTAGTTCTTAAAGATGCATCGTTTGGTTGTATATTTGAAATTTTTATTCTCTTCTAATGTAGATGCTTATAGCTACAAACTTTCTTATTAGTACTGCTTTTGCTGTATCTCATAGGTTTTGATATTTTGTGTCATCGTTATCATTTGTTTTAAGAAAAATTTTAATTTTCTTAATTTCTTTGTTAACTCACTGGTCATTCAGGAATATATTGTTTAATTTCCATATATTTGTATAGCTTCCAAAATTGGTCTTATTATTGATTTCTAGTTTTACTACATTATCATCAGGGCAGATGCTTGATTTAATTTCAATTATTTTTTAATGTTTTAAGACTTTTTTTGTGACCTAACATATGGTCTGTCCTTGAGAATAATACAAGTGCTGAGAAAACGAACGTGTATTGTGCAGCCTTTGGATGAAATGTTCTGTAAATATCTATTAGTTCCCTTTGGTCTATAGTGCAGATTAAGTCCAATATTATGTGGTTTTCTGTCTGGAAGATCTGTCCAGTTCTGAAAGTGTGCTGCTGAAGTCTTCAGCTATTATTGTACTGGGGTTTATCTCTCCCTTTAGCTCTAATAATATTTGCTTTATATACCTGGATGCCCCAGTGTTGGGTGAATGTATATTTAAAATCATTAAATGTACAATTTTATATTTGTATAAATATAAAATTTATATATTTTATATATTTAAAACATTAAAACATTTATATATTTTATATATATTTATATATATTATTCTATATCTTATATATAGAATATATACATAATACATAAATTTTTATATCCCCCTGCTGAATTGGCCCCTTTATTTTTATATAATGATGCTCTGTCTTCTTACAGTTTTTGTCTTGAAATATATTTTATCTGATGTAAGTACAGCTACTCACGCTCTTTTTTGGTTTCCATTGTCATGGAATATCTTTTTCTACCTTTTTATTTTCAGTCTGTGTGTATATTTAAAAGTGAAGTGTGTTTCTTGTAGGCAACAGATCATTGGGTCTTGTTTTTCTATCCTTCCACTGCTCTCTGTCTTTTGATTGGAGTTTAGTTCATTTACATTCAATATTATTATTGATAAGCAAGAACTTATTCCCGCCATTTTGTTACTTGTTTTCTGGTTGTTTTGTGGTCTTCTATTCCTTCTTTCTTTCCTTCCTGTCTTCCTTTTAGTGTGGGTAATTTTCTCTGGTGATATGATTTAGTTTCTTGCTTTTTTATTTTTTGTGTATCTGTTGTGTGTTTTTTGGTTTGAGGTTACCATGAAGCTTACAAATACTATCATATAACCCATTATTTTAAGCTGATACAAACTTAACAATGTGGGCATAAACAAAGAAACAAACAAGCAAAAATCAAAAAGAAAATTAATATTCTACACCTGAACTTCATCTGCCTGCTTTTAAACTTTTTGTTGTTTCTATTTATATCTTATTTTACTGTCTGTGTCTTGAAGAGTTGTTGTAGTTATTTATCATTTAGTATTATTTAGTCTTTCTTCTTAAAAGCAGTTTATACACCACAGTTATGACATTACAATATTCTGTGTTTTTTTGTACTTACTCTTACCAGTGAGTTTTGTGCCTTCATGTAATTTCTTATTGCTCGTTAACATCCTTTCTTTTCTGATTGATGTACTCCTTTTAGCACTTCTTGTAGGACAGGTCTAGTGTTAATGAAATCCCTCAGCTTTTTTTATTGTCTGTTTTTTGATGTTTGAAGAATATTTTGATCAGATATACTATTCTAGGGTAAAAATCTTTTTCCTTCAGCACTTTAAATATGTCATGCCACTCTCTCCTTGTCACTAAGGTTTTCATGGAAAAGTCTGCTTCCTAATGTATTGGAACTCCATTGTATGTTATTTGTTTCTTTTCTCTTGCTGCTTTTAGGATCCTTTCTTTATGCTTGCTCTTTGGGACTTTGATTATTGAATGCCTTGAGGTGATTTTCTTGGGACTAATTCTGCTTGGTGTTCTATAGCCTTTTTGTACTTGGATATTGATATTTTTCTCTGGGATTGGGAAGTTCTTTGTTATAACCCCTTTGAATAAACTTTCTATTCAATCTCTTTTTCTACATCCTTTTTTAAGGGCCATAATTTTAGATTTGCCCTTTAGAGACTATTTTCTAGATCTCTAGGAATGCTTCATTATTTTTTATTCTTTTTTCTTTTGTCTCATCTAACTGTTATTTTCAAATAGCTTGTCTTGAAGCTCACTAATTCCTTCTTCTGCTTGATCAGTTCTGATATCAAAAGACTCCGATGCATTCTTCAGTTTGCTAAATGCATTTTTCAGCTCTAGAATTTCTGCTTGATTCTTTATAGTTATTTCAATCTCTTTTCAAAAATTGTATGGCAGAATTCTGAATTGCTTTTCTGTGTTGTCTTGAATTTCTTTGCGTTTCCTCAAAGCAGCTCTTTTAAATTCTTTATCTGAAAGGTCATACATCTTCATATCTCCAGGATTGGTTTCTGGTGACTTATTTAGTTCACTTGGTGAGGTCATGTTTTCCTGGATGTTTTTGATGCTTGTAGATGTTCTTCTGTGTCGGGGCATTGAAAAGTTAGGTGTTTATTGTAGTCTTTTTCACTCTGGGCTTGTTTGTACCCATCATTCTTGAGAAGGCTTTCCAGATATTCAAAAGGACTTGGATGTTGTGCAGTAAAGCACTGAGCTGTGTCTGCTTTAGGGGACACCAGAAGCCCAGTAATGCTGTGGTTGCTGCAGATTTGTAGAGGTACTGCCTTGATGGCCCTGGAGAAGATCTGGAAGAATTCTCTGGATTACAAGGCAGAGATTCTTGTTGTCTTTATTTACTTTCTCCCAAAGAAACAAATTCTCTCTCTGTGTTCTGAGCCACCTGGAGCTGAAAGTAGAGTGACACAAGCATGGCTGTGGCTACAACTACTAGGACCGTGCTGGGCCAGAACTGAAGCCGACACACCACTGTGTCTAACCCAAGGCCTGCTTTTACCACTCCCTGGCTACTGCCTATGTTCGCTCAAGGCTCTGGGGGGTCTACAAGAAACAGGTGGCAAAGCCAGCCAGGCCTGTGTCCTTCCTTTCAGGTGGTGAGTTACTCAGGCCCTAGGCAGGTCCAGTAGTGCTGCCCAGGAGCCAGGGACTACAGTAAAAAACCTTGGCAGTTAGTCTGGTGTTCCAAAGGCAGAAGAACCTCACCCCAAGATTACCACCACCACAGACTCACAGGGAGTACTGCCAGGCTACCGACAATGTTCTCTTAAGGTCCAAAGGCTCTTTAGTTAGCTTGTGGTGAATGCTGACTTGTCTGGGACTCACGCTTTAGAGCAGTGGCCCCCACTCTCGCCTAAGAAAGGCCCAGAAATGCCATCCAAGAGCCAAGTCCTGGAATCAGGGACCCCAATATCTCACTTTGTACTCTATCCCACTGTGGCTGAGCTGGTACCAAAGGTGCAAGACAGAGCCCCCTTTACTTTTCCCTCTTCTTTTCTCAAGCAGAAGGAGTCTCACTCCACAGCCATCGAGCCATCACAACTGGGAATGTGCTGCATCTCACTTAAAACCAGCAAGTCTCAGAGCCTCACCCAAGGTCTTCAATGTAATACCTAGGTATTACTGCTGGTTATTCAGGGCCCAAGGGCTCTTCAGTTAGCAAGTGATGAATCCTGCCAGGACTGGGTTCTTCCTTCATAGCAGCAGGTTCCCTTCTGGTCCAGGGTGTGTCTAGATATGTCCGGGAGCTAGGGCCTGGAAAAGAGGTCTTGCACCTCTAACAAGTGCCCTAACATGCTGTGGCTGAGCTGGTATCCAAGATGCAAGAGAAAGTCCTCCACACTCTTCCTTCTCCTCTCCTCAAGCAGAGGAAACAGATCTCTTCTGGAGCCACAAGCTGTGCAACCTGGGGTTGGGGGAGGGGAGATGCCAGCATTTCCTGAGCTACTCCAGCTGATGTCTCAGTAGGTCCTGTGGCCCCCTAGTCCACAGTCTTTGGGCCTACTTCAGCACTATGACTTGCCTAGGAGTTGCAGTCCTTGTGGTCAAGACTCCCTTTCAAGTTTATCTATGGCTCCGGAGCACTTTAGCCCACGGTGGTGAGGCATGCAGGAACTCAAGTTCAGACTGCTGGGATCCTCAACTCCCCTCTGGCTAGAGCTGGCTTAAATGCTCCCTCCATGGGCAACTGTCAGCTGAGTTTGGTCTGGTTTTGTTTTCTGCTATAATAGGGCACCACTGAGCTGAGTTCAATGCCTCACAATTGCTGCAGTCTGTCTCCCTCCCTGGTGCACAGGAACACTATCTACACCATGCCACTGCTGCCAGGGGATGGGGAAGGAGTGGTGTTGGCAATTCAAGACTGTTTTTTCTCCCTCTTCAATGCCTCTTTCAGCAATATGAAATTAAAACCAGTATTGTGAGTCCTCATCTGGTTTTTGACTTTCATGAAGGGGTGTGTGTGTGTGTGTGTGTGTGTAGATATTAAATTGATGTCCTTGCAGGGTGGGGGGAACCATTGGTGAAGCCTTCTATTCCGCTATCTTGTTCTAGCCCTCCAACTTTTTCTTTTATAATAAAGTGTTTAAAACTGTAAATACTAGGTTGGTGCCATTAAAAGTAATGGCAAAATCCCCAACTGCTTTTACACTAACCTAATATTTCTCTAAACACTTTTTTAGCTGCATCTCAGATGCTGTGATATGTGACCTTTTCATTAACATGCAGTTCAAAATATTTTCCTTTTTGTTTGCTTCTTCTTTTACCTTGGGGTTATTTAGAAAAGCATTGTTTGATTTCCAAGTATTTGAGGCAACCACTGATAAGTTATATTATTGATTTCTAGTTTAATTCCCTTGTGGACAGAAAATATACTCTGTATCATGTCTATTATTTTAAACGTATTGAGACTTGTTTTATGGCTTATAATATAGTATATCTTAATTAATGATCCATGAATACTTGAAAATACTGTATATTCTACTTTTGTTGGTTGTAATAGTCTCTAAATGTCAATGAAGTCAAGTTGGTTAATAGTATTGTTCAAGTTTTCTTTATCTTCACTGATTATTTATCTACTTCTATCAATTAATAAAAGAAGTGTGTTGAAACGTCCAAATATAATTGTGAATTTGTCTACTTCTTCCTTCAGTTCTATCCATTTCTGCGTCATGCGTTTTGAGTGAATGTATTAAATGCATACATATTTAATTAAGCATATTGTTTCCTTGATAAACTTACTCTTTCATCATTATGAATTATTCATCTCTTAATATCTGATAACAGATAACATTTTTCTTTCTATTTATCTTATATTAACATAGCCACTAAGGCCTTCTTTTTTTTTATTTATTTTTATTTTTTTTATTTTTATTAAGACGGAGTTTCACTCTTGTTGCCCAGGCTGGAGCACGGTGATGCGATCTAGGCTCACTGCAACCTCTGCTTTCCGGCTTCAAGCGATTCTCCTGCCTCAGCCTCCTGAGTAGCTGGGAATACAGGCATGTGCCACCAGGCCCAACTAATTTTTGTATTTTTAGTAGAGACAGGGTTTCACCACATTGCCCAGACTGGTCTCGAACTCCTAACCTCAGGTGATCTGCCTGCCTTGGCCTCCCAAAGTGCTGGGATTATAGGCATGAGCCACCACACCTGGCCTACAGCCTTCTTATGTTTAGCATTTGTTATTTAAAATTTTTACTATTTCCTTGTCTTTATATAAATATGCAAGTTCTGTGAATAGCACATAATTGAGCCTTTCTTTTTATACATTCTGAAAACCTCTGTCTTTTAATTGGAGAGTTTAGTCCATTTATATTTTTGTATCACTGGATATAAGACTACTACCTTGCTCTTCGTTCTTTTTCTTCCCCATCTCAAATTAGGGTTTTAACAAATTTGGGCTATTAATTTTAGCATTCAGGCTTAATTTATCAGTCTACTTTCAAATAATATTATACCACTTCACATATGATATGAGATTATTATAACATTGTACTTTTGTGTTCTTTCTTTTCAACCTTTACACTAGTGTTGCTATACATTTTTATTTTACATATGTTATAAACTCTATAATTCTGCACAGTTATTTTTTGCTTTAATCAATTATGTTTAAATAAATTAGGAAATGAGAAAATAGTCTATAATTGCTCACTTGTGATACTCTTAATTCTTTCATGTACATTCAAGTTTCTATTGGTATCATTTCTCTTCAGCTTAAAAAAACTTTTAATTTTTATTTATTTATTTCTCATAGTTTTTTTTTTTTTAATACTTTAAGTTCTGGGATACATGTGCAGAACGTGCAGGTTTGTTACATAGGTATACACGGGCCATGGTGGTTTGCTGCATCCATCAACCCGTCACCTACATTAGGTATTTCTCCTAATGCTGTCCCTTCCCTAGCTCCCCAGTCCCTGACAAGCTCCAGTGTGTGAGGTTCCCCTCCCTGTGTCCATGTGTTCTCATTGTTCAACTCCCACTTATGAGTGAGAACATGTGGTGTTTGTTTTTCTCTTTCTGTGTTATTCTCTTGCTGAGAATTATGGTTTCCAGCTTCATCCATGTTCCTGCAAAGGACATGAGCTTATCCTTTTTTATAGCTGCATAGTATTCCATGGTGTATCTGTGCCAAATTTTCTTTATTTAGTCTATCATTGATGGCATTTGGGCTGGTTCCACATCTTTGCTATTGTGAACAGTGCTGCAATAAGCATACGTTTGTGTGTGTCTTTATAGTAGAATAATTTATAATCCTTTGGGCATATACCCAATGGTGGGATTGCTGGGTCAAATGATATTTCTGGCTCTAGATCCTTGAGGAATTGCCACACTGTCTTACACAATGGTTGAACTAATGAACACTCCCACCAACAGTGTAAAAACGTTTCTATTTCTTCGCATCCCCTCCAGCATCTGTTGTTTCCTGACTTTTTAATGATTGCCATTTTAACTGGCATGAGATGGTGTCTCATTGTGGTTTTGATTTGCATTTCTCTAATGACTAGTGATGATTAGCTTTTCTTCATATATTTGTTGGCCACATAAATGCCTTTTTATGAGAAGTGTCTGTTCATAATCTTCACCTATTTTTTGATGGGGTTGTTTTATTCTTATAACTTTGTTTAAGTTCCATGTAGATTCTGGATATTAGCCCTTTGTCAGATGGATAGATTGCAAAAATTATCACCCATTTTGTAGGTTACCTGTTCATTCTGATGCTAGTTTCTTTTGCTGTGCAGAAGCTCTTTAGTTTAAGTAGATCCCATTTGTCAATTGTGGCTTTTGGTGTTTTCATCATGAAGTCTTTGTGCATGCCTATGTCCTGAATGGTATTGCCTAGGTTTTCTTCTAGAGTTTTTATGGTTTTAGATCTTATGTTTAAGTCTTTAATCCATCTTGAGTTAATTTTTGTATAAGGTGTAAGGAAGGGGTCCAGTTTCAGTTTTCTGCATATGGCTAGCCAGTTTTCCCAGCACCATTTATTAGATAGGGCATCTTTTCTCTATTGCTTGTTTTTGTCAGGTTTGTCAAAGGTCAGATGGTTGTAGATATGTGGTGTTATTTCTGAGGTCTCTGTTCTGTTCCATTTGTCTATATGTCTATTTTGATACCAATACCATGCTGTTTTGGTTATTGTAGCCTTGTAGTATAGTTTGAAGTCAGGTAGCATGATACCTCCAGCTTTATTCTTTTGGCTTGGGATTGTCTTGGCTATACGGGCTCTTTTTTGGTTCCTTATTAAATTTAAAGTAGTTTTTTCTAATTCTGTGAGGAAAGTCAATGGTAGTTTGATGGGAATAGCATTGAATCTATAAATTACTTTGGGCAGTATTGCCGTTTTCACAATATTGATTCTTCCTATCCGTGAGCATGGAATGTTTTTCCATTTTTTTGTGTCCTCTCTTATTTCTTTGAGTAGTAGTTTGTAGTTCTCTTTGAAGAAGTCTTCCACATCCCTAGTAAGCTGTATTCCTAGGTATTTTATTCTTTTTGTAGCAATTGTGAATGGGAGTTCACTCATGATTTGGCTCTCTGCTTGTTTATTGTTGGTGTATAGAAAAGCTTGTGATTTTTGCACATTGATTTTGTATTCTGAGATTTGCTGAAGTTTCTTATCAGCTTAAGCAGTTTTGGGGCTAAGACAATGGGGTTTTCTAAATACAGAATCATGTCATCTGCAAACAGAAACAATTTGACTTTCTCTCTTCCTATTTGAATATGCTTTATTTCTTTCTTTTGCCTGATTGCTCTGGCCAGAACTTCCAATACTATGGTGAATAGGAGTGGTGTGAGAGGGCATCTTTGTCTTTTGCCAGTTTTCAAAGGGAATGCTTCCAGCTTTTGCCCATTCAGTATGATATTGGCAATGGGTTTCTGCTAAATAGCTCTTATTATTTTGAGATGAGTTCCATTAATGCCTAGTTTATTTATAGTTTTTACAATGAAGGTATGTTGAATTTTATCAAAGGCATTTTCTGCATCTGTTGAGATAATCATGTGGTTTTTGTCGTTGTTTCTGTTTATGTGATGGATTACACTTATTGATTTGTGTATGCTGAACCAGCCTTGCATCCCAGGGATGAAGCCGAATTGTTCATGGTGGGTAAACTTTTTGATGTGCTGCTGGATTTGATTTGCCAGTATTTCATTGAGGATTTCCATATCGATGTTCATCAGGGATATTGGCCTGAAGTTTTCTTTTTTTGTTGTGTCTCTGCCAGGTTTTGGTATCACGATGATGCTGGCTTCATAGAATGAGTTAGGGAAGAGTCCCTCCTTTTCAATTGTTTGGAATAGTTTCCAAAGAAATGGTACCAGCTCCTCTTTGTACCTCTGGTAGAATTCATCTGGTCCTGGGCTTTTTTTGGTTGGTAGGCTATTAATTACTGCCTCAATTCTGGAACTTGTTATTGGTCTATTGAGAGATTCAGCTTCTTCCTGCTTAATCTTGGGAGAGTGTTCTTAGGGACTTATACAGTGGTCTAGTGTCTAGTGTGTTGTAATTTATCCATTTCTTGTAGATTTTCTAGTTTATTTGCGTAGAGGTATTTATAGTCTTTTCTGATGGTAGTTTGTATTTCTGTGGGATCAGTGGTGATACCCCCGTTATCATTTTTTATTGTGTCTATTTGATTCTTCTCTTTTTCCTTCTTTATTAGTCTGGCTAGCAGTCTGTTTTGCTAATTTTTTCACAAAATCAGCTCCTGGATTCATTAATTTTTTGAAGGGTTTGTGTGTGTGTGTGTGTGTGTGTCTGTTTCTTTCAGTTCTGCTCTGATCTTAGTTATTTCTTGTCTTCTGCTAGCTTTTAAATTTGTTTGCTCTTGCTTCTCTAGTTTTTTAAATTATGATGTTAGGGTGTCAGTTTGAGATCTTTCCTGCTTTTTCTTGTGGGCATTTAGTACTATAAATTTCCCTCTTAACACTGCTTTACCTGTGTCCCAGAAATTCTGCTATGTTGTCTCTTTGTTCTCATTGGTTTCAAAGAACTTCTTGATTTCTGCCTCAATTTTCTTATTTACCTAGGAGTCATTCATAAGCAGGTTGTTCAATTTCCATGTAGTTGTGTGGTTTTGAGTGAGTTTCTTAATCCTGAGTTCTAATTTGATTGCACTGTGGTCTGAGAGACTGTTTGTTATGATTTTAGTTCTTTTGCATTTGCTGAGGAGTGTTTTACTTCCAGTTATGTGGCCGATTTTAGAATAAGTGCCATGTGGCCCTGAGAAAAATGTATATTCTGTTGAATTGGGACGAAAAGTTCTGTAGATGCCTATTATGTCCGTTTGATCCATAGCCGAGTTCAAGTTGTAAATATCCTTGTTAATTTTCTGTCTTGTTGATCTGTCTAATATTGACAATGGGGTGTTAAAGTCTCCCACTATTATTGTGTGGAAGTCTAAGTCTCTGTATAGGTCCCTAAGAACTTGTCTTAGGCATCTGCATGCTCCTGTATTGAGTGCATATATATATAGGATAGCTAACTCTTCTTGTTGCATTGATCCTTTTACCATTATTTAATGCCCTTCTTTGTCTTTTTTTGATTTTTGTTCGTTTAAAGTCTGTTGTATCAGATGCTAGGATTGCAACCCCTGCTCTTTTTTCTGTCTTCCATTTGCTTGGTAAATATTTCTCCATCCATTTATTTTGGGTCTATGTGTGTCTTTGCACGTGAGATGTGTCTACTGAACACAGCACACTGATAGGTCTTGACTCTATTCAGTTTGCCAATATGTGTCTTTTAATTTAAGGCATTTAGCCCATTTACATTTAAGGGTAATATTTTTATGTGTGAATTTGACCCTGTCATCGTGATGCTAGCTGGTTATTTTGCACACAAGTTGAAGCTGTTTCTTCATAGTGCCATTGGTCTATATATTTTGGTGTGTTCTTGCAGTGGCTGGTACTGGTTTTTCCTTTCCATATTTCATGCTTTCTTCAGGAGCTCTTGCTAAGCAGGCCTGGTGGTGATAAAATCCCTTAGCATTTGCTTGTCTGGGAAGGATTTTATATCTCCTTCACTTATGAAGCTTAATTTGGCTGAATATGAAATTCTGGGTTGCAAATTATTTTTTTTAAGAATGTTGAATGTTGGCTCCCACTGTCTTCTGGCTTATAGGGTTTCTGCTGAGAGGTCTGCTGTTAGTGTGGTGGGCTTCCCTTTGTAGGTGATCTGACCTTTCTGTCTGGCTGCCCTTAACATTTTTACCTTCATTTGACCTTGGAGAATCTGATGATTATGTGTCTTGGGGTTTTGTAGTAGGCTAATCAAGATTTCATAATAGTTTGAAAATTTAACTTTTATCATTAAAATATATATCTGAGAGAGAACTTTTAATAATTCATTGACTGTGCTAATTGATTCTTTGTAAACATTTTTGGGGTCATAATTTTAAAAACCAAACTGTCTTTTACTAAAGAAAGTTGAATAAAATTATTTCTTATATATGTCATAAGGAAAGATCACAGTACAAATAGAAATCAACAAATTCATCAAACGAAGCTACTCCTGACTTTTGTGCATGTTCTGTTGACTATAAAATTGTGTAAATTATTAATGATAACTTTCATATTTTTTCCTGATTTTTATTTATCTTAATTTTTAAAATTGTTGCTTCCTGGCTGGGAGTGTACCAGTTCTCATAATCTCCTTTATTTTTTTCTGTTGTCATTTCCATCATCCATCTTTTTTACTATCCTGTTTTGTTTGTTTTGTTTTGTTTTGTTTTGTTTTGTTTTGTTTTCAGATGGAGTCTCTTTCTGTGGCCAGGCTGGAGTGCAGTGGTGCCATCTTGGCTCACTGCAACCTCCGCCTCCTGGGTTTTAAGTGATTTTCCTGCCTCAGCCTCCGATTAGCTGGGACCCAGGCATATGCCACCATGCCCAGCTAATTTTTTGTATTTTTAGTAGAGATGGGGTTTCACCATGTTGGCCAGGATGGTCTCGATCTCTTGACCTCGTGATCTGCCCACCTCAGCCTCCCAAAGTGCTGGGATTACATGCATGAACCACTGCGCCCGGCCTTTAAAAAAAAAATTTCTGATATTGACTATTACAGGGTGTACTTTCCCTTGCAATAACATTAACGAGCTTTGACATTTGCCTTTTTATTTTGACATCATTTCAAACTTAAAGAAAAGTTGAAAGTACGCATACAAAAACCTTTCATGCTTAACCATTTCAATGTAAGTTGCTGACACGATACCCCATCACTTTCTGAAAACTTTAGAGTATATTTTCATTGAACAGTGGCATTCATCTACATACCTATAACAGAATCATCAACATCAGAAAACTAATCCTCCATATTAATTTATTTATTAATGTCATTAACATCGAATCCTAAGGCCCTGTTCGCATTTCAACAATGGTCCCAACAATGCTCTTTATGGCAAAATAATCATGTCTTCAGAGTCCTTCAACCTCAAACAATTACTCAGTCTCTCCTTGGCTTTCATGACCTTGACAATTTTGAAGGTTACAAAACAGCTATTTTGTAAAGTGTTTCTTTCCCTCCCCACTTTTTTTTGTTTGTATAAATTTATAGCAAACATGTGAAATTTTGTTACATGTATATAATGTGTAGTGATCAAGTCAGGGTATTTAGGGTGTTTATTATCTAAGTACAATACATTTTTGTTAATTACTGTCACCTTACTCAGCTATCAAACATTGAATGTATTCCTGCTGTTTAACTATATGTTTGTACCCTTTAACCCACTTCTTTTTAGCCTCCTTCCAGCTCCCCTCACCTTTACCAGTTTCTGTTATCTATCTTTTCACTCTCTGTCTCCATGTGATCAAGTATTTTTAGCTCCCACATATAAATGAGAACATGCAATATTTGTCTTTTTAGGCCTAG
The DNA here is from genome assembly GCF_029289425.2 of Pan paniscus. Taxonomy (NCBI): domain Eukaryota; kingdom Metazoa; phylum Chordata; class Mammalia; order Primates; family Hominidae; genus Pan; species Pan paniscus. Next base: position 20,748,469 of record NC_073254.2, read on the forward strand.
CTTATTTTATATAAGGTAAATACCATCGGTTCCATCCGTATTGCTGAAAATGACATAATTTTGTTTGCTTTTATTGTCAAATAGTATTTCATTCTGTATATATGCCACATTTTCTTTATCCAATCATCCATTGATGGACATCCATTGGTGGACTGGACTGGGTGATTCCCAGGATCCCAGATCGGGTTGTCAAATATTGGAGGAAGGGGACTGGGGCAGCAGACTTGTCCTCAGATTCCCTCATAGTGCATTCAGGTGCCAGCTGTGATAGTCAGTGTCAGCTATCACCCATACTGCCGGAATGCTCAACTGTGGGAAGAGATGGCTGTGCTGTGGGCCTGCCACTACAGAGTGCAGAGTCCGTCTCAACTGGAGCAGCATAGGCAGGTAGCTGTGGGGAGTGCAGTTTGCTCACTCCTCACTTTGCCATGTCCCCAGCCCCCACAAGCAGCCCATAACAGTGGCAATGGGATTTGTCTTCAAAGAATGTGAAAGGGCCTGGCTTCTCCCTCTCTCTTTAGACCAGCAGCAGCAGGAACAATATTGTCACTGGCTGCAAAAATGCAGACTTTTGGAAGCTAGGCCTTCAGAATCATGACAGATGAAGACTTACCACCAGGGAGAATAGAGTCCCTCTCAGCTGGAGCAGTGTAGTCAGATAGCTGTGACAAGTGCAGTTTGCTCATACCTTGGTCCCTGATATAGTTTTGATATTTGTTCCCTCCAAATTTTATGTTGAAATGTGATCCTCAAAGTTGGAAATGGAGCCTAGTGGGAGGTGTTTGGATCATGGGGTCAGATCCCTCATTAATGGTTTGGTGCTGTCCCAGTAGTAATGAATGAGTTCTTACTCTATTAGTACTGTGAGATCTGGTTGTTAAAGTGTATGGTGACCCCCTCCACTCTCTCTGTCTCTCACCATGTGATTCATCTGCTCCCACTTCACTTTCTGCCATGAGTGAAAGTTTCCTTAGGCCTCATCAAAAGCTGAGCAGATGCTGGTGGCATGTTTGTACAGCCTGCAGAACTGTGAGCCAGTTAAAAGATATTTTATTTCTTTTTTATTACTTCTTCAAGATAAAAAGATATTTATTTTCTTAAATAAATTAACCAGTCTGAAATATTTCTTTATAGCAATGTAAAATGAACTAATAGAGAAAATTGGAACTAAGAAGGAGGGGAGCATTGCTATAAAGATACCCAAATATGTAGAAGTAATGGCAGTGGCTGCCTGTCTGGAGTGGCTGCTGTGAAGATGCCAGCTGCAGTGGGGGAGGCACAGCCGGGGTTGTGCGCTCCATGGGGCTGGTGTGGGCCCCGCCCCCTACCAAGTTGGCAGAGTAGGAGCCCCATGCTCCTGGGTGCAGCTGCAGCCACCCAGCTGTGGCTCCGTACCTGGGCTTCCCTGTGGTCTTGGGGCCCAGGAAGACCCCCTGCCCTTGCAGGTTTGGTAGTGCTTGCTCCCACTTCCTTGCTTTTCCCTACTCCTGGCACCAGCTCTGGTGCAGAGCAAAGTTGCAGCTAAGCCCAGGCACTGTTGTGACCTGGCCAGATGTGTGTGTACTCAGGGTGGTGCTGATACACCAGCCCCTTGCTGCCTCAGCTCCCTCCAGACTTTGGGCACTGAGGAGCACAGGAGGGAGGCTGGGGGGGCACTGAGGTGACTTGGCACAGGACTGCAGGTGCCTCTCAGCACAAACAGCCTGGGTGTAGGGGATGGCCTATTGATGGCAGCAGGAAGCAAACAGTTTCCTGGGCAGGAAGGGCGAGTCCCCAGTGAAGCCCCACCTTCAAGCCATGGATGGCCTATAGCCTGGGGGCCAGACTGCCAGTTCTGGGTGGAGTCTGCTGCCTGGAGTGAGAACTTATGGTGCTTTATCCTGGTCCTCCCATGGCCACACATGGACCAATTGGCATGCACTTTCTCCCTTCTGAGCCCATAAAAACCTGAGATTCAGCCAGACTCACACAAACATGAAGACTACCAGCTGTGGGAAGGAGCTACCCACTTCAGGTATCCTCCACTTGTGGGGACGACCTGCCTGTGCAAAGGAGCTACCCACTATGGGTCTCCTCTCTGCTGAGAGCTGGACACTCAGCCTGTGGAAATGAGCTACCCACTATGGGTCTCCTCTTCACTGAGGGCTGTACTCATCAGGATGACCTGCCTACAGAAAGGAGCTATCCACTCTGGGTCCTGAGAGCTATTCTGTTGCTCAGTGAAGCTCCTCTTTGCTTTGCTCACCCTCCAGTTTTCTGCATACCTCATTCTTCCTGGACACAGGACAAGAACTCGGGACTCACCCAATGGCAGGTCTGAAAGAGCTATAACACAAACAGGGGTGAAACATGGCCCCCCACCCCTGCACTTGCCATGTTGAGGACAACAAAGAGAGGACAGCTGTGGCCCTTCAGGGAACCCAGACATAGGGTTTCCCCTAGCCATTGCTATGATACTCTCTTTGGGGCTTTGCAGTTCCTGAGGTCTCCAAGCTTTTGGGCACCACCACGTTCCCCTTGTCCAGACACTGGTGCCTGCAGCAGAAGCCACTTTTGGTATGTCTGGTATAGCCACAGCCTTGCATGAAGCCCGTGCTTGTGCTGGCACTTGGAGCTGCCCGCCCCACTGCAGCAGCCAGCATACCTGGCTGTGTGCAGTGGCTGGACACCATGCTTGCTTCCTCCCCGTCACCACTCTGCACCTGACTCTCCCTTGGCAGGTGTGGGATCTGGGCTGGTAGTGCAGTTCGAGTTCAGCCTGCTGGGCTGAGTGGACAGAACGAGCCCAGTGGGTGTGAGCAATTCTCAGGCAGAAGGCACCACCATACACAGAAGTTTCTGGCTGGCACTGTGACACCCCAAGGATCATGTGACCAAAGCAGCGTTGGAACTGGGTAACAGGCAGAGATTGGAAGAGTTTGGAGGGCTCAGAAGAAGTCAGAAAGATGAGGAAAATTTTGGAACTTCTTAGAGACTGGTTAAATGTTTGTGACTGAAAGACTGATAGAAACATAGACAGTGAAGGCCAGGCTTATGAGGTCTCCGATGGAAATGAGGTTCCTCATTTCATTATTGGGAAACAGAGTGAAGGTCACTTGCATTATGCCTTAGCAAAAAGCTAGGATACCTTATGTCCATTCCATAGGGATCTGTGGAAGGTTGAACCTAGAATGACCTAGGGTATCTGGCAGAAGAAATTTCAAAACAGCAAAGTATTCAAGAAGTGGCATGGCTGCTTCTAACCTACAATTAGATGTGGGAACAAAGGAATGATTTAAAGTTGGAACTTACAGTTAAAAGAAAGCAAAGTGTAAAAATTTGGAAAATCCTCAGTCTGGCCATGTGGTAGAGAAACAGCATTTTCAGGAAAAGAATCCAAGAGGGCTCCAACCACTTGCTAGTGAGATTAGCATGACTAAAGAGGAGCCAAGTGCTAATAGCCAAGAAAATGGAAAAAAAAAAAAACCTCAAAAGAGTTTCATAAATCTCTGGGGAAGTCCCCTCCCATCACAGGTGCAGAGGCCTAGGAGGAAAGAATGGCTTCAGGGGCCATGCCTGAGTCCTCAGTGTCCTGTGTAGCCTTGGGACACTAGCCATAAGCTTTGGCGACGTCCACATGGTGTTAAGTCTTCATGTATGCAGAATGCAAGAGTGAAGAAGGCTTGGTGGCTTCCACCCAGATTTCAGAGGATGCATGGGAAAGCCTGGGTTTCCAGGCAGCAGAGTGCTGCAGGGGTGGAGCCCCACAGACAGCCTCTACTTGGACAGTGCCGATGGGGAATTGTAGGGTTGGAGCCCCAACACAGAGTTTCCACCAGGGCACTGCCTAGTGGAGCTGTGGGAATGGGGTCACTGTGCTTCAGACACCAGAGTGGTGTAGGCACTGGCAGCTTGCACTTTGAGACTGGAAAAGCCAAAGACATTGGACTCCAAACTGTGAGAGCAGCCATGGGGGCTGCATCCAACAAAGCTACAGGGGCAGATCTTCCCAAGGTTTTGGGAGCCCACCCAACATACCAGTGTGCCCATGATGCAGAACATGGAGTCAAGGGTGATTATTTTGGAGCTTTACAGTTTAATGTCTGTTCTGCTGGGTTTCAAACTTGCATGGAGCCTGTAACCCCTTTCTTTTGGCCAATTTCTCCTCTTTGTAATGAGAATGTTTACCCAATGCCTGTACCACCATTGTATCTTGGAAGAAAATAACTTCTATTTGATTTCATGAAACTTGCTGTAAGAAACTTGCCTTGAGTCTTAGATGTCACTTTGGACTTTGAATTTTTGTTAATGATGGAACAAGTTATGACTTTTGGGGACTATTGGGAAGGGATAATTTCATATTGTTATGTGTGGAGGACATGAGATTTGGAGGGGGAACAGAGGCAGAATAATATGGATTGGATATTTGTCTCCTCCAAATCTCATGTTGAAATGTGATCCCCAATGTTGGAGGTGGGGCCTAGTGAGAGATGTTTGGTTCATGGGGATGGATCCCTCATGAATGACTTGGTGCTGTCCCAGCACTGATGAGTGAGTTGTCACTCTATTAGTTACCATGAGATCTGGTTGTGAAAAATGTCTGAAACCTCACCCTCTATCTCTTGCATGCTCTCTCACCATGTGACACACCTGCTCACCCTTCACCTTCTGTCATCAGTAAAAGCTCCTTGAGGCCTCACCAGAAGCCAAGTAGTAATGAGTGAGTTTTCACTCCATCAGTTACCACAAGATCTGGTTGTGAAAAATAGTCTGAAACCCCTTCCTCTCTCTATCTCTTGCATCCTCTCTCACCATGTGACACACCTGCTTCCCTTTCACTTTCTGTCATGAGTAAAAGCTCTTTGAGGCCTCACCAGAAGCCAAGCAGATGTTGGTGCCATGCTTATATAGCCTGCAGAACTGTGAGCCAAATAAACCTCTTTTATGAATTATCCAGTGTCAAGTGTTCCTTTATAGCGATTCAAAATGGACAAATACAATCCCACAGTGGCCCATAGCAGCAGCGGTGGGATTTGTCATAGGTGCGCATGGTAGTGCCTGGCTTCCTCCCTCCCTTCTTGGCCTGGTGGAAGCAGCAGCAATGATGGCATTGGTCCCAGGGCAGGGCATATTCCTTTGGGAGCTTGGCTCCTAGAGTGGCACCAAACTGTAGCTACTCAGGTTTTGGATGCCTGTAGGACTCTGTGTGAGTCTCCTCTCTGGAGCAATGCCTCTGTGCAATCTCTAGAAAACTCCCTATGTTAGTCTTGAGCCCACATGGATTGAGGGATTCTCCTGTAGCTAAGATTTTAAAAGACCATGGCAGCATTGGGGAGCCCTGGAAGTCTCCCTCTTATCCTATACCATGTCTGGGAGCTTCTCTTGGCTCCCTGCCAACCCTGGCCAAGCAGGAGGTCTTGCTTCCCTCTCCTTACTAGCTGTCGGTGCTTCCCTTCACTTCTGTGTTGAATCCCAGTGTCTCTCCTAGACAATCTATTTTAAGTGTGAATATCTACTTGCTATTTTGGTTCCTCTCTGTGGAGGAGTGTACTAGCTGCATCTAGTCAGCCATCTTGAATCTTCCCCCGCTTTTGTAAAGTATTTCTTAATTTAGGTTTCCCTGATGTTTCTTTATTATTCTGTTCAGGTTATGCTTCTGTGGCAGGAATATCACAGGAGCATTGTTGTTCTCTTCTCATTGCATTAGATTAGGTGACACATGATTTGGATTTGTCCTATTATCGGTGATGTTAACTTTGATCATTTGATCAAGGTGATGTCTGCCAGGTTTCTGCACTGCTAAGTTAATGTTTTCTCTTTTGCAATTAATATATGTTTTGTGGGGAAATTTTTCAAGACTGTTTAAAATATCCCCGTTGTCATAAAACTTTCACACACGAGTTTTAGCACCCATTGGTGTTTCTTGACTAAGTTAATTATTACTGCGATGAATGCTAAATTGTTATTTTCTAATTAAATTTTTCTTCTATATTTATTACTTGATATAAGGCAAAAACTTTATTTGTGTATGTATGTATGTATGTAGATATATATTTATAGTACCAAGGACTCCTAGCTTACTCAATGAGTTCCAATCTATTACTATCATTATTATTAGATGCCGAAACTGTGTCAGGTCTTTCATCATGTTCCTATTATTCTTTGAGCACTTCATCACTTTCTGCCTTAAAATAATCCAGGCTCATCTTGTATTTTCCCTATGCTGCCTTGGAATTAGTCTTTTCTCCAAGGAGTCTTGGTATTTTTCTCTGGGAAATGCATTTAGAATCCACAGTGCATTTAAGGTGTGCTCTTAGCTATTGGGTGTCAGTAACAGCCGACTTAGTGGGGGAATTAGGTACAGAGGTGCGTACATAAATACATACATTTAGATTTATTTTCATATCTATCTATCTATATATAGAAAGTTGTGAGTTCACATCAATATTTCCAATTTCAGTTCAATACTACAGAGATCATTCTTGTTTTTTCTCTTCTCCTATTTGTAACTATCTTCAATATATTTACTTATCAGTCACCAGTACTGGCTCCCACTTCCCCCACTGCAAAGACACTTTCCTCTCCTAGCTTGGGCTCTAATACCCAGTCCTGGGCCACCACCAGCATGTGATGGGGATGCCTTTCTTTCTTGTCTTGCTACTTTCACACCCACATCATGCCCCACTCCCCACCTAGCATGGCTCCATTGGCCTGTGCCCAGGCTGCAGATTTCACCACCCTCCCATTATATGGACACCCTCTTCACTTTGCTCTGTCTCCAACAATCTGTGTTGGGCTGATGCTAGTCCCTTGTAAAAGCCCCTCCTCATATGGCTTGTGTGCTGATACTCTTTTCCAGGGCTGCTTCCATCATACCATCCCATAGGAACCTCTTCCTCTGCTGTTGAGGTTCTGACAGCCCATGTTGTACTGTGACCATCCCTCACATGGGGTACCTGGTTCATCTTGCCTGGGCTTCAATGCCCATGCTAGGTTTCTGTTCAATCTAATCCTCCACCCCACTTAGCACCACTTAATGATATTTTCCTTGAAGCATTCCAGAAGAAAATACAATTTGAAGTAGAAGGTAAACAGCAAGGCAGAAAGAAATGCTTGAAGAACGCTTTCACATTTTGAAACTTCTGCATTTCCTTTCTTTTAGTTTACATTTTGGCTCCTACTAGGATTCTCACTTTCAGTCACATTTGAATTGTAGTAAAATGTAGAATTTTTGAATAAAACTCAAAATTTATCTGACATTAAGGCATAAGAAAGAGCAATTCAAATGCATTTTAAAATTACTGCTATGTTATACTTAGTTGTATAATTGCATAATAAAATTACTATTATATCATACATTTGACTTATTGATGAATATGTATAGGAGTTTGTCACTGGAACATTTGTTTTTTCAGCCTGTTTCACTGCATCAGTAGGAAGTTTCATAATATGTCACCTGGAACTACCAGACTTTATTTGGATTCAGTGCATCAAGCTGCTAAGATGTGATCTGATACGTTGGGATGCATATGCAAGCTCACATGCTAATGTAATTGCTTGTGTGCTTAAATGCGAGTTTTTTCATAATTGTATTTTATGTTATTCCCATAAAACAGTCACATGATGTGTTTAAAACTATATATGCCGTATTATTCAGTAGAGTTCTTTCATTTTGACTTGGTATTGACAAGAACTGAATCCTTAGTTTGCAAGCTTACAGAGACTACCTTCAAGCTCTCTACATTTTATACCTTGTTTCTTCTATATACATCCAGTGCTGGGCACCAGAGGTCACATTCACCTGTACCATAGTAGATCTTTGGCCCTACACGTTTGTAAATAAGAGATGGCAGTATTCCTAGAAGTCATCCTTAGGGTGAGGTAGCTAGCAGTAACCTCACTATACACCACAGAGGTGATGAACCACATAAGTATATTCAACTAAATATAAAGTGAATCTATCCCCAGTATATCCTTCCCTTATCTGGATCCCCAAAATGCCTGTGTATAGTCTAATGCCATCTAATACAAAGAGAAGTAGGCTGGGGGAAAACTGATAATTTAGCTGATCATGGTGAAACTGTTTTCCTTTTGCAGAATTAAAATATAGCTATGACCATGTCAAAACAATGCCAGGGCTCCTTCAGAGCTTTAGAAGGGCACAGTGCAAGTGAGTGGCCCTGGAGCATGAGCTCGTTAGCGTCATGGCTCATCTTCCTGAGCAACAGCTGAAGTGGGGTCTCTGTTACTGCACATATCTTTGGAGCCTTGGAGTGCGTTTGACCCTCGTCTTATATGTCTTGGGCCCTGTGATTTTGTGATACCCTGAAACTCAGACCTTAAACAGTTTTCATTCTCAATAAGTCCGTAGATTTTGGGAGAAATGCAAAGAAATAGTAAAAACTAAAAAGGTATGCTTTTAGTTTGGTGTAAAGGAGCATTTAAGCAGTCTTTCCAACGTGGATTATGAATCTCTCCAATAAGTGAAAATGAAATTAAATTCAACTTACATTTACTTGAGAACTTACTATAAGTAAAGCATTATATAGATGATATGGAAAAACATAGAAGTTAGACAAATCATATGGATTAGCTAATCTTATCTAAATGGCCTTATAAAATGGTTCATTAAACCTGGATTAGGTGATTAAATAAGAAAAATAATTTATTTTGCAAATCAGGAAGTATAACTTTGAATTTGTAACCCTTGGTATCTAATGGCAGTCTATCTTCTTGAGATGAATATTAACCAAAGAGCAGATAATAAATTGCCATTTTAAGACTAGAGTGAGTCTGTGTTTCAACAACCAACATGCAGCGGAATAATCAGTGTGGGTTTATAAAGTAAACTGCTTACACCATCAAAAGATCATGAATCATCAAAAAGCAGAGTTTTGTTATTCAACTTTATATAGCTTTTTACTCACCTTTTCTGTGTCTTTCCTTTCCCTCTAAATATAAGAAATACATGTGAAAGTGATAGAATTAAAGCGAAATTATCATAAAAGTCAATGAAAATAGGTCTTGATAAAAATGACTGCATGTTGAGGGAGACAGAGAGAGAGAGAGAGAGAGAGGGAGAGGCTATTGTCTTTATCTTAAGGTCTCTTTGAAAATTTTTTATTTTTAATTTTTGTGGGTACATAGTAGGTGTATATATTTGCGGGTTACATGAGATATTTGATACAGGCATGCAAATCATAATAATCTTATTGGGATAAATAGAGTATCCATCACCTCAAGCATTTATTCTTTGTGTTTCAAACAATCCAACTATATTCTTTTAGCTATTTTAAAATGCACAATTAAATTCTGTTTTACTATAGTTGCCCTATTATACTATCAAATACTAGGTCTTATTCATTCTTTCTATTTTTTTTTCTTTTTTTGTACTCATTAGCCATCCTTTCTCCTGCCCCTTCTCCCTGACTACCCTTCCCAACCTCTGGTAACCATCCTTCTATCCTCTATCTCCATCAGTTCTAATGGTTTTAACTTTTAGCACCCACAGATAAGTAAGAACATGTGATGTTTGTCTTTCTGTGCCTGGTTTATTTCACTTAACATAATGACCTCCAGTTCCATATATGTTGTTACAAGTGACTGAATCTCATTCCTTTTTACTCCATTGTGTATATGTTCTATATTTTCTTTATCTGTCAGTTGATGGACACTTAAGTAGCTTCTGAATCTTGGTTATTGTAAGCAGTGCTGCAATGAACATGAGAGTGCAGATATCTCTTTGATATACTGATTTCCTTTCTTTGGGGTATATACCTAGGAGTGGAATTGCTGGATCATATGGTAGCTCTATTTTTAGTTTTTCTGAGGAACCTCTAAACTGTACTCCACAGTGGTTGTACTAATTTACATTCCCGCCTGTGTACAAGGGTTCCCTTTCCTCCACATCCTTGTTAGCTTTTGTTATTGCCTGTTTTGTGGAAATAAGCTATTTTAACTGGGGTGAGATAATACCTCATTGTAGCTTTGGTTTGCATTTCTTTGATGATCACTGATGTTGAGCATCTTTTCATGTATCTGCCATTTGTATATCATCTTTTGAGAAATGCCTATTCAGATCTTTTTGCCCATTTTTAAATCAGATTATTATATTTTTTTCTTACAGAGTCAATTGAGCTCCTTATATATTCTGGTTATTAGTCCCTTGTTAGATGGGTAGTTTGCAAATATTTTCTCCCATTCTGTGTGTTGTCTCTTCACTTTGTTGATTGTTTCTTTTGCTGTGCAGAAGCTTTTTAACTTGATGTGATCCCATTTGTCCATTTTTGCTTTGGTTGCCTGTGCCTGTGGAACTATTGCTTAAGAAGTCTTTGCCCATTCCAATGTCCTGGAGAGTATCTTAAGCCTCTTAACATCTAAATCTAGAACGCTTTTGGTGAGCTCTATATTTGATATTGCTTTTGTTCTCAGCACTGCCCAGAATTTTTTTTTTTTTTTTTTTGAGGTGGAATCTCTTTATGTTGCCTAGGCTGGTCTTGAACTCCTGGCTCAAGTGATCTTCCTGCCTCAGCCTCCCAAGTATCTGGGATGACATGTGCATGCCACCACATTTGGCTACCCAGATTTAATTTGGGTCCATTTATAGATCAGCCAGAGCCAGACTGCATCTGCTTTTATTGTCCTTTCCTGGAATTATAAAATCTAACATTCTTCACATGCACATGCAAATGAGCCAAAGTAAAGAGGAGATGTGCAGGGGAGGCAAAGATGCTGAGAACCCTCTCTGAGGGACAGTAGAAGGTGGGGAGGGAGCTACTGCAAATCTGAGAAGTCTGTGAAAAGAGACAGCATTGAGTGTGCCAGGCCAGCTAGTCTGCAGAGAGCCACCTTACCAGTTCCCAGTCCCTTCAGCCCCTCACACTCTTTCTTAGGACTTAGTGCCAATACATTTAATATAAGGAGATATGGGTGTTGGTACTAGTCTTCTGAAACATAAGAAATTAATTTTTTTAGTTGCATCATTTCTTTTAATTCAGATTTTGCAGAGACCGGAGTTCTTATGCATGTAAAGTACTAAGTATTTGGAAATAATAAACATCCATCTTTCATTCTAATTAAGACATGTGTATATCTGGTTTTATTACAGTCTTTCTCTTTCCCAGAAAGCTACTTCAGGGGAGGCAGAGACAGATACAAGAAGAAATCTGAACATGTACTCTTTCTGAGCAGTGCTGATATTTCCTGGGCTCTGCGAAGATGGAGGGCACAGAAAGTGGTAATTAGATCAGCAGCCTTTAATGCCTTATTCTTTATGCCTAATGCATAATGTCAGAACAGACAATCCCAATTTTCTATGACCTTAAGTAGGGTTATAGACTATGTGGGCTGAACCTTCCGCCCAAGAACCCAACTCAGCTCTGCACTAGAGAAGACTCTTTACCGCCTCCTGGTGGATAAAGTAAGAGAAACATGTCTCCCTAGGGCCAAGGCCAGAGAATCAGTTCATTGGTTAAGTGCTTTTTTTTTTTTTTTTTTTCCCAGAGGGGAGAAAAAAGGTGTAGCAATATTAATTGGATGTGGAGCTGTAAAGTAGGCAACATTTTGGTACCTCCTTTAATCAAATGCACTGTCTCTCTACTACATAGTGTCATCCCCTGTTGGGCCTAGATACTTCATTGTGGTATTCATTCTGGCCCACTCTTCCTACTTAGGAGGTCTTAACACTTCCCATGATTCAAGAGGAGCTCCTGTCTCAGCTAACTTTGATGGAGGGGGAGCCTCCAACTAGTTGCACATCCTTTAGCTGTTTTGCTCCTGACAGCATTTCCTCCCAGCCTTGACTTCTCATTTCCAGCTATCTGAAATCTTGTTAAATTCTAGATAGTGGTTAGCTAGGAATGGGTCTATGCAACATTGAGTACGCCATGTTTTTCCATACATTTATGCTTCCAATACATATGCAATGTTTCTTGAAAATTCAACCTCCTCCAACCAGCTGATATAATTAACAGTCATTTCTGGAGCCTGGATTATTATTAATTGCTCAGTCCTCAACATCACTTTGCTTCTAGGCCTTTATTTTTCCTGCTTTTACTGACTTCCCATGGTTGTTAATTGAAAGGCAATTATTATTTAAAATTACGCATCAGGTGTTGTGGGAAAAAGTCTGGGAATCCAGCTAATAAGTTGAGAAGTCTGTCTTTCTTTTTGTTACATCTGCCGTATTTCATTATTGGTACTCCAAGAGCATATTGTCTTTATCTGATAAAAACAGTTGGCTACAAGGGCATACTGACAAGCCTCAAGTTGCGGGTTACATTCTCACCTGGGTAAGGTAACAAAATGCTTGTTTGTGGACACACACTGTGAACAAGACCTGCAATAGCCATCGTGATCACAGGAAAGACTGAATGACACAGTGCATGTTTCAGCTCAGATTGTTGATGGGAAAATGTTAGGTGTTATATCAAATAAAGACCCATTTAATAATAGCTTCTTAGAGTTGGAAGTGACTTTAGTAACTCTCTTTTCCATTCTCTTGTCCAGTTTAGCAACCCTCATGAAACCATTCCCATCAGAGAAGGTGAGTCTTAGCTTCTGCTTGGGCACTGCCAGAGTTGGGGATTACCTTCTTGAGTGGCTGGAAACTGCATTTGTCGGAAGGTCAGCTCATGGTGCTTGGTTTTGAGATAGAAAATGAAAGTTCAACTTCTCTCTTTTTCTGTATATTTATCTCTAAATTTTTAAAACCTGGCCTCATCCCTGAGCTCCAATCCCAGTAACAAAAGGAGCTCTGAGTGACAGAATCTTTCCTGCAGAGTTGTTTAAAGCTACTTTGGTGGTAGTATGGGAAAGAGAAAAGGACCGTTTCTGATTTTCTGATTATTGTCTTCTGCACGGGAAAATGGGAGGTAGGCTGCTGGGAAACTTGGTTAGGATAATTCAGGTTAGGATGATTTATTTCCAGAGGGGAGCAGATAGACAATGGGATATGTTCAAATGAGCTATGCTCAATAGTGAAGTTCTGATTCTCATTTTATCTTGACATCTGTTGTCTTTGATATTATTTGGGCTTGTATGCTGAGGACCCAGTATGGTGAAAAAGGAAACAAAATGCCTGAAGAAAAAGGGCTTTGGCATTTTGGGAGCATAAAAATATTGAATGGGGGTAACCAAGGAAGAGCCTGAACTGTGGAGTACCAGGGAGAGTAACAGTTTTTCTCTACTCCATTAAGTGACCATTAGGATAATTCATTCATTCAATACATGCTTATTCTGTACCAGGTAGCAATGTATACACCAGAACTGCAGAGCTCCCATAAAAAGTGGATGCTTGCCTAGATAGGCTCTGTTTTAGTCATTTGGGACTGTTAGTCATTATTGGCAAAGGAAATCATCATAATGGGTCAGCCAGATACTACAATTCCTTTCAACCTTTGGTAGAAATTGTCAGGGAAGCCATGCCAAGCCACAACAGAGGTAAAAGAGATAATCAACTTTAGGCATAGAGGGTATGATTTTCCATGTGTTAACATGTGGTCTGCCATACAATCTCTGTTTTATTTACTTATTTTTATGCACACTGAAGCAAATTCCAATTGATATGGGCAAATAGTACTAATGAAGAGTGTTGGTTTTCCAAGTCCTTTTCCAAACTCTATCTATAATGTGCTACTAAAGTGAGAACAGCAGTGCCTCCCTCTCTGGCATCCAGACATTGTTTTTTGAGCTAGGGAACTTAAGCCTTTGACTAGGAGGTCAAAACAGCTCAGTTGAGTCTGGTCAGATGGTGTCCTGTCAGGAAGTAAATCTGAAAGCTTGATGTTAAAGAGGGAAAAGCCCCAAGAAAATGAAATAGGACTCAATACATATTCATGGACAGCTTCTTAAGCCAAGGAAGAAGAACAATATGAAACAAATTAAAAAAAATTTGTATAGCCAGACCCTGTGGCTTTATCTTGGCAATTCTAAGAATAATTTTCTTCTGTTACTGTTACTGAAGCATAACTAAGATGGTCCCCAATGATCCCTGCCTCCTAATATCCATGTCCTTGTATAGTTCCCAACCTTTGACTGTGGGCTGGATTCACTGACTCACTTTTAGTACATGGAATACAACAAAAATGATGGGCTGTCACTTCTTATATTAGGCTACAAAAAGATTTTGGCTTCTCTCTTGCCTGCCCTATCTTGCTCTCTTGATTTCTCACCATGATGAAGCCAAATGTCAAGTTGTGAGTTGCCCTGGAGAGATACTCGCATGACAAAAAACTAAGAGTGACCTCCCACCAGCAGCTAGCAAAGAACCAAGGCCCTCAGTCTACCAGTCTGTGTGGAACCTGTGAACAAGCTTGAAAGCAGATCATGTCCCACTTCATCCTTCAGATAAGACTACATCTCTGGCTAGCTGATGGCAGCCTGGTGAGCAAACATGAGCCAGAGGACCCAGCTAAGTCATGCCTGGATTCCTGACCTACAAAATTGTGAGCTATAAATATTGTTTCAAGCAGCTAAGTTTTGGGGTAATATGTCACAAGAGCAATAAATAATGAATATAATAATAAATGTGTATTTCTTTTCCTTTTTTTTTTTTTTGAGATGGAGTCTCACTCTGTTGCCCAGGCTGGAGTGCAGTGGCACGATATCAGCTCACTGCAACCTCTGCCTCGTGAGTTCAGGCAATTCTCCTGCCTCAGTTTCTTGAGCAGCTGGGATTACAGGCACGTACTACCACGCCTGGCCAATTTTTGTATTTTTAGTAGAGACGGGGTTTCACTGTGTTGGCCAGGCTGGTCTAGAACTCCTGACCTCAGGTATTCCCCCCGACTTGGCCTCCCAACATGCTGAGATTATGGGCGTGAGCCACCGCACCCAGCCTAAATGTGTATTTCAATGAAGTTTTACAACACCCAGATCAAGAAATGGAATACTTCTGGTTTCCCAGAAGCTCTCTTGTGTCCCTTGAGTCCCTCTTCCGAGGGTAACCACCATCCTGACTTCTGACCTATAGATGAGTTTTGCCTATTTTTGAACTCTAAATAAATAGAATCGTGTTATGACATGTACTGTTTAGTGTCTGGTTTCTTTATTTCAATGTTAGGCTGCAGTTCTGTCATCTTGTAATATTTTATATAGTATTGTATTTTATGGAGCTATTTATCTTATTATATATTTTTAGTTTTCTCATTGCTGTGTTACAATTAATTGTAAATATGCCACGGTTTATTTGTCCATTCTATTTTAGCATATTTCTGTTGGAAATATGCCTGGGAGTAAGATTACTGGGTCATAGCATTTGTTCAGATTTAGCAGATAATGCTAAATAGATTGCCAAAGGGGTTGCACCAATTTACACTTTACCAGCAGTGTCTGAGACCAACTTTTATTTCACTATGTCAGCAGGCTTCTTTGCTGCCTCTCAGTTTAGCACAAGACAAAGTATCCCATGATATTTTAATAGCATACTTTATTGGTAATACTACTACTGATAATAAGAAGAATAACAGTGATCATAATCTTTTGGATATCTAATTGCCTGATATGTTAATTTTCAAAAAGCAAGATACAGTCAGTACTTCATTATATTTTATATTTTATCTGTATTTAAAATGCATGGATACCATGGTTATCTTTAAATTAGACTTTTAGGAGGTACCCAGGATTAAAGAAAAGAAATGGTAGAAGTAGAATGCTTTTATATTTAGATGATTTAAACGAGCTTGGACTTTTCTCTTTTTTTAAGCTTAACTTTCCCAGTTAATAGCCTTCATTTTCTGGTTAGTATTGCTAGTGAAGATATCACTGAAGCCTATTGTTTTTCATCAGAGAGACAGGTTTTATTGTATTATATCTATTTTTCAATTTTGCATCAGTAATAATATTTTGTTGATCTATATGAGTTTTTAGCATTATGTACTCAATAAAGCTAATTGGAATATTACTGAAGATACCCAGCATTTCATTTTAATGATAAGCATAAAAGGCAGATTCCTTTATTTGAGCCATAATTTTTGAATTCATGGTTATAGCCAAGACGACAGAATCATATGAGCTTAGCCTGTGTCTATAATAAAAGTAATGTACATAAAAGCAAATTTGGAAGTAGCAGGCCAATACATGGGTGCTTCAGCCTCGATAGGCTTGGTTTGGATAGGGAGATGCTTAGTGGTTGTGTTTACTTGTCACCTGAAAGTCCCTGGAAAATAGAGATGTTCAAATTTGAGGTGTGGGTAACATTAGCCATATGGGTCTACCACCTGAAACTGTAAAGAAACAGTGAATAATAAAATGTCATCAAAAGTAGGAGAATAAGAATGTCATTGTGGCAGGAAAACATTCAAAAACCACATTAAATGCTATGGTTCACAATAGAAGGACATCTCTATGAAGTTTAGGAATCTTTCTTCCGAGGAAAAAGGTATGGAATGGCAAATCAGATGCCCTTCCCCTTTCTGAGGGCTGTGTCATACTGATTGATGGGAAAGAACAATGAAGATTTGCCAGAGAGAAGCACTCCCAGTGTATTCTGTCAGGGACCTCAGGAGACCACCTAGACGTGGGCCTTCCATGGGTCTTGGGCAGTGCTCTGATGAAAGGGTTTACACAAAAACATGGGGTCCCAGCTGTGGCATAAATTGTCCTTGTAGAAAGAGTCTGGGCAGGAGAATGGCTGGTCATTGTGACCTCCGGTGAGGGCTGAGGACACATTGCTAGAAGGCAAGATGGATCTCGGGTCGCTGCTGTCAGTCATGCCAAAGTGCAACTGACTTCCTACACCCATGGCTGGTTTCTGACTTGCCTTTATCAGAAACACTTGGTTCCAGGCCATTATTATGTTTACTAATTCCAGGGGCTGCAGATTTTGGGTTTAGGTATAACCAATATAAAAGTAAATTACTTTATTCTATTTTGTTTCACATAGTTTGAGCTATATCAGTATAAATCTATGTGCACATCAAGACATTTTTAAATATCCAAGAAGAAAAAAATAGAACGGGAGCTTATGACCAGACTGGCCATTCCTGAGTACTTCAGTTTGCAGGTAGGCTGGGTTCGTGGGGCTGCTAGTGAATCTGGTATCTCTTCAAGGTTCTCCACAGGAAGACCTCATTTCCTAGGTTTTTGTGAAAAAGAAATGTCATCTTTCATCACTGTGCTCTCTCTCTCATCTTCAAGTTATTCCTAATGGCATCTAACCAAATCTTGGTGGAGATAAGGATGGTGAAAGGCCCATAAAACCACAATTTAGCAGGAAGAGTTAAAGGAAATGGCAATGTTTAAACTATTATGCTTGGGAGTACACATTAGGTCTCCTGACATATGTGGAGGCTTCTGAGAGGCAGCATGCTGCATATCTGTACATAGTCTTCAGAAAGAACAGATAAAGTTCAAAAACACTAAGCATTTCCTCGAAGCAAAAAATTAGCATTAACCAGTAAATTTCTCTCTCTCTCCTGAGATTGTTAAGCTTAGCGTTCTGGTAATGTTTTACTGCATTACCAATGACCTCAAACTTAGTGGCTTAAAATAACAGTTAACAACAACGGATTGCACATTTTAAAATAGCTTGAAGTGGGGACTTGAAATATTCCCATCACATGAAAATGATGAATGCTCATGGTGATGGATACCCTAAACTTCCTGACTTGATCATTATACATTCTATGCATGTAACCCCATAAATATATATGTATATTATGTATCAATCAAAAATTAAAAACCAACTATTTAATCCTATCTCATCATTTGGTGGAACAGGAATTTGGGCAAGGCTGGGCAGGGTGATTCTTAAGTGACATTGACTGAGGTCACTTGGTGGTGTTCAGCTGGTGGATGGGCTGATCTGGAGAGCCCAGGATGGCCTCATTATCAGGTCTGGTGCCTTGGCGGAGGTCGCTGGAAGGCTGAGCTCAGAGCAGGGTTGAAGTGTGTATACCCATGGCTTCTCCAGCATGGGAGTCTCAGAGTAGTTGAGCCTTTACGCAGAAACTCAGGGCTTCTACGAAGAGGATTTCAAGAGAAAATAAGTGGAAACTGCCAGTTTTCCAAGGCTTGGAGCTGAGAACTGGCAGCATTGCTTTTATCACATTCTTTCAAAGCAGTCACGGCCCACCTAAAATCAAGGGCAGGAGAGGGAATGTGGTTCCCATTTCTCAATGGAAAGAGTGACAATCATTTTATGGTCATTTAAAATCTGCCACCTTTATAACAAATCCTAAATCTGGTGGTAACATATTTTTCATACTGTACCTTCCCACTGTCTAAACTTGCTCAAATCAGAAAAGAGAGGAAAGAATCTGCTTTGTTTATAGGTACATGCTGTTTACTAATAGGAAATCCTCATTAGGACCCCTTATGTTAGTTTTGGGACTGTTGAAACGTTACTTAGGTAATTATGTAAGTCCTAGAACAATGATTAGTGTGAAAATGAATGGGAGTTCATGAGTAGTATCAACAGCTAGCTTACCAAGTATCTTTTAAAAATGTTCATTGTCTTTAGAGCTAGAAAATGCTGTGTATAATTCCTGGCAATTGAGGTGAACACAGTTTCCCTGTCCCTTTTCCTGATGCAACTGAGGCGCTTTGTTTCTCATTTATTTGTTCGTTTAGACAAAGTAATTTCTTACAGACACACTAAAAGGCTTTTTGTTTGTTTCATTCTTATGTAGAAAGGAAGGTGCTTGGGAAGGCAAACTTGAGTCTGAATGAGTTGGGGTGGTGAGAACAGAAGGACGAACTTGCCTTAAGGTGTGAAGGAATGTCTCTAGAAGCAGTTCATTTCTTTTAGATACTGGGTTGGAGAGAATTTTGCCTCAAAGACAGACATAAGCATGACCTGAGGGGCAAGATTCTGGGTCTTCAGCGCTACCTGCTCATGGTGATTTTACTTGGCTGCCCTAGAAGGAACTTGTCTGTCTACACTTCTATAGTTTCTGACATAGTCAGCTATCTGTCTCTACATGCTATCTCTCCCACTTTATCCACTTGAGCCTGGTATGTCTCATTTCCCTTCCTTGAATCCAACTGTGGCCACACCCCCATTCTGATACCTTCTTCACTGGCCTGAGTTAGGGCATTCCACCCCATACTTTCTTGGCCCTGTCACTCCTTGAGCCACGCATAACTTTTAGTTTGTATCTAGTTTGTTCCTAGCAGCCTCTCTTAGTTCTACTCTACAATACAGACCAGAAGAAACAAATTCTCATTTCGGGAAGTGCTCCAACTCTGACCCATTCCTGCGTTTTCAGCCCCACCTCTTCTCACTGGACACTTACCATCTCTCCATCTCAAGCCAGTTGGGGGCCATGTTCATGGTCTTCTCTCTATGTTGTTACATGAGCTCCTCTTTGTTAAATGGTCTCCAACTTACCTATTATTTTTTCAAGATTCAATCTGAACCTTTCCTCCTTGATTCCTGGGCACATTGAGGAAGGCTTCCTTAGACATCTTTCTGTCTTCATTCTTATGGCACCCTGGGCATAGCTCTATTATTTGGTTGTGGATTATCTGTTTAAATATCTTGCTACTCCTCTGCTTTATGAACTCTTTCTGGGCAGGAACCATGGAATTTTTATCTTTGCATCCCTGTTCTCTAAAGTGATACCTGATGTATGCACGGGTGGATAGTTGGAAAAAAATGGATGGATAGATGGCTTGGAAGGCTAGATGGTTGTCTGGATGTCAGGGGATGGCTGGATTGTAGAAAAGGTGAATTAATTGATGGTTGGGTTCGCTGACTATTAACTTTGTAATAACATTGGACGAATGTTCATAAGCAGTGACTTTCCCCCTGGGATTTTGGGACTTTTGATTGCCAATGAGTCTAGCACAAACTCCATTTCCCATGACATTTCTAATACAAATTTATACGTATTTTTATTTGTTGTTCTACTGCAGCTCTTCAAAGAATCCTGAAGTTGGTCTTAAGCCAGCATTCTTAAAACTCTAAGGAGGCAACAAAAGATTTAAACAGTGTACAGCAAATGGTGATTCTGAAACCAGAGTTGTTTCACTGCTCACTCCCAACCCCAGATTGATTTGCCATGATACATGGCTTCCCAGGCTCAATTAGGTTCTTAATTATGGAGATAGTTATATTTACTTCTGTCACAAGGCTGATGAGGTAAAATATTTGCAAAACTATCTATCTATCTATCTATCTATCTAATCTATCTATATCTATTATCTATCTATCTATCTATCTATCATCTATCATCTTATACGTGTTGTTGTTGAGGTTGTTTGAGATATCCCCCAGGAGAAACAAAAATATTTATGTATCTTATGTTTCCCCTCTTTTGTCTTTGAAGTCCCAAACACCAATAAGGATTTGTTTAAAAACACTGAGGACTAGCACAGGTACTCAGGGAGAGTTAGAACGCACAGTCCTGCTGCTACATGAGACACATTGCTTGTTACCATTGCTAAATCATAACTCTTAGAGCCATAGCATTAATATGTATGAAATCCTAGCTATCAGAGGGAATGGGCTGGCTCTAAGGGTAAGCATGACAAACAGGTTCCATCTTGCGTGCCAGTTTCTTTTTTTTTTTCCTTTCTTTTATTTTGCAAATTTTTATTTTTTAAAACTTTAGTTCTACAGATTTGCAAGAGCAGTGCAATAAGTACTCACATATCCTTCACTTACATTCACCAGTTGTTAATGGTTTTTTTTCACTTTTTATTATTATTATTTATACTATAAGTTTTAGGGTACATGTGCACAATGTGCAGGTGAGTTACATATGTATACATGTGCCATGCTGGTGCGCTGCACCCACTAACTCGTCATCTAGCATTAGGTTTATCTCCCAGTGCTATCCCTCCCCCCTCCCCCCACCCCACAACAGTCCCCAGAGTGTGATGTTCCCCTTCCTGTGTCCATGTGCTCTCATTGTTCAATTCCCACCTATGAGTGAGAATATGTGGTGTTTGGTTTTTTGTTCTTGTGATAGTTTACTGAGAATGATGATTTCCAATTTCATCCATGTCCCTACAAAGGACATGAACTCATCCTTTTTTATGGCTGCATAGTATTCCATGGTGTATATGTGCCACATTTTCTTAATCCAGTCTATCATTGTTGGGCATTTGGGTTGGTTCCAAGTCTTTCCTATTGTGAATAATGCCTCAATAAACACACGTGTGCATGTGTCTTTATAGCAGAATGATTTATAGTCCTTTGGGTATATACCCAGTAATGGAATGGCTGGGTCAAAAGGTATTTCTAGATCTAGATCCTTGAGGAATCACCACACTGACTTCCACAATGGTTGCACTAGTTTACAGTCCCACCAACAGTGTAAAAGTGTTCCTATTTCTCCATGTCCTCTCTAGCACCTGTTGTTTCCTGACTTTTTGATGATTGCCATTCTAACTGGTGTGAAATGCTATCTCATTGTGGTTTTGATTTGCATTTCTCTGATGGCCAGTGATGGCGAGCATTTTTTCATGTGTTTTTTGGCTGCATAAATGTCTTCTTTTGAGAAGTGTCTGTTCATGTCCTTTGCCCACTTTTTGATGGGGTTGTTTGTTTTTTTCTTGTAAATTTCTTTGAGTTCATTGTAGATTCTGGATATTAGCCCTTTGTCAGATGAGTAGGTTGCAAAAATTTTCTCCCATTCTGTAGGTTGCCTGTTCACTCTGATGGTAGTTTCTTTTGCTGTGCAGAAGCTCTTGAGTTTAATTAGATCCCATTTGTCTATTTTGGCTTTTGTTGCCATTGCTTTTGGTGTTTTAGACATGAAGTCCTTGCCCATGCCTATGTCCTGAATGGTAATGCCCAGGTTTTCTTCTAGGGTTTTTATGGTTTTAGGTCTAACGTTTAAGTCTTTAATCCACCTTGAATTGATTTTTGTATAAGGTGTAAGGAAGGGATCCAGTTTCAGCTTTCTACATATGGCTAGCCAGTTTTCTCAGCACCATTTATTAAACAGGGAATCCTTTCCCCATTGTTTGTTTTTCTCAGGTTTGTCACAGATCAGATGGTTGTAGATATGCGGCATTATTTCTGAGGGCTCTGTTCTGTTCCATTGATCTATATCTCTGTTTTGGTACCAGTACCATGCTATTTTGGTACCAGTACCATGCTGTTTTGGTTACTGTAGCCTTGTAGTATAGTTTGAAGTCAGGTAGTGTGATGCCTCCAGCTTTGTTCTTTTGGCTTAGGATTGACTTGGCGATGCAGGCTCTTTTTTGGTTCCATATGAACTTTAAAGTAGTTTTTTCCAATTCTGTGAAGAAAGTCATTGGTAGCTTGATGGGGATGGCATTGAATCTGTAAATTACCTTGGGCAGTATGGCCATTTTCATGATATTGATTCTTCCTACCCATGAACATGGAATGTTCTTCCATTTGTTTGTATCCTCTTTTATTTCCTTGAGCAGTGGTTTGTAGTTCTCCTTGAAGAGGTCCTTCACATCCCTTGTAAGTTGGATTCCTAGGTATTCTATTCTCTTTGAAGCAATTGTGAATGGGAGTTCACTCATGATTTGGCTCTCTGTTTGTCTGTTGTTGGTGTATAAGAATGCTTGTGATTTTTGTACATTGATTTTGTATCCTGAGACTTTGCTGAAGTTGCTTATCAGCTTAAGGAGATTTTGGGCTGAGACAATGGGGTTTTCTAGATATACAATCATGTCATCTGCAAACAGGGACAATTTGACTTCCTCTTTTCCTTATTGAATACCCTTTATTTCCTTCTCCTGCCTAATTGCCCTGGCCAGAACTTCCAACACTATGTTGAATAGGAGTGGTGAGAGAGGGCATCCCTGTCTTGTGCCAGTTTTCAAAGGGAATGCTTCCAGTTTTTGCCCATTCAGTATGATATTGGCTGTGGGTTTGTCAGAGATAGCTCTTATTATTTTGAGATACGTCCCATCAATACCTAATATATTGAGAGTTTTTAGCATGAAGTGTTGTTGAAGTTTGTTAAAGGCCTTTTCTGCACCTATTGAGATAATCATGTGGTTTTTGTCTGGTTCTGTTTATATGCTGGATTACATTTATTGATTTGCGTATATTGAACCAGCCTTGCATCCCAGGGATGAAGCCCACTTGATCATGGTGGATAAGCTTTTCGATGTGCTGCTGGATTCGGTTTGCCAGTATTTTATTGAGGATTTTTGCATCAATGTTCATCAAGGATATTGGTCTAAAATTCTCTTTTTTGGTTGTGTCTCTGCCCAGCTTTGGTATCAGGATGATGCTGGCCTCATAAAATGGGTTAGGGAGGATTCCCTCTTTTTCTATTGATTGGAATAGTTTCAGAAGGAATGGTACCAGTTCCTCCTTGTACCTCTGGTAGAATTCGGCTGTGAATCCATCTGGTCCTGGACTCTTTTTCGTTGGTAAGGTATTGATTGTGTGCCAGTTTAAAATCAATTGCTAGTTGCTACCTGGAATTGAGGAAGATTCTGAGGTCTTATCTGAGCTACAATTGTTCAGTGATATCTGCCATGAATATAGGATCTCCTATACATGATTGTCATAACACCATAACAGGTGTTCGTTATGCTAGGTCTCCATGCTGGCTATCCACTGATTCACCATAATGGTTCATAAGATTATTTATGAGAAAATATCTACAGAGATTTTATAGTTTCTGGAAGCTGGTTTTTGAACTAATATGCAACTTGATCCTTCAGTGAATATAGTTAATAAAATGTAGAAAGAGAGAGGTGAAGAAAACTGTGACATTAACACCTGTTAGAGTCATTTTCTTTAGAGGATAAATGCTTGTTGTTTTCCTATCCAGGGTGGGTTGTCTACTGCGGAGGAAGGATGGTTTCTCAAGAAGTTGTGATTAGTAGTGTGTTATATTGAAAATTAAAAGCGTTCACTTCTGCACAGATGCAAATATAATCAGTTTAACTTTATTTTAAGCTTCTATTACATTGTAATTAATAATAATATACTAAGTTAAGCCAGTTTAACTGTCTAGCAAAATGCATTTCATTTTAAAATTGGATATTGGGAGGCTTGGCAAATGCTGTGAGATTACTTAGTAAAGTTAAGTATGATGTATATATAGAGGGGACCAGCTCACCCTCATAGGTTAGTGCTGAAGGCTCAGGAACAGTCTCAAAGGCTTAGAAATGTGGTTACATAGACCAGAGCATCCCATTCTGATTTTGCCCCTAGTATACTTATCACTGTTCATTTTTTGCTAAGAATCACAGTCTACTGACCTAAGTCACACCCTAGACATATCAGAGGGAAATTCTGACCATAAATCAGCCTTGCAAATACATAGCAGGCAGCCTTGTCTGTAGTAGCCTTGGAACATAATACAAATGATGTCAGCATCCTCTGTGGTTGGGTCAGAACTAGCACTGGCTATTTGCAAGGCTGAGTCCATATTACCCTTCAGCACCTGAGTGCCAAGCTGAGGTCTCAACATGGGTGATGTGAAGGACAAGAGAGAATCAGTGGCTGCAGTCCTTCTATATATCTGGTCACTAGATCCGCCAGCTTCTTCAACTTGTTGGGCTTATTATATCTCTGAAAGGGGACCTGAACCTGCATCATTCTGCAAAGGAGATGATTCCTGAGAGATGGGTGAAATATAATCACTAACTAAAGAGATAAATTCTTCACTTTACTTCCTAGTATTGCATCCCAGAAAGGGTTAAAGTAAGGGTTATTGGCTCCTGCTGATATAAATTCTTCACTTTACTTCCTAGTATTGCATCCCAGAAAGGGTTAAAGTAAGGGTTATTGGCTCCTGCTGATCAGGCCACAGTGTGACACATTCTATAAAATGCATCACAAAACTACATTATTCAATAGACTTGAGTGTTGCACCTGCTTTCTTATCTCCTTGTAGGTGGTTAAGTTTCCCACAAATGCAATTTGTTAATATGGGGCCACCTCTTCTAACAAGGTAAATCTAAAATTTGGCAGGCATTTGCTTGGCTGCAGGTGCAAAATGAAAGATCTTTTTCTGGCTTTGCCAAAAATAAAAATTATGTTGTGCTCCAGTCCTGGGAAAAATATTCTGACATGGAGGGTAGAACCTGACCCCGAGAAAGGGGACTGGAATTCTAGAGCCCAAATCATGTGCTATTATTCCCAAAAGGCTGAGTGGGGAATCTGAAGTCTTGTTTTAAATGAGGCCAGGTATTGAGCAAATCTCCCTGGTAAGAGAGCCCACTGATATTTGGAGATGTAGCCATTTGTGATGATAAATGATGACTGTTACTCTTATGAGCTATGAGAGCTTAATTAGAGCTTAATTAAAGCTAATGCTTAGCACTCTTTGGAAGGTGGAGAGATTAAAAACTAACTTCCTTGCCGAATAGCCTGGGTTTTGAAAAGTATGTTTTTGAAATATGTGGGATCTCCACTCTGGGGCCCTCTGCAGTCCTGTCTGGGTCTTCACACCTAAGCCAAAGCAAGAGCTATTTTTGCGTTAGAATTTCCTTAGCCAAGACTACAAGAGGCCAAATGCCAGGGTTCATCTCAGCCTCCTGTGCATTCACATGGAAGGTCGTCTTTGAATCTGCACGTCCAGCTCGCCATACACATGTCTCAGGGAGTCACTGCTCATGCTGGCTATCAGCTTCCGATGCCCAGAGACCCAGGGCCGGCACACTTCTTCCCACTGCACGGTGGAGTTGGGCCGGATTTCACTGAAAGGATGGAAAAGAGAGGAGAGGTTCGAAGATCCAGCTTTCCACTTTGATCAGGAAGCAATGAAAACTCTTGCCTAAGTCACTTGCTTTCTTTCTCTCAGTTGGTGCTTAGGACACTGAAGACTCTCACTGGCTGATTCAGCAAGTTACGCCCCAAATGAGGCCCCCACATAAAGCTCTGCAGAACCTGTCACTGACAGTCTTATTGGGTCATGGTTCCTTCCACTGGGATGCATCCGCCGGCCTCCCAGTGGCCATCAGGAGCTGGGCTGATTCCCATCCAACCATTAATCAACTGAACTCTAGCTTGTCCCCAAGCCCTCCATAGTAGCCTTATCTATGTGACTGATCTTCTGAGCCTCAGCTCAGTTTTTGCCACTAGTTTCCTCCTGGAATTACAGTCCTATGTGAATCCCCCAGCTGCCTTTGCTGAGGCCCTGACACTCGAATTAGCTTTTGCCAACTCCCTTGGGATAGACCTTGTTCCCAGGCTCGGCATCTGGAATATAGCCCTGCCTGCTGCCATTTGACTTTGAGAATCTTCATGTTCTGTAATTCAAATTCCTATTTCAACCACCAAATTGGGCTCCTCCACCTATGCAACTTTCTGCTACCATTTGTTGCCAATGCCCTAATGTATGCGGCTAATGACATAGCCTTTCATGGTTCTAGTGTTCTCCTCTTCCTCCCAGCGTTTGCCCTGAAGTCTTCCTGAGTGTCAAGAACAAGCCCACATCAGTGCAGACTGAGACTAATCAGGGTTGGTGAGATTTAGTGTTCTCTGGGGTGCTTCACATATAGCCTCCCCTATAAACCTTGGGAGATTATATTCAGGGTTTATATATATGACAGTTCTTTGAGGCAGATACTATTCAGTAGATTTTATGATCAAGAAAAATGGAAGGTAACCAGTGAAGTCCCTTTTTCAAGATCACATAATTGGTAAATGATCAGAGATGAAATTTGAACCCGGGTTTTTCTGAGTACCATATTCATACTCTTTCTGCTCCTCTTCATTGCACTTCATAAAAGTGTACACCATATGTTCTATAAGAAAAGGCTTTTTCTAAGATATTTGCACACACATATTTATAGCAGCACAATGTGCAATTGCAAAAATATGGAACCAGCCCAAATGCCCATCAGTGAGTGAATAAAGAAATTGTGGTATGCATATACCATGGAATACTACTCAGCCATAAAAAGGAATGAAACAATGGAATTCACAGTGACCTGGATGAAACTGGAGACCAGTATTCTAAGTGAAGTAACTCAGGAATGGAAAACCAAACATCCTATGTTCTCACTCATAAGCTGGAGCTAAGCTATGAGGATGCAAAGGCATAACAATGAACAATGATGCAATGGTCTTTGGGGACTCAGGGGAAAGGTGGGACTACAAATTGGGTACAGTATATACTGCTTAGGTGATGGGTGACCAAATGTCTCAGAAACCACCACCAAAGAACTTATTCATGTAACCAAACACCATCTGTTCCCCAAAAACCTATAGAAATAAAAAAAAGAAAAGAAGAAAAGGCTTTTTCTGACCATTGTGCTTACTTTTTCATAGATTTTATTTCTCAAGCAGGAAAGATACTTTTTGACTTAGTAATAAGAGTGTCCTGCAAGTGTTCATGGAGGATTCATTGAACTCTTTGCAAAATAATTTAGGAAAGTTTCTCCTGCCTGTATGCAGAGAGAAAATTCTCAGTCCTCAATTCACAGTGCTCAATTCAATACCAATATAAGTTTGGGATATTTATTTCTCAACAGCTGTGCTATTGTTACCTGTATCCATTCATTCTCTCTCCTCTGGTTCCCCCAAGTGATCAATCAGAAGCACTTTGTGAAACAGTGGCCCTGGTTAAGGACCTGACCTGAGACCACGTACTGCAGATAACCACCTCAAATAGAAGCTAAGTATTTAGCCCCCTCTTATCATTTTCTCTTACTCATAAAACCATCCGGCATAATGATGTGTACATACGAAAAAACTCATACATGAAAATACTCATACATGAAGATATGTATGCATGCTATTTTACATACAGATAAATTCATAACAGAGAAGAAAGTATTTTGGTAAGTGGAGCAATGTTGGAGTAATCCTATTTTCTGGGGATGGATGTTGTGATAAACGATTCTCAGTAACGTGCTGAGCCATCAGGAGATACCGGCCATTTATCATCTTGAATGCACGCAGGCAAATGAGATTATTATTACAATAAACTGCAACTGCCCATGGTTTGTCCTCTGTGCGTCTAGCCCTTAGCTTCTGTCCTATTTGAGAAACTTAAAGTTTAAGCCCAAATCACAAAGTGGGGGAGTTTTTCTCTTGAAATAACATATTGAACTGGATCATTTTCTAAAGAGCAAAATAAATCTGGAAGATAAATTATTTGACGCTCTGGAAGCATCAAGTGCAGAAAGTTAAGAGTCTGTGGAGGTGGAACCTCTGCACATCTGAGACAGGCCGGAGGCAGTGGGGGAAGAGCAGGAAGATAAACCATTTCAGAGTAGAGTTGGCTCACAGTGAGTGAGGGGTGAGACACAGCACCGCCTTCTTTGTTCCTGGCTCCAATTCCCTGTTTACCAGCTCCTCACCTTCCAGGCCCTCTGCTTTGGGTTCAATAACCCCTGCCTTCTAGACACCACATCTGGCAGGGTGTGGGTGAATGAGTGGGGGTGGTGATTCCCCAACTATTTAAGAGCTGTATTCTAGAAAGAAATACGGTCTTGCAAAGGATTTTGGTTTTGTGGAATTGCACTTTCTAGGCGTCCAAGTTGTTACATGGATCTGGCGCTCCTAGATCAGATCTTGGCAACATAGGGCACAGTGGAGTGTTTCTAATTATCTGACCATATGGAAGTGGGCACGGACTGGCTCAGGTCTTGGTTGTGAAGGTGTGTGCTGGAGTGAGGAGTAAACAGAGAAAGTGGCGCTTGCTCCAAGTTGTAAGCCCATCTTAGATAACAAATGTTTTCTATGTCATGATTTTTAGCCCAAGTTTTGACTGTCTCTGAGAAATAAAGCTTCTCTTGTCTGGGAGATATTCCACCCTGAAGCTGGGTTTCTGTAACTATTCAGCCATAAAAAGAATAAAATCCTGCCATTTGTAACAACATGAATTAGACTTGGAGGAAGGGCATCATGGTAAGTGAAATAAACCAGACATGGAAAGACAAATACTACATGATTTCACTCACATGTAGACACTAAAAAAAAAAAATTATTATACCATAGAAGCAAAGAGCAGAACAGTGGTTACCAGAGACTGAGGAGGAGAACATGAAGGGGAAGATGGGAAGAGGTTGGCCAATGAGAACAAAGTGACAATTAAATAGGAGGGATAAGTTCTGGTGTTCTATTGCATGATAAGGTAACTATGATTAACAGTAGGTATTGTATATTACAAAAGAGCTAGAAGACAGGCTTTTGAATGTTCTCACCACAAAGAAATGATAAATGCATGGGGTGATGGATACACTAAATACTCTGATTTGATCATTATACAACATATATATGTATCGAAACATCAAATTGCCCCATATAAATATGTACAATTACAATGTGTCAGTAAAAAAAACTTAAAAAGAGAGATTGAGGACTGTTATGGACTAAATGTCTGTGGTCCTCACACATTCATTTGTTGAAACCCAAACTCCAGTGTGATACCATTTAGCGATGGAGCTTTGGGGAGGTAACTAAATTAGAATAGGTCATGAGGGTGGGGCTCATGATGGGATTAGTGCCCTTCGAAGAAGAGGTGCCAGAGAACCTGCCCTCCCTCTCTCTGCCCCATGTGAGGACACAGTGAAAAGACAGCCATCTGCAAGCTGGGAAGAGAGCCCTCATCAGGAACCAAATTGGTCGGTACCTTGTCCTCAGACTTCCCAGACTCCAGAAGTGTGAGATATAAATGTTTGTTGTATAAGCCACCCAGTCTATGGCATTTCTGTTACAGCAGCTCAAACTGACTAAGAGCAGCTAGCTCTCTGTCTATCTACTTGTCTGCCTAGACTTACGTGTTGCAGTAACTAGTAATAGTACCTTAAGCCAGTGTGTGGGCAGGACATCTGTGTCCAAGAAGGGACTGGCCTTATCCATCCTTTCTCCCGATTCACTCCACTTTGCTCCACTCCAATGTCAGACATTAACAATAAACAAACCATCTGGAGATTTAACCTATTTTGAGCCTGAGGCCTCCCAAATAGTGGGTCATTGCACTGTGTAATAATTCACTGTGTAATAATTCATTTTTGTCTAAGACACACAGTGTCTTTTTTCATGTGTTGGCCTTGACCAAGGTGGAATTCTAGGGGGATAGCCAAAGTGTAAAGATAGAGAAGGTTCCAGTACACTCAGATAAAGCTTGTGGGTTTACTGTCTGGGAAGGAAAAAGTTGGATACAGCAGGGGGCTGTATGGAAGAGGAAACGTGTTTCACTTTGCCTGAACGATTCTTGCATCTGATTTGAGTGGGAAGGTGCGAGAATGGGTGAGTGAGACTGTCGTTTCTGACGAAAGCAGGGGTATGGCTGCTGACCTCTCTATGTAGCTGGGGTTGATTACTAATTTACTTATTTTTTTTTCCTGTAACTTTCCTGTTAGCACAGGAAGGTTGCTATGTTTTGTGCTTGCGTTGTTTCAAAAGCACTAAGATTATTTTCTCTGTTGTTTATTGCATCTGCAATAAGGCATCTCTTAAATGATGAGATGCAGAAGCTATGAGCATTGTAATTTGAAAGAAATGCGGAGAGCCCTTTATGGGCAATAAAGTTGCCCCAGAGGGTATAAGTGAGGCCTTGCATTTATCCCACAGATTCCAGAGTGGGGTCGCTTCCATAAAGGGTGTCGGGAAAATTCTTAACATATCTGGTCATGAGGCAGTTTCCAAAGTCCTCTACCTCCCTTTCTATGCCTTAGAAGGTCACTCCACAGGAAATGTGCTAGATTGATTGATGCTGACAAGGACTTATTTGTGGTAGAAATGAAAGTAATAAACCTCAAAGATTGGGATCCATTCTGGGTGTCACACTTTAAGAGGAGTAGTGACAAATTGGAATGTGTGGGAGAGAGAGAGAGCTGAAACCATGTTAGAGGAGAGAGAAATAAAGTCAGGACAGATATTTGTCCCCAGGTAGAAAAGATTCAAGGAAGATGAGACAGCTGTTTGCAAACATTTGCAAACCATCAGACGGAAGAGAGACGGGCCTTATTTCCTGTCAGTCCAGATGGCAGAATTAGGATCATTGGCAGGATCAAATGGTAGAAAAACATGTTTCCTTACTGTTAGAGCTACCTGACCATGGAATGGGTTATCTTATTGGGTCACACTCTTTGTTAGTAGAAGTCACAGAAACTGAGACCTGTCAAGCACAATTTGAAGGGGCCTGTGTGTGGAAGAGGCTGAGTTTCATTCATATCATTACAGAACCTGGGGTTGTCTTTGGTCCCCTGAATGGGGAACCATCTAGAGCTCTTTAGGCTCAACTAAAAAAAATTCTGAATCCAACAGTTGTAGACACTGATTGGGATGGTAAAATCTGTGAGGTGAGGCTGGAGACAAAGCACCCATGAAAAGGGGGCATCTCTCAGCATAATATCTGACACGTGGTAGGAGCTCAATAAAGATGAGAAGAGTCCATACATGAGTAGGTAGTACAGCAAAGTGGTTCAAACTTGGGTTCTGGAATTCACCAGCCTGAGTCTGAATCTTGGCTCTGTTTTCATAAACTGTGTAACTGAACCTGTGTAACCAGTCAACCTCTCAAAGCCTCAAACTCCTCAGCTACAGAAGGGAGATAATAGCAGTATCTACATCATAGGGTGTTTTTAAGGATTAAATGATGAAAGTGCTGGTCAAACCAACCCTAGTTTTACTCCACGCCCTACAGAAATGGTCAGCAAGGAGGAGGCAGCTTCCAAGACATTTTCATTGGGGAGCAGATCTGTGTTTGGAAAAGACACACACAGAGAAAGCTTCCCACAGCCCTGCGCTGCCTGCCCGGTCTCCCCAACCCAAGGTTTACCGGAACATCTTCTTCATTGGTCTTGTTATTCCAGGACCATCCAGGTGTATCCAGACATTTCGCAGGGTTTCTTTTAAAGGATTGGTAAACTCAACTGTCACAGTCATGTCAGAACCAACTACCTGAGTGCCACGGACCTAAGAGAGAGAATGCAGGTCATTAGCAGCAAATAAAACCTCGTTCTGCTCTCTTGTTGTCTTAACCATCATCACTTTTACTAGAGTTTTATGATACAGTTATTTTTTTGGCAATGGAACCAGTGTGATGAGGAGAGCTGATTGCTTTGACTGGAGGATACCTATTGAGAAAGAGATGGAAATTTACTAATTAGAATCGCACTCTTTTCCTCATTATAAAACCAGCCTAATTAGAGCTCAGGTCAATAGCGGTGGCCACTGACTGCTCTTTGACAGCAGGAGGGGGAAGTTCATTTGGTGTGGCAACACGTTTCCACGGTGAGGGCGGCCAAGTGAACTTTGCTTCTGGATAGGCATCAAGTTTCCTGCTGGGACAAAGGGGATTCCTGAGTTTAAGAGGTAGAAAATGCTTCAGGGCACATGTGCCTTCTTAGTTTTAGACACATTTGCAAGAAATATGCCAAGGATGGAGTCCTTACTGTTGAACATGAAGAAGAGGAACCTGGATACTAAAATAAGGAAAGGAGATTTTTCTTCTACAGCCACAGTACCAGAGTCCAGGAAAATAAAAGGTTATTTGTTGGTGAGTTTATCTATTATGACTCTCAGAAGTATCAGGTATTTGGAAGAACACCACAGGAGACAGCCAGAGCTCAGTGCCAGGTTCAACACTTATTAACAGTGGGGACTCAGGTGATTTAGGCTTTCTGAGAC
The DNA here is from genome assembly GCF_029289425.2 of Pan paniscus. NCBI lineage: Eukaryota > Metazoa > Chordata > Mammalia > Primates > Hominidae > Pan > Pan paniscus. Next base: position 20,780,930 of record NC_073254.2, read on the forward strand.
TCAGTTTTCTTGTCTTTAAAATGGGCTGACACTTTTATGGGGCGATCTATGTAGAATGCTCTTATTATTACTATACCTTAAGCTGTGTTTACTGTATGCCACACACTTTAGAACCATATGCTTTTCCAACATAAACGCAATGTGCTGCAAAATGCCAGGTGGCTATAAGACTTGTTTGTTTGTTTAGGAGCTATGTATACCAAATGAATGGATCTGTATAAGCTCTAAGTAACTTGGGAATAAGATAAGAATAATAGTTCTTCCCTTGCAAGAAAGGTTTGGAATGAAAAATGCTCATAAAACGGCAAACATATTGCAAGGCACATGGCAAAGGCCCAATGCATTACAGTTGATGCTTTTTAGGGTAGCAGTGCTCTGGGTAGTTTGTCTTATTCGCCTTATATTTCAGCCCACTTTTAACTCCAATACTTAGTACTTCAATACCAATGTCCAGTAAATATTTATTAAATTAAGTCAATGGCTCAAAAATGGAATTTACTGGATGTCTGGATCTTCCGTATGACAACACAGCCATTACTATACCATGTTTCTTTAGCCACTATATAATATGGGAGAAAATATATGGAAATGAGCCGTTTTTAAGAATGGACGTAAAGAGGAAGGACATTGCCCAGAGAAGAGGACCCTTGCTTACTTATGCTACAGTCAAGAATAAAATCTTCCTGATCTGATCATTACACACTGTATGCATGAATTGAAAAATCACATGTACCCCATAAATATGTACAATTATTATATATCGATTAAAAGAAGAATACACTCTTATGGCTTTACTCATCAAGCCATGCTTTGTGACTAAATTTATGGCTATGGGATTTCTTAAGTCTATAAGAAAAATGAAACTTTCAGCCAACTCCCTAACTTTGTTACATTTAAATCCTCATCTCCTGGAGGGCAGTGGTGGAGAGCTGGGTTCAGGGGAACTAGGAGAGGGGCAGACAACTAGGAGAGGGCAACAACAGCAGGTGCACCTAGACAGCATGGATCGTGTGCCAGGCAGGGAGTCCAGCACTTTAACCAGCAATCCTCAGTCTGGTAATGGGTGGATCCTGTAATTCATTTATTTGAGGCACCCCTGTTGATTACAAAGAACCAGCCCCAGCTGACAACCATAATTCACATATATTCTCACATAAGCCTCACAACACAAGGGCTATATTTGTATCAGCTCGATCAGACTATAATAATAGTTATTCCCTTAAGAAGAAGGAGGTTTTCTAGGGCAGGATCATTGGTGCCAGGCATTTCATTTTATAAAAGAGAAAACTGTGGTTCAGGAAAATAGGTAACTTGAATGAGGATTTGAAGCTGCTAAATGACCAAGGTGGGATTGAAGTTAAAGTCTGTCTAACTGGAGATCTTGAACTCTAAGATAGAGTGCTACTCTGAGGTCAGAGGAGCTGGAAAAGCCAACAACTCAGCAATAACAAGACAACCAAAACTGTTTCATACTGAGGTCCAAAAAAAAAAAAAAAAACGGCAGTCAGAAAGTAAGGGAGATTTTCAAACCGGTGGGAGCAACATTGGATTTGAAGCCACACTGACAAGACTGAGAATGAATAAGGCCTAATGGGGAGGAGACTGGTTAAATAACAGGCAAACTAGAACATGAACCAGAAGTTACTTTTAGGCTGGCTGGCACATGGGGTGTGGAGAGAGAAGCCTGGTTTGAAGGCTGTGGCAAAAACAGTAATCATGATCTAGATCAGGGCTTCTCAGCATCAACACTACTGACATATCGGGCTGGATGCATCTTTGTTGCAGAGCTGTCCTGTGCAATGTACGATGTTAAGCAACATCCCTGGTGTCTACCCACTGCATGCCAGGAGCAGCCTCGCACCCCAGCCATCACAACCAAAAGTGTCTCCAGCAATTGCCAAATATTCCTTAGTAAGCAAAATTGCCCTCCAGTTGGAAACCACTGGTATAGACAAAACATGTGGAAGACAGACTGAATTTTTCACTTTCTTCCCAGAGGCCCTGCCTCAATCAATTTAGATATTGAAGGTGTAGCAATACATCAGAATACTTTACATGGTGTCCCTGATTTCATTCTCAAGTGTGTCCAATATATTTTTTCCTGCATTAAGAAACATTTCAAAAACATCTTTGGATTTAAAAAATACAAAATAAAGATAGCATTTACAAAAGCTCTCTAAACTGAAGAAGATGGAGCTGCCACAGAGACATTATTGGCAAAAGTGTTTGCTATGATCACTTTATTCTTTCTGGAAAAAATATTTTGGAGCCATCTGTCTTCTCCATGGTATGCTATATAAGGATGGGCATAAGCCCCTTCAAAAGTAAATCTGATAGTAGCTACTGACCTTTCCTCTACACAGACATACACAGTGACAAATACAAGATATATACAATATAGGCATGTATTTTTAGGGGATGCACTATAGACCTATGAAGTCCATACATGGTTTTCTAGGGGCCCATGAACCCTAGATTAAGAACCCTTTCCATACCAGTAGACTGGCTCTACATGAAGCCTCCTACGCTGTGGAAAGTGAAATACACCCTTCCAGGTCACTGATGACAGTGAGAAGGAATGCTTAGTATTTGAGAAACTGGCCCATGCAATTGGGCCATCATAGATAGGCTTCAGATCTGAATATGATCAGGACATTAAACCTTCTCAGGTAATTTCATATGTCATGCCTAATCAGTTTGCTTCCAGTATTGTCTCTGTAATTAGATGCTGGCATGGGTGTATCAATTCTGCCCAGATTTCCCTGACGCTGGAGTGGGGAGCAGGGAGAAGGATGGGGAGGGGTGAGAGGAGAAGCCCTTCTCTGGTTGTAGTGTGTTTCTTTTGCAATTAACAAAGACCAGTGTCCCTTTTCTGACACTTGTCTCCTGCACCGAGAATGTAAACTTCCTGTCCCTGACTACTGATGATAATGAACCTTAGACACTCAAACCAAACTAAATGTAAAAACCTACCCAATGCTCGACATCACTGTGTTCTGCTTGGGAAATGTAACTGGAGGTGTCTCCCTCTCCTTGCTTCTTTTGAGGAAAATGCTGCCAACACATAGTGTTTTCACGTTACGTGTTGATTTCAGTGATGCACCATGCTATGGTACCTACAAAATGCTGAGAACAATGACTATTTGGGGAGAAAATATCTGCTTGCATCACATTATTTTAGGAATCTGCAAAGCTCCCTTTTCCTTATTGCTGAAAGCATAATTCCATATCTGCATAGTCATATTTTCATTTCATTTTTGCAGTCATATTTTTCATTTTCTTGCTCTCATAAAACCTTAAATAAAGGGAGCCTTCAGGCAATTTAGAGAAGGTTAGTTCAAGAAGAAACTTTTATGTGTATTTGCTTTAGAGAAGAGTATTCATTACTTGGGCCAGAGAAAAGAATAAAGCATATGTCTTACTTGGTGACGTCAAATGCTTTTGCATATACTTGATGGCCTTAAGTTTTTCTCAATATTCTATTGAAAATATCTCTCTCTGTTTTAAAAAAATCAACCCATAATATGATGCTTTTTCAAGTTAGATATCACTTACCGATATTGACATTCCTGTCCTTTATACTAATTCATGATAATGAGCTGCTACTCTGATTCTTTGGTAAACAGGAAAGTTACTAACACACACATACTCTCTTTCTCTTATATAAACTTTTTGGAAAGAAATTACTTTTTTAGAAATCACAAGATATCTTCCACTAAGCATATGCTTTAAAAATACATAACTGTATTCAAAATTGAAACTGAAATGAAGGAAAAAGTTTGAGAAAGAGTAACAATAAATGAGGTTGGCAATTTGAAATACATGATTTATTAGCACACCTAACAGCTCTTATTTCAAGTACTTTCAATCATGTATTGCACGTATTTCTGGAAACTGTATTTTTCCCTCCCCCTTGGCCTGTGATCACTTTTGATAATGGGCAATTTCTTGTTTGCAAACTCTGCTCATCACCACAGGCACTGCCCCTGCTTTTAGCTGACACTTAGATGAACACTTACTGACCAATGCTAATGGTTCTAGGGTGGTTAGGAAATGTTCTCAGTCTATATTTTTCCAATATAGTAGCCACTAGCCACCTAGGGCTATTTATAATTAAATTAATTAAAATTAAGTGAAATGTAAAAAATTCAGTTCCTCAGTTGCACTAGCCATCTTTCAAGGACTCAAAAGCCTCATATGGCTCGTGGCTACTGCATTGGATGGAGCAGATTTAAAATGTTCCCATTACCCTAGAAAGTTCTATCAACTCGCTTAATCCTCCCAACACTAAGAGGTAAATATTAGGAGTCTTCATTTTATAGATGAGGAAACTGAGGCACAGAGGAGTTAAGTAACTTGCTCAAGTTCACACCATTAGTAAGTAGGGTAGGAGAGATTCAAATGTAGACAGTCTGGGGCCATAGCCGTTGCTCAGCAACACATGATCCTGACTCTGATTAATGACAACAATAATAACAAGTAACTTACATTTATTTAGTTAGTGTTTACTTAGTAATGCAGGCATTCTGTTCATCATTTTACTTACACTACCTTATTTAATCTTCTCTACAGCCCTATGGTCTTGGGGGTAGACATGATTATTAATCCCATTCTGTTTATGTGAAATTGAAATTTAGAAGATAAATAAAAAGCCTACAGAGTTAGGAATCTGGCAGAAGTTGGATATAAATCCAGGTCTTTCTGACTCTAAAACATTCATCTTCAAAACTACATATACTGTGATCCCTGACAGAATAGAGGTAAAAATAGAAACTTTTTTTTTTTGCTGGAATAGCTTCTTTATTTTCTGAAATCCAGCAAAGAATCATTTGCAGCATCATCTTTTAAGTTATCGTTAAACCATCAGTTGAGGACGAGGATTATAAGTTGACCCTGAACTAAATTAGAAAACATCTATAACTCACCTCTCTCTTTTTGACTTTATAGAGAAGGAATTAGATTTCTATGCCAGAGTAAAATGTGACAAGGTAGCCTTGGGGCCTTGATATATATTACTTGATGATAATAGGAGTCACTATCTAGGATTTTCTATTTTAAAAATGACAGAGATGCCACTTTTAAAAAGAGAATCAGTAGCCCAAACATACTGGGATTACAGGACTGGAATGTGAGATTGGTTATTCTCATGTGTGTCTCTTTTTAAGATTCAAAAAAATAGCAAACATGAAATGCACAGAGCAAATTATGTTTTAGGTACCGCAGTTACCAGTGACTCCTCATTTTCATTCTAAAATGTGCACTGTTCTGTAGCTGTCCTGAAGAGAGAGATGGAAATGAACACCTTCGATGAGGAGGGCTCACTCATAGACATAGTCTAGGATCATCTATCCTGGCTAAGGGCACCCACGGTTTGGTCCCACGGCCACAATCCTCTGTGAAAGTAGCCACGAGGGGATGGAGAGTCAGCTATGGGAGCGGGGCTGAAGGTGTCCCCTCCTAGGGTCCCCTGGGGTAAGCAGGCTTTCCTTGCTCAGAGTTCCTCACGACTCATAGGTAGATACCTCTGATTTACTCCACAAATAACCTGAAACAGTGTCACGGACATAACTGAGGTGACTGGGATGCACACAGTGGTGCTATTCCAGGCCAAGCTGAAGAGAGAGCAAGCTGGATGAAGGGGCTGAAGACCGGGGCTGCCACTTTGAGTTTTTAGACAAGTCACTTGACTTCTCTGGGCCTCAGCTTCTTATGCAGTTAGTGGGGTGACTCAATGTAATATCATACAACAGAGCATCGGACACATACTAGCATTAATGAAATATGAGGTTTAAAGGGAGAACATGTTGCCAGGGTGACCCTGAGAACCTCCTCACCTATAGGGTCTTCTATGGAGAATGACGTGGATTCAGTTTCTCAGGGGTTAGAGAAGAGAGCCACAAAGGGGAGAGGTGAAGAAGCCCACCTCCTGGTTCCCATCCCCGGCCTCCCCATGAAGGGTGTGGGTGTGGGCAGGGGTGAATCTTGGTGACGAGAGTGCGATGGAGCCACAGAGAGCACAGGAGGCTGGAGAGAGAACGTGCTCGGTTGTGGACATGGAGGGGAAAATGGTCAGGGTTCAGCAATAATTAGAACACATAGTCTGTTCCCATTTTCCACCTTAATGAAAAGTTTGTGATATTTACAGAACTAAATGAAACTATAGTTAAGTCTCACAGTGTAGCCAGTCACTGTCATGTACTTTGTTTGGGGCACTCATTATATCTCAAGTGGTTTCCCCTTTTTTTCTTTCTTTTTTTTTTTTTTTTTTTTTTTGAGACGGAGTCTTGCTCTGTTGCCCAGGCTGGAGTGCAGTGGTGTGATCTCAGCTCACTGCAAGCTCTGCCTCCCAGGTTCACGCCATTCTCCTGCCTCAGCCTCCCGAGTAGCAGGGACTACAGGTGCCCGCCACTATGCCTGGCTAATTTTTTGTACTTTTAGTAGAGACGGGGTTTCACCGTGTTAGCCAGGATGGTCTCGATCTCCTGACCTCGTGATCCACCCACCTCAGCCTCCCAAAGTGCTGGGATTACAGGCGTGAGCCACCGCGCCCGGTGGTTTCCCCAATTTTAATGTGTCCTCTGGGATAAAGTTGTATGAATGGGATGTGGGAGGAGTGAGATCAGCAGCCACCACAGCCACCCACCCTTCCTTGGTCCATCCCAGTGGGTTTCTAGGGTGTGAGCTATAGGAGACTGAAGAGGATTCTACTGTTAACCTCGGTAAAAATTGTGGGCATCTCATGAAAAGCTCCAGTTAGAACACAACATTAGGATGGCTGTTAAGAAAAAACAAGCTAGTGTCCCAAGTTGGAAGAGATCTGGACATGGGGCTGGAGCCAGGATGCAACTGTGCAAAGTGGAAAAGGGAACCCCCTTTTTTGGGGGGATGTGGCTCCATGCCAGGCTGCAGGGCTTGATGGTTGGCGAGTGGGCTGGACTGGGCCCCCTCACTGTCTCCTTCCCACCCGCAGATGGGCACAATCTGCACAGGGGTAAGTGCTGGCCTGGAGGGAAGCCGCCCAGAGGAAGGTCCCTGCCTCCTCTCTGGGGTCAACAGTGATACTTCCCATGGGTCTTGTGTTATCTATACAATTCGCCACCAATCAGTGCTGGTCATGTAGATATTCTGCTTGTTGAAGTCGATTTCTGTGGGTTAAGCCTCTTTCACAGGCCCCATGTACACTGTCCTTGCAAGAGGAGCACCCCAGGCTCTGTGTAAGTGCTGGTTAGCTCAGGTTAAAACAGAGCAACTGCACTCCTGGAGCTGTTCCAGGTGGGCCAGTGCTGAAAGAAAGTGGCGCAACCTTTCCCCATTTCAGAAAAATGCAACAAAAATGTTCTCACTGTTGGCCGGGCGCGGTGGCTCACGCCTGTAATCCCAGCACTTTGGGAGGCCAAGGTGGGTGGATCACCTGAGGTCAGGAGTTCGAGACCAGCCTGGCCAACGTGGTGAAACCCTGTCTCTACTAAAAATGCAAAAATTATCTGGGTGTGGTGGTGGGCACCTGTAATACCAGCTACTCGGGAGACTGAGGTAGGAGAATTGCTTGAACCCAGGAGATGAAGGTTGCAGTGAGCCGAGATCACACCACTGCACTCTAGCCTGGGTGACAGAGTGAGACTCCATCTAAAAAAAAAAAAAAAGGAAAGAAAGAAAGAAAATGTTCTCACTGTTGAATTTTTCTCTGATAATGTTTTGTTTTTGTTTTGTTTTGTTTTTTGAGTCTTGCTCTGTCACCCAGGCTGGAGTGCAGTGGCGGGATCTCGGCTCACTGCAGCTTCTGCTTCCTGGATTCAAGTGATTCTCCTGCCTCAACTTCCTGAGTAGTTGGGGTTACAGGCACGCACCACCACAGCCTGGCTAATTTTTTATTTTTAGTAGAAACAGGGTTTCACCATGTTGGTCAGGTTCGTCCCAAACTCCTGACCTCAAGTGATCCACCCACCTTGGCCTTCCAAAGTGCTGGGATTACAGGTGTGAGCCACTGCGCGTGGCCTCTCTGATAATGGTTTTGAAAGCTCTAGGCATTTGCTACAGTTTATTTACAGAGTGGGCACCAAATAACTATATGAAGAATGGATGAATGCAAGAGTGACTAAATAAACAGATAAATAAAAACTAGAAAGTCTTTCAGCTAATGGACAAAATAAATACAGAGCAAATGCTTACTTTTAAAAACTCTTGGAAACAGTCAATTGTCCTCATTTTAAAAGCTTTTTTTTTTTTTTTGAAAAATTTGGAGACATCTGTTTGCTTACGCTTGTAACTTTAAAAATCACACACATAAAAAATGGTTTTGTTTTCTCCTAGCAAAATTGTTCCTAGTTCACATGAGAAAATTAGTTCTATCGGTACTTCCTGACATCCTGCAAAGGCTGCAGGACTTTTTCCACATGATAATACCACACAAGTGCTGGCTCCTGAGCTGCTTTAGAATGGCAGGTACTGAGTAGAGATCATTGGAGGAACATGTGAGTGTCTCCTCTCTCCCCTAGGCCTTACCCCAGGATCTCCAAGGCGGGCCTCCCTGCATGAGGAAGGCCCCATTCCACAGGGAATGCTGCATACACTCAACACCTGGTGACCAGAGATTCAAGAGATTCCATGCCACTAGGTGAGGGCCACACTCAGGCCACTGGCCCACCTCAGGCCAGTGGCCCACATGCTGCCCTAAGCAACCCCCATGCATTGATGGACTACGGAGGAGAAAGAACATTTACCAACAGCTACTAGGTCCGGGACGTGGGCCATGCATTCTCACAAACATTGCTATGGATGTGAATCCCCCCAATGCAGTGTTTTACATATGACTGTACTTAATAGAAGGAGCAGTATAATCATAGTGTGTTCACTTTGCAAAGGGGATACTGAAGTTCAGAGAGAGAGGATGTGTGTGTGTGTGTGTGTGAGAGAGAGAGAGAGAGAGAGAACAAGCAACACATGGGAAGGCAGAGAAAAATTCTACGTCTGATTGTAATGAAATTTTCTTTTCTCATCAAGATATTTTGATAGCATGGGGAAAGAGACGTGTGCTCATTAAAGTTTAATGACTGTCTCTCTCTGCCTGTTTCCATGTGAGGATTACACACTCTGACTCACATATGGTGGGTGCTGGGAATGGTTGACTGGGAGCACTATTGAGCCCAGGCCCCATCTTTATCACCACAGGGACCAGTGAAATCCACGACTGGGTCCACTGGGATGCACAAACAGGAAGCCACTGGCCTGCTTTGGTTGACAGTGACTTGGATTCAGACATGTGAGCCCAGTATTGTTCCAGATTGGCCTAGATTTGATCTAAAGGGGATCAGGTAAGAACAGCTGGAAACGAGCTTTTAGGAAACTCCAGTTCCAAGGCTGAGTTGGGTACTTCCTGGAGAAGACAATGCTTTGGGCAAAGGCTTTGAAGAGAAGGGAGGAAGAAAAAGCGGCTCTGACTTGTGGGAGAGCGGAGTTGACAATCATGTTACATTCCCACTCTAGAAACTCCCTTGAAGCCTCTTTGTTCAGAGAGTCGATGATAAAGCTCTCATCCAAAATTGTAGACTCCCCTCCACATAGCCTCAAGCTATCTTTTTCAGGTTACCCTTACTCATCCCTGCTCCCAGCCTCCACCCCAGCCAAGGCACGCTTCTCACTGCTCTACATACTGCCGTCCACCTCCCCTCTAGCCCTTGCTAACATTTTCTTCCTAGTATCTGAAGGGGTCTCTCCATCCATCTCTACTGGTTGAACCTTATCTGTTCATTGGGGACCATTCATCTTTCTACAGTCTTAATTCTTGATGTCCCACACCACTCAAGTGTGTGTGATCTCTCCTCCCTTGAATACAAAACTCTCTGCGAAGTCAATGACCACCTCTGCTTTTTGTGATAGTTCCATTGTAGCCCAGTGGCTGATAGCACAGCCTTCCAAGTCAGGAAGACCTGAGCCAGAAGTGTCTCTCCCTCCCTCAACAGGCACGTGATCACGGGCCAGTTACTAATAAACAGCAATAATGGCAATAATAGCAGCAACCAACATATGTAGGTGTGCACTGTGACTCAGGCATCCATTGACTCATAAAAAACTCACAAGGACCCCAGGAGGAGAGTTACCATTGCTTTTGACTTACAGATGAGAATGCAGAAGCCAACAGGTGAAATGATCTGTCCAGGTTTACACAGTTACGATGTTCAGAAAACAAGCTTTAAACTCAGATAATTTGGTTCCAGAGCCCATGTTCTGACCACTGTGCTACAAGGCACTGCCTTCTCTGGTCCTCTCAGTTTCCTAATCAGTAAAATAGGGGTTATAGTAACGTCCTCCTTGTAGGATGGTACAGAGGATTAAATAAGATCATAGAAGAGAGGCGTTTAATAATGTAGTGCTTAATAAATCATAGCTGCTGTCATCATAATCACCAGGGGCTGGTCCCAACCCTTATCTTGACTGAGCTGAGCAGGAAGGGCTGTGGTCTCCTCTCTGTCTCTCACATAATTTCACCCTGTGCCTGGCACATTTGCCCACAGCAACCTTCAGGCTCAGTCAGTTGTGTGTCCATCCAGGCTCAAAGAGGTTGAAAAAGGGTGTGAGTGTTTTCTTAGAATTTAGAGAAACATATCCTATGTAATTCTGGACCTCTGAGCCATTGTGGTTTCGTACTTTTACTGCATTTAGCTCTCTTTCCAAGTCCTCATTTTTAAGAAACCTTTTATTTTAAGTTCAGGGGTACATGTGCAGGTTTGTTATATAGGTAAACTCATGTCATGAGGGTTGTACAGATTATTTTGTCACAAAGATGTTAAACCTAGTAGCCATTAGTTATTTTTCCTGATCCTCTCCCTCCTCCCACGCCCCACCCTGCACCCTCCAATAGGACCCTGTGTGTGTTGTTTCCCTCTATATATCCACATGTTCCCATCTTTTAGCTCCCACTTATAAGTGAGAACGTGCGGTATTCGGTTTTCTCTTCCTGTGTTAGTTTGCTAAGATAATGGTCTCTGGCTCCATTCGTGTTCCTGCGAAGGACATGACCTCATCCTTTTTTACAGCTATGGCTGCATTGTGTCCAGTCTACCACTGATGGGCATTTAGGTTGATTCCATGTGTGTGCTATTGTGAATAGTGCTGCAATAAACATATATGCACATGTATCTTTATGATAGAATGATTTATATTCCTTTGGGTATCTACGCAGTAATGGGATTGCTGGGTCAAATGGTAGTTCTGTATTTAGCTCTTTCAGGAATGGCCACACTGTTTTCCACAATGATTGAACTAGTTTACACTCCCACCAACCATATATAAGTGTTCCTTTTTTTCCACAACCCCACGAGTACCTGTTATTTTTTGATTTTTTAATTATAGCTATTCTGACTGGTATGAGATGGTATCTCATGGTGGCTTTGATTTGCATTTCTCTGATGATTGGTGATGTTGCCAATATCCAGCATCTATAAGGAACTTGAACATGTTTACAGGAAAAAAACCAAACAACCCCATTAAAAAGTGGGCAAGGGACATGAACATAGATATGGCCAACAAACATATGAAAAAAAAGCCCATGGAGGCTATAATTCTTAACAAACTAATGCAGGAACAGAAAACATAATACCACATGTTCTCACTTATAAGTGGGAGCTAAATGAGGAGAACTTATGAACACACAGAAGGAAACGACAGACACTGGGGTCTACTGGAGTGGGGAGGATGGGAGGAGGGAGAGGAGCAGAAAAGATAACTGCTGGGTACCGGGCTTAGTACCTGGGTGATGTAATAATATATACAACAAACCCCTGTGACACGTGTTTATCTACATAACAAACCTTCATATGTACCCCCAAACCTAAAATAAAAATAGAAAGGAAAGGAAGGAAGGAAGGAGAAAAAATAACTCTTAATTGAGTTGTGTTTTATACAATTTATCTGACCCCTCTCCCTAGGCCTCCTTTGGAATATTTCAACTTGAAGTTTTCTTATTACTCTCCTCTCCCCGTTTTTCTCTTCTCCTCCCCATTCTCGCTCCTTTTTCCCTCTTGTCCCTTCCTCTTCTCTTCTGTTCTCTCCTCTCCCCTCCTGTGCCTTCCTCTTTTCTTTCCTCTTTTTCTCCTCTCCATCTTCCCCTCCCCTCCCCTCCCTCCATCCTTTTCTCCTCTGTTCTCTCCTCTCCCCTCTGTTCTTCTCTCCTCTCCCTCCTTCCCTCCCCTGCTGTGACTCTGCATTTCACCCCTCCAGGAGGCTAGGCAGGTCCCCAGTCCACAGGCCGGAGCTTCTGCACTCAGGGCCTCTCACAGCTCCGGGACTCCTGGGTGGTCCTTAGGGTGTGAGTGCTTTACCCAGGAGCACTTCTACTCCATTTGGATTTAGGTTATCCTTGGAGTTAGTTGGGCTAATGGTTAAAGGACAGTTTATGGGATGATGCCCCATTCCACCTTTTTGAACAAACTTGGCATGGACAGAAGCCAGAATCTCCATCTCTCTCATGCTCTCTTCCCTATCAAATGTCCCTACCTCTAAATAAGTTTCCTCCAGGAACAGCATCTCTGGTTCCTTTGTGGAAGGAAACACAAAACAAAATAACTCTCCATCTAAAGTACTCTCTACATGCCCAGGTCTGCTAACTTGTGGGATGAGGTATTCTGATTGTGCCCTGGGGAATTAAACTGCTCTTTAAGTAAACCCAGAAGATAACTAACAAATAATCCTGCAAATTAATAGTGCCTAAAAGATGAAAGTTATCAGTTTCCTTCATACATCCGGTTTATTATCAGTGGTGCAATTAAATTCTATTTTCTGCTGTGGTTTGAGCACTTCACAGCTTGGGAAGGCTCTCTCCTGAGACCTTCACAGGGACAGGCCATCACTTCATAATTAGGTACGCACACAGGCCTTGCTGCTGGTAGGGAAGGTTCAGGGTTGAGCTCATAAATGAAACCTGCTCAATAGCCCAGAAGGGTAGCAAAAGCTGCTTCCACCAAGCTGCTGGGACAGGCCTGCAGCAGGGGGTCCCACATGTCTATAGGAAGAGCCAGCTGTGAAGAACAGCTTCGGGGTTAGGGCATCCTGCACCTTAAGCTATTAACTTCACGTTCTCATGGATGATGGTACCTCTGCAGCAACCCTAATCCCCACCTCTCCATTTTGCATTTGTTTCTCCCTTTGCCTGCCAACCCTGCACAGCCTCGTTTTCATTCTTTTCAGGCGTCCTGTGCAGACAACGCCATGGTGGGCCTGTGGGCCATGACAGAGGCGAAGGAAACAAAGAGACATGACAATGTAGGCCTTTGTAGAAAAGAAGGGCCTGGTGTTCTGCTCCCTGATGGGCATTACATGCCTGTGAGTTTGGGTGGGCCTTGCCTTGGGGTGGCTCACTGTGTCAATCACACAGGACCAGACCATAAGAACGTTCAGTTGAAGGAGCTGGTTCCCAGCCCTGCTTTTGCAGCCAGCCTGCTGGGGTTGGAAGCCCAGCTCCACCATTTGCTGGCTGTATGGCCTTGGAGGAGTTATAGAAACTCTCAGTTGAAGGAGCTGGTTCCCAGCCCTGCTTTTGCAGCCAGCCTGCTGGGGTTGGAAGCCCAGCTCCACCATTTGCTGGCTGTATGGCCTTGGAGGAGTTATAGAACCTCTCTGTGCTTCAGTTTTCTCATCTGTAAAGTGATGCCAGTACTCTTTACCTTGTGGGGTTGTTGGTGGTTGAAAATGCAACCATGTAAAGTGCTTTAAGAACAGCGTCTGGAGCCCAGTAGTTACCCAAGGAACACTGCCATTCTGAATGCTGCACAGCAGTCATTGGCTTTCCAAATGACTCACAGCAAAGGATTCATGAGAAGCAAGGACTACCTACCCTCACCCTGCCCACCTCTAGGACCATTAAAATGTGATCAACTTTATAAAGCTTTGATTTATCTACCACTTTAGAGCAATGTAGTTTAGCAGGATCTGCGCTAATTGCTCTTAATCACTTCAGGAAGATTGTTCTCCAGAGACTAGGGAAGAGCTCTAATACCTGGATAAGGGCTGCATGAGATGTCACTCCTCAGGGTCGCTGCCAGAGGCCTGGGTTCCTGCTTCCAGGGCAGGAAGGTGTCTCATGGATGCAACCACAGATGCCCCCAGAAGCTACAGCTGTGGGCCTGAGAAGTAGGAGCACACAGGCTCCCACATTTATCTCCCACTCTCATCCACCCTCGGCCTTCCTCTGCCAAGTCTCTTGAGCCATTTGGGCAGAGATTTCTGGTGATCACTGGAGAGGCATCATGAAAACTACTGGTCAAACGGGCAAAACAAACCTATGGTGATAAAAGTCAGAAAAGTTACTATCTTGGTGATAGTCCAGGGGGTTATTGGCTGTAAAAGGCACGAGAGAACCTTCTAGGGGTGTTGGAAATCCTCCATTTCTTCATCTGGCTTGTCGTTGCAAGGCACACGCACATACAAAATCATCATCAAGCTGTATATTTTGATCTGTCCAATCTACTATCCACAATTATACCTCCATAAACAATATTACTGTCCAAAATGTTGCAGGCAGTTTATCTACCTCTTATAGCATGCCTGACCCACTTTATTCTGGAGACACTGAAAGTTCTAAGTATCTGTAGCCATTACACATCTTTATCTTCCTCCACAAGTGTGTTTATACCCACAGGTTATATTTATATCTGCAGCCACATCTATATATTTAAATCTGGAGAGGAGAGGAAAGTGTTATATGTATGTGTCTATATATAGGGCAGTTTACTTCTTTCAAAGAACAAGAGGATCCTAGCACTGGTATTTTTTTTTTTTTTTTTTGAGCAGGACATTCATTCACACACACACATACAAGCACACATATGCACACATGAACACTAAGTCTGCGTGCCTTTGTCTCTGTTCCAGGATGAGACGCTAAGACTGACCTTGATGATGATCTCAGGGATGGTTAGCACGGTGGACTTTTGCTTGGCCAGAACATCCCTGGTCTCATTGATGCGAGCTGTGACAAAGAAGTGCAGGGACGCTTGTTCCAGCAGCTGACCCATGTACTCGCCGGCTTGGATCAGCACCGCCTCTTTCTTGACTGGCAGGAGAAAACACACACAGGCCTGGCATCAAGACTTGAGACAGGGTCTGCTTTACTTTTCTCCAAGTTTCCCTACCCCTCCCACATGAGCCTGGAAGCCACCAGGAACACAGCAAAGGTAAGGGGCAAGTGGAACAAAGAGTCAATTGGGGATAAGCTGTCCTGCTTCTTAGGTAAAGAATGTGCTGGAAATTTAATATTCATTGAAGTCTCACTGGAGAAAATGTGTCAAACCTTCCAAACAGTTCTTTTGCTGTTGTAAAAGAAATGCCATGGAAAAGATGTGATTTTCATGGCAAAGAAGGACCAATGGGTTTTAATGGTGGCTTTGATTTGGGCCGGGATCATCCCAAAATGGAACATGTGGGGTGCTGAAGTCCAAGGCCCCCATTCCACATAGGATCCCCTTGTCAAATAAGAAGTGTCTCACCTAGGCCATGGGCCACACTCAGACTAAACTGTCAACTACCTACACATTTTCTCTGTAGCATTCCACATTTTCTCTCCAATCTGATATGATTTTTCTATTTAAGAGAAGGAAGCTGTTGAAACCAGTTTTGACCAAAGGCATTCAACTATCTCCAACCCTCTGTTTGTGATTTAGAAGACCTCTGTGCCAAACAATTGTTTTCTCAATGGAAACCAGTCACTGATGTCAGATTTCTAGGTCCTGGGGACAAGCCAATGAGAATGGCATTTGGAAGATGGAGAGTGGTCCTGGCTCCCCTCCAATTACCATCTGGGCTGAGGATGGTGAGTTCTATCTTGTGGCTCTGGCTCACTTTCTCTCTAAGTCCCATTTCCCACTGTCCAGGATTCTAGAGAGCAATGGGCAGTTTTTCTGTAGGCTGAGCCCAGGTGTGCACCCACTGCTACCTGGTCGGAGCCAGATGCCTGTATGTGCCGACAGCTGGCAGACTCTGCAGGTGAATGGGTGACTCATTCCTCCATCCCCAGCCACAGAGAACAGACTCTATGAACCTTCACAGAACTGAATGTCTTTACTGCTTTCCTTCTCAGTTTCTGGCTTTTGCCAAAGACTTCCCCTTCCTGTGGAAGTTATTGAAGGAAACAGCTTCATGGCCAACAGTTTGAGCGCAGAGGGTAATTCATTTTAGCCTGCTGTACTGAACAGCAGTTTTGCAGCAGGGTGGGGTGCCTGTGGATGGGCATGCACCAGAGCAGAGGGCAGGGCCCCTGACTCCCCACTGGCTCGAAGGTGTGGGTGCATTGAGCCATGCCCATCATCTGTGGAGGAACTCTCACACCTGCGATGGATCTGCAGCAGCTTGCTCTGGACCTTGAAGACCAAGAGGCTGGGAAAGCCTCTGTCTTGGGCAGCACTTCTATTTAGAAGTCTCTCTACAGATGCGTAAGTGCTGTGCCTTGCTTCCAGGACTTCTGATTGAAGAGTTCTCAGTCATGGCTCTATATCACAATCACCTGGGGACCCTTAAAGACCTACCAAGCTGGCTCTCATTCCAGGCCAATTAAATCAGAGCCTTGGAGGACCTAGACATCTGTATTTTTAACAGTTCTGCAGCTGACTCTGATGTGCAGCCAGGGTTGAGAAGGGCCACTCCAACAACCAGGGGCATCCCTGTAGAATCAGCCCTGCAGACAGCCTGGGTTCCAGTGGAAGGGATGGCTTTCCAGTCTAGGTCTTTGCTGTTCCTCCTGCGGTCTGCACACCAGCAGCACCATCATCACCTGGGAGCTTGTTACAGATGCAGATTCTCTGACTTCTTACTGCACCAGTGAAGTCAGGATCTGCATTTGAATAAGACCCCAGACAATGCCTATTGAAGTGTGAGATACTCTGAGAGACAGGAGGTTCTAACAGCAGAAGGGGTAAGTTAGGGCAGAGTCAGGGTGGACTGAGAACTACCTGGGTTTTAAATTGAAAGGCCTGCATCCTGAGAACCCCATCAATCCCTGGAAAACTAGAAAGGTTGGTCATCCTAGACTAGTAGTTGTCAATAGGAGGCAATGTTATCCCCAGGGGACATTTGGCAATGTCTGGAGAACTTTTTGATTGTCACAACTGGGGTGGAGGGTGGGTTACTACTGGAATCTGGTGGATAGGGGCCAAAAATGCAGCTAAACATCCTACAATGCACGGCATAGTCCCACAACAAAGTATCCAGCCCATAATGTCAATGGTGCTGAAACCAAGAAACCCCGCATAGGGCAGGTGGATTATTAGAATGTATTGGCCTATTTTGGGCAAGCGCTAAAGAGCTAGCTTTGTTGGCTTGATTCCTGGGGCAGAGCTATTCCATTTAGAGCTGACTCTTTAAAGCTATGACCTTGCCTTGACCTTGGCCCCCAGGTCCTGCCTTTTGGAATGACCCGCTCGTATTGCTGTCTTGGGACCTAAGCCTGGACCCTGCTTCCTCCGTGGCTCCCCTTGCAATTAATTGTTTAGATGAGTGAGGTTCTGGCCCTCTATTGGTTACAGCCTCAGATGAGCACAAATGGTCAGTTTATCGTGTCTCTAGATAGAATGGATGAAGTGGCAAGGTGGAAGGCCTCGAAGAAGATGCCTTTTGCCTCTAGCTGTTTCCAGTAATAACAATAATAAAATGACTTCCTCTGACTATTTCTAGAGGACTATGTTTGACCACTGGATTTCTTCTGGCTAATGGGATATGATTTCTTTACAGAGGCTCTTGCTACCTTTATAATCTCAGTATCAGGATCCCTTTCTTCTCTGAGGTAGAACACTCCCTAAATCATAGCACTAAAGAAACCAGGCTGTGCTTCAGAGCCCAAGAGAACAGTGCTTCTGAAATAGTATGTTATGTAAGTGCTGTGTTTTGCCACTGCACAAGAAATTGTTCTAGATAAAGCTTATTAAACGTGGCAAGAGAAGGAGGAATAGGTTTTTGCTCTATGAGCGGTAGGGCTGGGATGCTGCCAATATCATTTACGGTGTCTGGGGAAAGCCAAGGGAGACACAGACTGGAGCTGCCTCATCTCTTTTCCAAAAAGCAAAGAAAACTAAATATAGCCAAGTGGAAATGATAGCACCTTTGAAGGTACGGAGAGGTTTAAGTTATTCAGATCTCCCAAGCTGATTCCAGCACACACATTCCCTTTAATCATCAATCTGGAAAGTATGGCTCCCATTCTACTTGGAAAGCTTTCTTTGCAGCAGAGGCATCTAAGAATGCTTGATCAAGGCCTAAAGTTATGTGGCTTTTTGCAATACACTGCAATTTAATTTATATTTCAATATACAATTTATTGCTCACAGTTAATACCACCTGCCTGCAGGGCAAAGGAACAAAGAGTCTCCAGTTCCCTTCAAGTTATTCAGGACAACCTGGGGCTGGCCAAGCGAATGGGAGATGTGTTCCTATGGACTCAGGCATAGGTTTGGTCAGCTGTCCCTAGGTCGATGACTGAGAGAATGATATCATTCTGCTCACCCATACAAGCTCATTCTTTAATTGGATTAAAGAGGGAAGGGGAAGGAGATTATGAGACAGGACACTTGTGAGGTGGGAAAAGGGCTGGCATTTGGTTCTTTGTCTAAGGATCTGTGCTAGACTCCAGGTAATGGGGGCACAAGGAAGGGACCTGGCCCACTTGGGGCCAAGTTTACGCTGAACTGGCTCACTGTCACTGCTATTATCTGTCTACTCTATTATCTGCTTTGCCTCTCATTGCTGTGTGGGGGCTTGAACACATCGACTCATCTCTCGAGCTTCAGTTTCCCCAAATGTAAACATGTTGGAAATTACCATTTACTGAGAGTCTACCATGTGGCAGACATTTCACATTCATCACTCATTTGGTTTCCTCCATACCCTCCTTCTCTCACACCACATATCCAGTCTCTCAGCCAATCAGGCGGGTTCCACCTTCAGCACATGCCCAGATCGGACTGGTTCTCGCTGCTTCCATCACTGCTATCAACCCCTTTCAGTGGAGTGATTGCAGAAGCATCCTACCAGTCTCTAACCTTCCGCCCTACTTCCTCTTTAGTCTCTTCTCAACACAGCAGCCAGTGGTCTTTTCAAAACCTAAGTTAGATTATGCCACATTTCTGCTCAAAACTCTCTAAAGGCTCCTCAGCTCACTCAAAATAAAAACCAAAGGCCTTATAAAGGCCTACAATTCTTTATATGGTCTGCACCCAGCACTGCCCCCTTGCCACCTTTGTTCCTGATTCTGGCTCCTTCCTGCTCATTGAACACATCAGACGTGCTCTGGCCCCAGGGCCTTTGCACATACAGTTTCTTCTGGCTGGAATGCTCACTTCTGACCTTCACTCAGGTCTCTGTTAAATGTCACCCCATTAGAGAGGGTTTTATTTCTGACCATCTCCACAGGTACTCCCCGTTTTCCTTAACCTGCTTTGTATTTTTCTATTACCCATATAACTATACTATAGATTCACTTGTTTGTTTGGTTCCCCCATGAGATCAGAAATTCAGTCAGAATAGGCATTGCTGTGTCTCCAGCATAAAACAGAACCTGGACTTGCAAGCACTAAATAAAGGTTAGGGGAATGAATCAAGAACCCTGGGGTGTGTGTGCTGTTTTTCCCCTTTGCAGATGAGGAGAGAGAGCTCAGAGTGCTTAAGTACCTTGCTCAGGAAACACAGCTGGTAGGTGACACAGTCATCGCTTACATCCAGAATTCTCTATTTGCAAAACTCTCTGAAATCAAATGTGGCTGCCTGTTTTAAACAATCCCCATGACTGTTGTCCTCTTCAGTCCTTTACACTGACTATTCTTTTCCATGAAAATTACCTTTACTACCCTAGGAATAGGAAAAGTGCCAAAGCTTTTAGTTTCCAAAGAAAACACTATAGTGTTTTTGTTTTGTTTTGTTTTGTTTTGTTTTGTTTTTGAGATGAAGTCTTGCTCTGTCCCCCAGGCTGGAGTGCAGTGGCACGATCTTGGCTCACTGCAACCTCCACCTCCTGAGTTCAGGTGATTCTCCTGTCTTAGCCTCCCAAGTAGCTGGGATTACAGGCACCTGCCACAACGCCTGGCTAATTTTTTGTATTTTTAGTAGAGATGAGCTTTCATCATGTTGGCCAGGCTGGTCTCGAGCTCCTGACCTCAGTTGATCCACCCGCCTCAGCCTCCCAAACTGCTGGGATTACAGGCATGAGCCACCATGCCTGGCCCCACTATAGTGATTTCTTAATTGTTAGCTCCATTACTGAAGCTGGGGAGATTTGCTTCCTTCAAATTTGAGTAAGTTCCTTGGAATTAGGATTTTAAAAAATAGTTTCTCATTTTTCTGGGAATATTTTCCAAAACCTCAGCAAGGGGACCATGATCTGTGACAGCCACAAAATCCAGAGAGCTTGAGGGCAATTCAGACTTGTGGCTTGACCATCCCAGGGGAGTGTATTAGTTTTGCTTGCCTTTGCTTTGTCAAAATTATTATTTGTACACTTTTCTCTTCAGTGCCCCATGTCAGGCCAACAGAAATTGGTGCCCCAAAGTATCGAGGTCCTTTGCAACCTGCTGTAACTCATTCTCTGCCTAGAGACCAGTTTCTTCCAATGGACTTGTGTTGCCCATCGTGTGGTCAACTGTTGTGCCCACCAAATACGAACATCCTAGGAAATGTGATTTTTTGAGATTGTAATCCCCAAGGCAAGCTGTAGCACGTGGACCCTGATCTGCTTAAAATATTCTGAGTTTTTACAGTGATGAAAATGCTTGGAAGGATGTGCATGCAAGGACGAGAAAGAGGCCCCACAAGAGATGGCAGAGGCAGAAAACCTCTTCATAGGCCCCTCCTAGATGACATAGCTTTGTTTCCAGCCTCCATTCTTTTTTTTTTTTTTTTTTTTTTTTTGAGACGGAGTATCGCTCTGTCACCCAGGCTGGAGGGCAGTGACACGATCTCAGCTCACTGCAACCTCCGCCTCCCGGGTTCGAGCAATTCTCCTGCCTCAGCCTCCTGAGTAGCTGAGACTACAGGTGCCTGCCACCACGCCGGGCTAATTTTTGTATTTTTAGTAGAGATGGGTTTTCACCATGTTAGTCAGGCTGGTCTCGAACTCCTAACCTCAGGTGATCCGCTAACCTCAGCCTCCCAAAGTGCTGAGATTACAGGAGACAGCGTTTTAAGAAGCGGCCTATGTCAGCGCATGTATCTTTTTGAATGGGAAAGCAAAGCACACCATTCATTCTGGACAGCCCCCAAAAGACTTACCTAACTTGGGAGAGAGGCACCAGCAGGGGGCCTGTTTCTGAGATGGATCATTTAGATCCATGCTCCACAAACTCTCCTGTACACTCCAGTCTGCTTGGGATCTTGTCAAAACATGGATTTTGATTCAGAGGGTGTGGGGTGGGATATGAGATTCTACATTTTTTACAAACTCCTGGGGAATGCTGTTGCAGCTGGCTCATGGACCACACTCTGAGTAGCAAGAAGTTACATTTATTTCTCACAACTCATGGGGCTCTAGGCTTTGAAATTTTCAATGTTCACTTCTGTGCATGAGACGTGAGGATGAAAGTGGAGGCTTTTGGGCCGAGTGCGGTGGCTGATGCCTATAATTCCAGCACTTTGGCAGGCCGAGGTGGGTGGATCACCTGAGGTCAGGAGTTTGAGATCAGCCTGGCCAACATAGTGAAACCCCGTCTCTACCAAAAATACAAAAATTTGCCTGGCGTGGTGGCATGTGCCTGTAATCCCAGCTACTCGGGAGGCTGAGGCAGGAGAATTGCTTGAACCCAGGAGGCAAAGGTTGCAGTGAACCAAGATCATCACATTGCACTCCAGCCTGGGTGTCAGAGCGAGATTCCATCCCAAAAAATAAAAATAAAAAAAAAGAAGAAAGTGGAGGCTTTTGCAGAATGAGTGGGTTCTCCCTGTGAGGCTCACACTTCTGAGATCTTGGGGGGCACTTTAACTTTGATATAAAGCTATAACGGGCATTAACACCTAGCAAGACAGGGGCCAGACAGCGAGTCTCACAAAGAACCACACCATTGTTAGCTTACAGGACAAGGGCTCCAGCGTCACGTCGAACGTCTCCTTCTTGAATTCTGCCTTCGGGACCCCGGTGTAGAAGGTGATGTTGGCTGAGAGATAAGCTGTGATGGTGTAACGGTTGTGGCTGTTGTTCCGGAAGGTGATGGAGAGCTTGAAGTCTTTTCCCAGCACAGCATTTTCCACTTCAAAGTCCATGTCAACGTTGGACCTTGATTTCACGACACCTTCTGTGTTGAGGGGCTTTTTAGCTCCATACATCAGGGCAGTTTCTAGGGCCAATCTCTCTTCTTCTTGACCTGGGGGAGATCCAGAGATAATGACAGGCAAAAATACAATCCACCAGAGAGAAAGTCACATTAATGGATGCACCGTGTACTGCACTTGTTGGGGTGTTTCTATAATACAAGCTTCAGACCTCCCCAGGAGGAGGGTGCCGTCATTATTCCTATGTTATAAATTCTGCAAAGTCAGATTGCCAGACAGTCAGTGACCAGCCTAGGCTGCAAGTTAGGAGGTGACAGTGTTGGGATCTATCCAGAAAGGGGTTTCTCCGGGGCCACTATTTCAGGGGGTGGGAGGTAAAATTGGCAATGCCTATCTTTTCTTAAACTGTGGTGTCAGTTTGCTTGCTTTTCTTAGTCCCAGCCATGTGGCTAGAATTTGGGGATCTCTAATAATCGGAAATAATTGCCTCTTGCCATTCCACCTCCTGCAATGTAACTTTTCTCTCTGATTTGTGAATACCTGCCCCCCAATAAGACCTGTCTTCCTCATCTCTCCTTCCACTTGGGCCTGTCCCACTTGCTGTTTGCTGAGCTGACCCTTGAGGGCTCCTGCCCCGTTCTTCCCTATCTTACTCAATTGCCATTGCCCCCAACACCCATGCCGTGGCAGAAGGTTTTACCAAACCTTGCATCCCCCAGTCCCCAAGGATGCTGGGCTCTGGCAAGACATTAAAAAGGCGACCCTGCCCAAGGGGCTCTGGTCAGATCCTTTGGAGGTGCCCTAGTTGTCCAGCGCCTCCTGGAGATGTTCTCCACCTTAATTAGCAGATTAGAGGTTCTAAGTGAAGCCCAGCAGCAAGGATACCTCTTTGCCTTTCTTTACACAAGGTTTCCCAAACTCATCTGACACTGAGGGCAGTTTTTTGAGGGACATCTGTTGACAGGCGGTGGTGCACCTAAGTTCTAATGCAGTTCGAGGTGTGTGTGCTGCTTTTAGGAAAATGTTTTGTGCAGGGTTTGCAAAGTGGTTGTGGTGGAGACGAAGGGAGGAAAAAGAGGAGGGTAACCTCCAGAAGAAGAAAAACATAGCTTTGTCTAAGTGATGAGGCAGAAAATACAGATACAAGTCAGGCCTCAGAAGGAGCTTGTGCCTCAGACACTGGGAAGCTGGGAGAACGGTCCTTACAGAGCCTTGGACAAAAGGCTTTGCCTTGGAAACAGGGCTCATGCAGATGTGAGGGATGGTCATCATCCTCTTTTCCATCCTAAATACCTTTGGGTTTATCTTTGTGTATCCCTAAGGATAGAGACGAGAAGATGAAGGCAAATTCCTTGGCTTGTAAAAACTAGGCTTGAGAATGGCTAGTGAAAAAAAATCACTTTAAAATAAGAATCCTAGCTTTTATAATTATGCTAGTTTAAAGGTATTGTCTTCTACTTTATCTAGTTAACAATAAAATGCAATGGTGACTGAGGGGTCAGTGAATCATCAGAACCCTCACTGAGGGCTAGCTCTGTGCCAAGCACTGGCGTAAGTGCTTATGATGCATTGTGTCATTTAATCCTCATAACAACACTATAAGACAGACACTATTATTACCATCACTTTCCTTGTTTGTAAAATAAGGGTGTCTACATCCTAGGTTTATTAGGTGAATTAGAGGTAGTAGATATATAATAAATGGAAGCTACTCTACAAAGACAGAAAAAATGCCAGAAGGCATTGCATACGAATGTGAATGTGTAGAGTGTGTGTGTGTGTGTGTGTGTATTAACGATTTCCCTGATTGTCAAGACTGCAAGAATGTGCCAGGAACAGTTGGTCTAGGACAAGCATCGGCTAGAGCACTCGGAGGGAGGTAAGAAAAAGGGAAGGAGGAGTGAGGACAAGGGAAGTGCAGTGAAATCTTTTAGCAGAAATCATCTGGCCAATAGATCCATGAGAAGAGAACATTAATGATGATCACTTTGGATGCGGGCCAGAGATGCATTGAGGCAAAATGCAGGAGGCAAATTCGAGCATCAGGGACACATCAGAGAGGAGCTGAGCTGGCCAAGGTGAGGTGAATGGGAGAAGCAGCCTTGAAGCCAGCCATGAGCAACTTCACAGCCTGCCATGGGTGGAGGAACCTGGAGCTTCCTTCTGGGGAAGCGCTGTCCTCTGTGAGCGGAGACCGCCAAGCAGAAGCAGGCTGGAGCTGTTCCAGGAAGCACAGGCCCAGAGAGGAGAAAACAACTGCATGGCTTTCCCAGAGCCTGGCAGAGTAATTCCTGTTTCTCTACAGTTATGCTGCGTGCTCTGGCATCTTACATAATTCAGGGCCACAGGCAACATTTTAGTGCTGTGAGAGACATATCCAAAGCCAGATTATATTTTCTGAGATTCTTCTGCAGCCTCTGGGTGCAAAGTCAAAAATATCTTTCCATTAACTAGGATGTAATAAGAGAGCCCTTCTATGTTGGACGAACGCTCTCATTGTTCTGGCTTTAGCTCCACTGTCACCTCCCCTGTCTTCCCCCTCTTACCTTGTGTAATGTGTCCTCAAACCCTAGTGTTCTCGGCTCTCCCTAACACATACCTGGTTTTATTTCCTCTTCCTTGTCACAGTACTAGTTACTGTGTGACATTATCTTCCTTGCTGGAATGCAAGCTCCATGAGAACAGAGACATGTTGTCCACCTCTGCATCCCCAGGCCCTGAAACCCAGCCTGGCACAGAGGATCTGAAGGATTGAGGTTTGGAGAAGCATTTTGCTTTCAGCCAGAGACGAAACTTTCCTCTTCATAATAGTCCAGTTTAGGACATTTTATGTTCAACTAAGCCTAGCTGTGAAAGTGCCTCCCCAGTAACCATTCATTCAAATCATCTCATGCTGTTGGAAACCCCATAATGTTCCACACACCGTGCTAGGCACTAGGCACAGAGGAGAAACAGTCTTTCCCTCACTGGTGCAGAAGGAACACGTGAAGAGCAATGGCAGCACACATGTGCTCACCACAGATGCTGGGACAGAGGTTGGCCTGCAGTGCATGGGGAAAGGAAGGGGCATGGGAGGCCTCTCGGAGTTTTTGGAGAGAGGGCAAGACCAGGGATGCAGGTGGGGGGCTTGGCTTGTTGGAGGAACTGCTGGCAGGTCCCTGGCCTCTGCATACAATACCTGTGGGGGCATGCTCAGGAGGTGCAGTGACCAGGTGCCAAAAAGCCACTTAGCAAGAGGTTTTGTGAGTTAGGACTGGATGCCCTGGAGGCCACAGGGAGAGAGGGGGGGTGGGGCTTTTAAGCAGTGCTGGAAGAGGCTCAGGTTTATATTTCAGATATTACTTTGGCAGCAAGGCAGGGGCTAGACTGAGGGAAGGAGGGCCTGAGGAGGTGAGGTGGAATTGGGAAGCTAGAGCAAGTATTTTTCCAGGAGAAAACTAATCATAGCCCAAACTAATAGTAGTAGTATGGCAGGAATAACGGAATTACTAGTAATAGGGGAAACTTTTATTGGACACTTATTATGTGTCAGGCACTATATTAAGAGTTGTACACACCAGATAATATTTAATTTTTAGGCTACAGAGCTGGAGGGGAGGGGATGCATTCGAGAACAATTTCACAGGGGACATTTAGAGGATTTGTTGCTTGACTCATTCTTAAGTAGCTAAATTTGAGTGGATGGTGGTTCTCTTCACCAGAGTAGGGGGAGTGGGAGAAACAGACCTGAGGTGAGGGAGAGAGTGAGAGGTGTCATTTGGGAAGTTCCGTGTCAGGTTTCTGTAGGACATTTAGGTAAAGTCCCGGTGGAGACACAGACATGGGGTGATAGTATACATGTGAACATTAATGCCAGCTATGTGGGAAGAACATCAGGTGGGTGGGAATGGAGCCCAAGGATAGATGCCTAGAATGAAATGGAATTCGAAAAGGGTGAAGAAAGGGTAAAAGCTTATAGTTAAAAAGAGATAGGAAAAGAGGGTCAGGTAGGAGGGGGTGGAACCAGGAGAAAGTAACATTGTAGAAACAAAAAGACAGAATTGCAAGCAAAGGGGGTGAACAACAGCACCAGGAAGTATAGGAAGGTCACATAAGCTGAAGTCTGCAAAATGTTTCTTCCCTGTGACAATTGGGTGGTCTTGGCAACCTTGAGAACAACTTCAAGGAAGTGCTGGTAGCAGAAATCAGGACAGAGTGTGCGCGGAAGGAGTGGAGAAGGAACACAGCAGGACGCAAGTCCAGGCAGCGCTCCAGGACGGCAAGGAGGCGAGGAGGAAGAGACAGTGGTGAAAAAGATTTTTGTAATTTTTGTTTTTAACACAGCAGACATTTGAGCCTGCTCAAATGCTGATTGGAAGGAGAAAATAGAGAGGGAGAGGTGGAAATACCAGTGACCCTGGGAGTAACTGATGGAGCAAAGAGGGAATGGAATCAAGACACTGTTATCAAAGAAGATATATTGCCACAGGAGAAGTCTTCAGAAATTCTGATTTTCAAAGTCTTATCGTTTCTTAATTGTATATCTTGAAAAAAGTTATAAAATTAATAATAAGCTTTAGTAAGTTGAAGTGAACCTGATCTTTCCATGATTTAATTCATTAAAATAGTTAAGTCCTAAATCTAGTAATAATTTGTTTCCTGTGATTCTACTCATTTCTATATTTTGGTATCTACACTCAACATTTGTGGATCAGAGAAATTATAAGAGATATTCAACGGTGAGAATCAGGGTGGTAAGTACCAAGCCACGGATATGACGAGTCCTCACTGCATGCCAGTGGCGGCCATCAATCCTTCTACCCGCCACATTCAGAGGCAGTCTTGGTGTTCTTCTCAAAACAACATTCTACTTGGTCATTTCCAAAGTTCCAGTTTGAAATGTGTATGCCACCCTTGATTAAGAAACTATCCACTTGGGGTCACTTGTGGATTTAGGGATTCTTCTAGTTGGACCAGACCTCCACACTGTCCCTCTCCCTCAGCCTTGCCTCCTTGCTAAACTCTAGAGGCCTGGACCTCAGATGTCTTCCTCATGCAGTGCAGACACATTTTGTTTTAATTTGTTATCCACCCCCAGCCAAGCCCCTGACTCCTGTTTCGTGGACTGGGTTTTAGTCTTTCCTCTCGTGGCATCTGATTCTGTCCCATTCCTGAGTTGGCCTTCACTGTCACCTCCATGCTGACAGCTAATGGCAGCTGTGCTCGGCTCCATGGTTTCCACGAGACATCTGTCATGTGGACAGCTCGCTTCCTGCTGCCCCTAGCTGCCTGTAGGTGCAACTTTTCTTCACTACTCTGTCTGGTCAGGACTTCTTCCAAATACGAGAGTTCTCACCACAGTCCTTGCCTTACTGCCTTTTCTTGGGAACCTCTTTCCCCAGCTTCATCTGCCAATTCTTGTGTGTCCTTTGGGCTTAGTGAGCCCATCACTAACTTCCTCCACGAGGTCTTCCCCAACTGCCGATTCTTGGCTGAGAGCCTTTCTCTGTGCCCGGCAGCACCCGTCCACCCTGTGCCAGAGCAATTCTCACCCAGCACAGTGAGGGCTGCCTTCTGCTTCTCTCCCCAGCTGCACGGGAAGGCAGGGCTGTACATGTATCCAGCTCTACACAGCACTGGAAGATGGCAGATGGTAAAAGCCAGCTGTCGTGTGGATGTGTGTATGAATGAGTGGATGTTGCAGCTAACTTTTCTATGAACTTGCTTTTTTGTTTTTCCAAACCTTTTTTTGCTTATAACTCTACAGTAAGAGGGCATTGCTTGTTTGTTTTGTTTTATTTGCACTTATATTGTTTTAAATTTTCCTTTAAGGAAAAATCCAAATGACAAAAAAATACCACCTTTGTATCTGTGTTGTGCAATGGATGATAACCAACAGAAAAGGAAAATGAAGCATTTCAAAAATACAGTGAAAATTCACTAGTTCAGATAACAAAAATTCTGATTTTCTGAGACTATGCACAAGTGTTCTCAATTCAGCAAGCTTCTTCTTTATAGTGCAAATTACTTTTGTAAATAAGAGCAGGGAGACTGTCTAAACTATTTAAAATCTGCACTCCTTAGCACTTCACGGATTCCAATGAATATTTAGGTATATGCTAATTACTTGTCATTTTTATCCATTTACTAAAAATAAATACTCCTAAGAACCTCTGGCAGTGAATCATTTGCAAAATATGTTGCATGTTCCCCATCAGGACACTCACGGTCCTCCAGTTCTGGCCACTGCTGGCCTCGGGCAGCTTTGTCTCCAGTCACTGGGCATTCTGAGCCTGCAGGACCCCCCTAAACATAACGGGCTGCTGCACGCCCTGTAACTTTGGTCGTGTTCACACTGTCTGGAAACCCCTGTCCAGCTTCTTTAACCGAGGTCCACGACTTCTCTTCTCAAGTCCTTCTTTTTCTGA
This sequence comes from Pan paniscus, assembly GCF_029289425.2. Taxonomy (NCBI): domain Eukaryota; kingdom Metazoa; phylum Chordata; class Mammalia; order Primates; family Hominidae; genus Pan; species Pan paniscus. The sequence goes on from NC_073254.2 coordinate 20,809,570, forward strand.
ATCAGTTGGACTAAATGCCCCTACTTATTGTTTCCAAAGACCCCTCTGCACAATAATCCTGTCACTCGGACCAGGACAGGAACTGAGTCCTGCTCACTGCTGGAATCGCCAGCACCAAACCAATTGCAGGCATAGAGCGGACACTAAGCATTGATTGAGATAGAATTAAACTCAGTAGTGCCATGTGAAACATTCTATGCAATAAAAGTTAAAAAAACCCACCATGACATTATTTTGTAATTGAAACTGGCCTTCGACCTAATTGTCCTGAGTTAGAGAGATTGCATTGTCCTATTAATATTGTATTATGTACTTTGTAGTCTTCCATGATAATGTAATGGAACAATGTATGTGAAAATAATTGGCAAAGTACTAAACAAATGTGAAGTAGTTATTTTAATTTCTATTATTGGACTAAAATTACATTAGTTATACAGTGTTTTCTAATAGGATTATTTAAAATTAAGGTTCTTGTGAGCAAGAACATATTCTATATTCTGTTAAATTAGGTATGACTTTAAACCAAATCATTTTACAAGCCACGTGAATGAGAATTCTGCCCAAAGCAAGCTAGCAAAGAAAACTACAATGAAAAATTGCATATGTGACGTGTCTTTCACACGTGAAAGTTTATACTTCTGCTGTTGCTACCAAATGCTGCAAATGCCAGTGCATTCTCTGGAACTCATCTCTGAGTGACAATGAATAAGTACTAAATGGACTTGGGCAAATAAATCTTCATTCAGTGGTAGTAAATTACCTTCTTGGAATTTGTAAGTATCAGTAATATCCATCATGCCATCTCCTCCAATTTGTTTGGTCACAATTAATTTCCCAATGTGGGTGGCATCCACATTTTCCACCACATGAGTGCCATCTTTCTTAGCTGTAATGTAAATGAGGTCGCTGTTGACCTGGAAACAGGAGAGGAGAGCATTAGCCATCATCACATGTCTGCTGTTGCCAAAGTCTTTAACTGTCCATAGAGCAGTCGTCTAGAGATCTCTGGAGCTGACATGCCCCTTTCTTCAACAACATTGGATTCGTATCATAGGGCCAAACAGGTTTTGAAAATATTCTAAAGGCGAATCTAGTTGATTTAGTAGTACTTTAAATAAAGATTATTTGAGGCTGAGACAATAAATTGTCTAAGAAGCAACCATTTTTCTCCCTCCTCTGTCCTTGTGATAAGTCCTACCTGTCACAGGAGAGAAGACAACGCCATGCCACCATGCCCATCGCTTGCTTCCCTGGACTTCTTTTGGGCTAACTGTGGCTATGTGACCTACTGCCAGGAGGAAGAGGAAGTCTGCTAGGTGGCTTCTGGGAAACATTTTTCCCCTTTGAAAAAGGAGAGAGGTACATGGATGAGTTTGTCCTTCCCTTTCTGCTTTCAGGTGTTTTCAGGTGTTTTCAGGTGAAGGGATGCTTGAAGCTGCTGTGGCCATCGTGAGACAGTGAACAGAAACACTGCTGACAATGAGAAGGTGGCAGAGTAGAAAGCTGAGAGGCATTTGTGGATTTGGGGGCCTTAATGATGCTGTTAAATGGCTAAGCCCGCATCAGGACCACCTATTTCAGGATTTCTTATATGAGAAAATCAGTCCCCATCTGTTTCAGCCACATTAGTTCTGCTACTTGAAGCCAAAAGTATTTAAATTGAACAATAATATTAGATGATCTAGGAGGAATTCAGGCTATTTTCTATTGGTTCAGCAACTAAAATGTGCTATTTGTGGGACTCAGAAATAGTGTCTTGGGGCCATGCTGTCTGCCCCCAAGCTCTCCCAAGGCTCTGCTTTACTATTCTACTTTCTAGAGACAATGACTAATGTGTGCCTGAAAGCTGACTGTACCAGAGTCCTTTATTACATATTTTATAATCACTTTCTTGAAGGTTCCAGTTAATATCATGGAAGCAGGTAGGAAGCATGAATTGTACTGCTAATAGTCATTGATGTATTTACTAAATGTTTCCCAAGCTCCTCTCCAAGCCTCAGTTACCCACTCTTTAAATAGGGTGATAATAACTTCCTCACAGGACGATTGGCAGAATTAACAGAAACAAATGCACACACATTACTTATCATAGTGTCTGGCATACAGTAAATGCTCAGTAAATGTTATTGATAATAATATTGAATAGTATTGCCAGATATTGTTTAAGGATTCAGAATCCTAATGATGAACAAAATAGATTTGGTTGCTGCCATTAGAGAGTTTATGCTTTAGTAAGCATGATTCTGTGCATCAGAGTCACCTGGAGAACTTTAAACAAAAATAGACGCCTGATTAAGGAGGTGGGACCTAAATCACGTGAGGCCCTAAATCCGTTATATTTTACAAAAAGTCTCACATAATTCTGTTAGATAGTCAGGCTTGAGAAGCCCTGCAATACAGTGCGATAAGTACCATGAAAGAATAAGTACAAGATACTTTGGGAGCACATGGGGCAGTGGAGTCAAGGGTTGGCTAGAAAGTAACAGCCAAGGTGAAACCTAGATGGCATTTGAGAGGAATACTAGATTTGCTGCAAGAAAACTGGGTTCCGATAGTGGGTGTGTCCTTGTAGAAAGTGCATGTTAATCTCTATGAACTTCAGTTCCTGATTCTATAAAAATGATTAAATTTGTTCTGCCAGTTTTATGGGAGCATTTTAGGCCAGAGTGAGATAAGATCTATGTGAACATGACTTGTAAATTTCAAAATTGAGTAAAAATATAATAGTCATCATTAGGTAATGGGGAAACTTGAAGATACATCCCTAGGTTTTAAAGTTGAGGTTAAAGAGAGCAATTTTACTTTCTCACAGAATGTTCTGAGTGCACATGAAGTCGGATTTCTACTAAGGGGGAGATAGCCAACATTTGTTGCATACCTACAATGTTTCAGGGACATTTTATAAAGGATTTAGTTTGAACCTCACAACAACAAGCCTGTGAGGTATCTATTGTAACCGTATTATGGATGAGGGCACCAAGACTCAGAAGGGGGAGGCAAAGTGTTTGTGGTTTCATGGCTAGGAGCTGCTGGAGAAGCAGCGCAAGCCCTGGGCCAGCCCATAACCTGGCCCTTGGCCTTCACGGCACACTGCCTTTCCCACACCACCCTGCGGGAGCATGAGCCCCAGCTTGAGTGGTGAGATGGTTCCACGCTTGCGGCTCCCATTTCTGAGGGTGATAAACGGTGGCCCTGCCCCTCAGCAGAGCAGCCAGAACTCAGGGGTGCTAGCCACATGTTGTGAAAGGCTGAAATGTGAAGTCAGGAATCAGGACAGGAGAGGACACAGCAGATACCTGTGGAATATTTGTCATTTTGGAAGCTTTAAATGAGCTGCCTGAGAATTCGGGCATTCCCTCTGGAGGAAGCCATGTAAGTACAAACAGCGACCCCCTCTACTTTCAAATCGTAGCAACAATAATGTTAAATAACTTCTTAATAACAATCCTTATAACAGCTTGTGGTTTTCCAGGGAGACAAGCAAAACATGAAAGTGGCTAATTCCTGCCCCCCACCTTGAATATGGCTTCAGAAATTTCTGTAGGCTAAAATCTCAGGACAGACCAACAGCACTGTCCTTTGTGGAGAGAAGAGACGAGAAACACCTGTATGGGGTGGCTTTTGTATATGTGTGTTGGGGTGGGATGTAGAGGGAAATTATTCTTTCCAAGTGACATTAGCAAGTTTTCTTTTTGGTTTCAGCCTGTAGTGGAATGGTTCTCTATTCTGGCTGTACTAGAGAATCAGGTAGGAGCTTAAAAAAGCATTGAATGATTGGCCCCACCCAAAATCAATTGACTCTCTATGGTAGAACAGTAGATAAGTTCAGAGTGTATGGCAAGGAATATTGGACTTAGGCTGTGTGGCTCTGGATGAGCTTTCTGAATCTCTCTTTTTCTTTTTTTTTTATTATACTTTAAGTTCTAGGGTACATGTGCACATTGTGCAGGTTAGTTACATACATATACATGTGCCATGCTGGTGCACTGCACCCACTAACTCGTCATCTAGCATTAGGTATATCTCCCAATGCTATCCCTCCCCCCTCCCCCAACCCCACAACAGTCCCCAGAGTGTGATGTTCCCCTTCCTGTGTCCATGTATTCTCATTGTTCAATTCCCACCTATGAGTGAGAATATGCGGTGTTTCCTTTTTTGTTCTTGCGATAGTTTACTGAGAATGATGATTTCCAATTTCATCCATGTCCCTACAAAGGACATGAACTCATCATTTTTTATGACTGCATAGTATTCCATGGTGTATATGTGCCACATTTTCTTAATCCAGTCTATCATTGTAGGACATTTGGGTTGGTTCCAAGTCTTTGCTATTGTGAATAATGCTGCAATAAACATACGTGTGCATGTGTCTTTATAGCAGCACGATTTATAGTCCTTTGGGTATATACCCAGTAATGGGATGGCTGGGTCAAATGGTATTTCTAGTTCTAGATCCCTGAGGAATTGCCACACTGACTTCCACAATGGTTGAACTAGTTTACAGTCCCACCAACAGTGTAAAAGTGTTCCTATTTCTCCACACCCTCTCCAGCACCTGTTGTTTCCTGACTTTTTAATGATTGCCATTGTAACTGGTGTGAGATGGTATCTCATTGTGGTTTTGATTTGCATTTCTCTGATGGCCAGTGATGATGAGCATTTTTTCATGTGTTTTTTGGCTGCATAAATGTCTTCTTTTCAGAAGTGTCTGTTCATGTCCTTTGCCCACTTTTTGATGGGGTTGTTTGTTTTTTTCTTGTAAATTTGTTTGAGTTCATTGTAGATACTGGATATTAGCCCTTTGTCAGATGAGTAGGTTGCAAAAATTTTCTCCCATTTTGTAGGTTGCCTGTTCACTCTGATGGTAGTTTCTTTTGCTGTGCAGAAGCTCTTGAGTTTAATTAGATCCCATTTGTCAATTTTGGCTTTTGTTGCCATTGCTTTTGGTGTTTTAGACATAAAGTCCTTGCCCATGCCTATGTCCTGAATGGTAATGCCTAGGTTTTCTTCTAGGGTTTTTATGGTTTTAGGTCTAACGTTTAAGTCTTTAATCCATCTTGAATTGATTTTTGTATAAGGTGTAAGGAAGGGATCCAGTTTCAGCTTTCTACATATTGCTAGCCAGTTTTCTCAGCACCATTTATTAAATAGGGAATCCTTTCCCCATTGCTTGTTTTTCTCAGGTTTGTCAAAGATCAGATAGTTGTACATATGCGGCATTATTTCTGAGGGCTCTGTTCTGTTCCATTGATCTATATCTCTGTTTTGGTACCAGTACCTTGCTGTTTTGGTGACTGTAGCCATGTAGTATAGTTTGAAGTCAGGTAGTGTGATGCCTCCAGCTTTGTTCTTTTGGCTTAGGATTGCCTTGGCGATGCAGGCTCTTTTTTGGTTCCATACGAACTTTAAAGTAGTTTTTTCCAATTCTGTGAAGAAAGTCATTGGTAGCTTGATGGGGATGGCATTGAATCTGTAAATTACCTTGGGCAGTATGGCCATTTTCACGATATTGATTCTTCCTACCCATGAGCATGGAATGTTCTTCCATTTGTTTGTATCCTCTTTTATTTCCTTGAGCAGTGGTTTGTAGTTCTCCTTGAAGAGGTCCTTCACATCCCTTGTAAGTTGGATTCCTAGGTATTTTATTCTCTTTGAAGCAATTGTGAATGGGAGTTCACTCATGATTTGGCTCTCTGTTTGTCTGTTGTTGGTGTATAAGAATGCTTGTGATTTTTGTACATTGATTTTGTATCCTGAGACTTTGCTGAAGTTGCTTATCAGCTTAAGGAGCTTTTGGGCTGAGACAATGGGGTTTTCTAGATATACAATCATGTTGGCTGCAAACAGGGACAATTTGACTTCCTCTTTTCCTAATTGAATACCCTTTATTTCCTTCTCCTGCCTAATTGCCCTGGCCAGAACTTCCAACACTATGTTGAATAGGAGTGGTGAGAGAGGGCATCCCTGGTCTTATGCCACTTTTCAAAGGGAATGCTTCCAGTTTTTGCCCATTCAGTATGATATTGGCTGTGGGTTTGTCATAGATAGCTCTTATTATTTTGAGATACATCCCATCAATACCTAATTTATTGAGAGTTTTTAGCATGAAGGGTTGTTGAATTTTGTCAAAGGCCTTTTCTGCATCTATTGAGATAATCATGTGGTTTTTGTCTTTGGCTCTGTTTATATGCTGGATTACATTTATTGATTTGCGTATATTGAACCAGCCTTGCATCCCAGGGATGAAGCCCACTTGATCATGGTGAATAAGCTTTTTGATGTGTTGCTGGATTCGTTTTGCCAGTATTTTATTGAGGATTTTTGCATCAATGTTCATCAAGGACATTGGTCTAAAATTCTCTTTTTTGGTTGTGTCTCTGCCTGGCTTTGGTATCAGGATGATGCTGGCCTCACAGAAAGAGTTAGGGAGGATTCCCTCTTTTTCTATTGATTGGAATAGTTTCAGAAGGAATGGTACCAGTTCCTCCTTGTACCTCTGGTAGAATTTGGCTGTGAATCCATCTGGTCCTGGACTCTTTTTGGTTGGTAAGCTATTGATTATTGCCACAATTTCAGATCCTGTTATTGGTCTATTCAGAGATTCAGCTTCTTGCTGGTTTAGTCTTGGGAGAGTGTATGTGTCGAGGAATTTATCCATTTCTTCTAGATTTTCTAGTTTATTTGCGTAGAGGTGTTTGTAGTATTCTCTGATGCTACTTTGTATTTCTGTGGGATCAGTGGTGATATCCCCTTTATCATTTTTTATTGCGTCTATTTGATTCTTCTCTCTTTTTTTCTTTATTAGTCTTGCTAGCAGTCTATCAATTTTGTTGATCCTTTCAAAAAACCAGCTCCTGGATTCATTAATTTTTTGAAGGGTTTTTTGTGTCTGTATTTCCTTCAGTTCTGATCTGATTTTAGTTATTTCTTGCCTTCTGCTAGCTTTTGAATGTGTTTGCTCTTGCTTTTCTAGTTCTTTTAATTGTGATGTTAGGGTGTGAATTTTGGATCTTTCCTGCTTTCTCTTGTGGGCATTTAGTGCTATAAATTTCCCTCTACACACTGCTTTGCATGCATCCCAGAGATTCTGGTATGTTGTGTCTTTGTTCTCGTTGGTTTCAAAGAACATCTTTATTTCTGCCTTCATTTCGTTGTGTACCCAGTAGTCATTCAGGAGCAGGTTGTTCAGTTTCCATGTAGTTGAGTGGTTTTGAGTGAGATTCTTAATCGTGAGTTCTAGTTTGATTGCACTGTGGTCTGTGAGATAGTTTTTTTTTATTATTATTATACTTTAAGTTTTAGGGTACATGTGCACATTGTGCAGGTTAGTTACATACATATACATGTGCCATGCTGGTGTGCTGCACCCACTAACTCGTCATCTAGCATTAGGTATATCTCCCAATGCTATCCCTCCCCCCTCCCCCAACCCCACAACCGTCCCGAGAATGTGATGTTCCCCTTCCTGTGTCCATGTGATCTCATTGTTCAATTCCCACCTATGAGTGAGAATATGCGGTGTTTGGTTTTTTGTTCTTGCGATAGTTTACTGAGAATGATGATTTCCAGTTTCATCCATGTCCCTACAAAGGACATGAACTCATCATTTTTTATGACTGCATAGTATTCCATGGTGTATATGTGCCACATTTTCTTAATCCAGTCTATCATTGTTGGACATTTGGGTTGGTTCCATGTCTTTGCTATTGTGAATAATGCTGCAATAAACATACATGTGCATGTGTCTTTATAGCAGCATGATTTATAGTCCTTTGGGTATATACCCAGTAATGGGATGGCTGGGTCAAATGGTATTTCTAGTTCTAGATCCCTGAGGAATTGCCACACTGACTTCCACAATGGTTGAACTAGTTTACAGTCCCACCAACAGTGTAAAAGTGTTCCTATTTCTCCACATCCTCTCCAGCACCTGTTGTTTCCTGACTTTTTAATGATTGCCATTGTAACTGGTGTGAGATGGTATCTCATTGTGGTTTTGATTTGCATTTCTCTGATGGCCAGTGATGATGAGCATTTTTTCATGAGTTTTTTGGCTGCATAAATGTCTTCTTTTGAGAAGTGTCTGTTCATGTCCTTTATCCACTTTTTGATGGGGTTGTTTGTTTTTTTGTTGTAAATTTGTTTGAGTTCATTGTAGATTCTGGATATTAGCCCTTTGTCAGATGAGTATGTTGTGAAAATTTTCTCCCATTTTGTAGGTTGCCTGTTCACTCTGATGGTAGTTTCTTTTGCTGTGCAGAAGCTCTTTAGTTGAATTAGATCCCATTTGTCAATTTTGGCTTTTGTTGCCATTGCTTTTGGTGTTTTAGACATAAAGTCCTTGCCCATGCCTATGTCCTGAATGGTAATGCCTAGGTTTTCTTCTAGGGTTTTTATGGTTTTAGGTCTAACGTTTAAGTCTTTAATCCATCTTGAATTGATTTTTGTATAAGGTGTAAGGAAGGGATCCAGTTTCAGCTTTCTACATATTGCTAGCCAGTTTTCTCAGCACCATTTATTAAATAGGGAATCCTTTCCCCATTGCTTGTTTTTCTCAGGTTTGTCAAAGATCAGATAGTTGTACATATGCGGCATTATTTCTGAGGGCTCTGTTCTGTTCCATTGATCTATATCTCTGTTTTGGTACCAGTACCTTGCTGTTTTGGTGACTGTAGCCATGTAGTATAGTTTGAAGTCAGGTAGTGTGATGCCTCCAGCTTTGTTCTTTTGGCTTAGGATTGCCTTGGCGATGCAGGCTCTTTTTTGGTTCCATACGAACTTTAAAGTAGTTTTTTCCAATTCTGTGAAGAAAGTCATTGGTAGCTTGATGGGGATGGCATTGAATCTGTAAATTACCTTGGGCAGTATGGCCATTTTCACGATATTGATTCTTCCTACCCATGAGCATGGAATGTTCTTCCATTTGTTTGTATCCTCTTTTATTTCCTTGAGCAGTGGTTTGTAGTTCTCCTTGAAGAGGTCCTTCACATCCCTTGTAAGTTGGATTCCTAGGTATTTTATTCTCTTTGAAGCAATTGTGAATGGGAGTTCACTCATGATTTGGCTCTCTGTTTGTCTGTTGTTGGTGTATAAGAATGCTTGTGATTTTTGTACATTGATTTTGTATCCTGAGACTTTGCTGAAGTTGCTTATCAGCTTAAGGAGCTTTTGGGCTGAGACAATGGGGTTTTCTAGATATACAATCATGTTGGCTGCAAACAGGGACAATTTGACTTCCTCTTTTCCTAATTGAATACCCTTTATTTCCTTCTCCTGCCTAATTGCCCTGGCCAGAACTTCCAACACTATGTTGAATAGGAGTGGTGAGAGAGGGCATCCCTGGTCTTATGCCACTTTTCAAAGGGAATGCTTCCAGTTTTTGCCCATTCAGTATGATATTGGCTGTGGGTTTGTCATAGATAGCTCTTATTATTTTGAGATACATCCCATCAATACCTAATTTATTGAGAGTTTTTAGCATGAAGGGTTGTTGAATTTTGTCAAAGGCCTTTTCTGCATCTATTGAGATAATCATGTGGTTTTTGTCTTTGGCTCTGTTTATATGCTGGATTACATTTATTGATTTGCGTATATTGAACCAGCCTTGCATCCCAGGGATGAAGCCCACTTGATCATGGTGAATAAGCTTTTTGATGTGTTGCTGGATTCGTTTTGCCAGTATTTTATTGAGGATTTTTGCATCAATGTTCATCAAGGACATTGGTCTAAAATTCTCTTTTTTGGTTGTGTCTCTGCCTGGCTTTGGTATCAGGATGATGCTGGCCTCACAGAAAGAGTTAGGGAGGATTCCCTCTTTTTCTATTGATTGGAATAGTTTCAGAAGGAATGGTACCAGTTCCTCCTTGTACCTCTGGTAGAATTTGGCTGTGAATCCATCTGGTCCTGGACTCTTTTTGGTTGGTAAGCTATTGATTATTGCCACAATTTCAGATCCTGTTATTGGTCTATTCAGAGATTCAGCTTCTTGCTGGTTTAGTCTTGGGAGAGTGTATGTGTCGAGGAATTTATCCATTTCTTCTAGATTTTCTAGTTTATTTGCGTAGAGGTGTTTGTAGTATTCTCTGATGCTACTTTGTATTTCTGTGGGATCAGTGGTGATATCCCCTTTATCATTTTTTATTGCGTCTATTTGATTCTTCTCTCTTTTTTTCTTTATTAGTCTTGCTAGCAGTCTATCAATTTTGTTGATCCTTTCAAAAAACCAGCTCCTGGATTCATTAATTTTTTGAAGGGTTTTTTGTGTCTGTATTTCCTTCAGTTCTGATCTGATTTTAGTTATTTCTTGCCTTCTGCTAGCTTTTGAATGTGTTTGCTCTTGCTTTTCTAGTTCTTTTAATTGTGATGTTAGGGTGTGAATTTTGGATCTTTCCTGCTTTCTCTTGTGGGCATTTAGTGCTATAAATTTCCCTCTACACACTGCTTTGCATGCATCCCAGAGATTCTGGTATGTTGTGTCTTTGTTCTCGTTGGTTTCAAAGAACATCTTTATTTCTGCCTTCATTTCGTTGTGTACCCAGTAGTCATTCAGGAGCAGGTTGTTCAGTTTCCATGTAGTTGAGTGGTTTTGAGTGAGATTCTTAATCGTGAGTTCTAGTTTGATTGCACTGTGGTCTGTGAGATAGTTTTTTTTTATTATTATTATACTTTAAGTTTTAGGGTACATGTGCACATTGTGCAGGTTAGTTACATACATATACATGTGCCATGCTGGTGTGCTGCACCCACTAACTCGTCATCTAGCATTAGGTATATCTCCCAATGCTATCCCTCCCCCCTCCCCCAACCCCACAACCGTCCCGAGAATGTGATGTTCCCCTTCCTGTGTCCATGTGATCTCATTGTTCAATTCCCACCTATGAGTGAGAATATGCGGTGTTTGGTTTTTTGTTCTTGCGATAGTTTACTGAGAATGATGATTTCCAGTTTCATCCATGTCCCTACAAAGGACATGAACTCATCATTTTTTATGACTGCATAGTATTCCATGGTGTATATGTGCCACATTTTCTTAATCCAGTCTATCATTGTTGGACATTTGGGTTGGTTCCATGTCTTTGCTATTGTGAATAATGCTGCAATAAACATACATGTGCATGTGTCTTTATAGCAGCATGATTTATAGTCCTTTGGGTATATACCCAGTAATGGGATGGCTGGGTCAAATGGTATTTCTAGTTCTAGATCCCTGAGGAATTGCCACACTGACTTCCACAATGGTTGAACTAGTTTACAGTCCCACCAACAGTGTAAAAGTGTTCCTATTTCTCCACATCCTCTCCAGCACCTGTTGTTTCCTGACTTTTTAATGATTGCCATTGTAACTGGTGTGAGATGGTATCTCATTGTGGTTTTGATTTGCATTTCTCTGATGGCCAGTGATGATGAGCATTTTTTCATGAGTTTTTTGGCTGCATAAATGTCTTCTTTTGAGAAGTGTCTGTTCATGTCCTTTATCCACTTTTTGATGGGGTTGTTTGTTTTTTTGTTGTAAATTTGTTTGAGTTCATTGTAGATTCTGGATATTAGCCCTTTGTCAGATGAGTATGTTGTGAAAATTTTCTCCCATTTTGTAGGTTGCCTGTTCACTCTGATGGTAGTTTCTTTTGCTGTGCAGAAGCTCTTTAGTTGAATTAGATCCCATTTGTCAATTTTGGCTTTTGTTGCCATTGCTTTTGGTGTTTTAGACATAAAGTCCTTGCCCATGCCTATGTCCTGAATGGTAATGCCTAGGTTTTCTTCTAGGGTTTTTATGGTTTTAGGTCTAACGTTTAAGTCTTTAATCCATCTTGAATTGATTTTTGTATAAGGTGTAAGGAAGGGATCCAGTTTCAGCTTTCTACATATTGCTAGCCAGTTTTCTCAGCACCATTTATTAAATAGGGAATCCTTTCCCCATTGCTTGTTTTTCTCAGGTTTGTCAAAGATCAGATAGTTGTACATATGCGGCATTATTTCTGAGGGCTCTGTTCTGTTCCATTGATCTATATCTCTGTTTTGGTACCAGTACCTTGCTGTTTTGGTGACTGTAGCCATGTAGTATAGTTTGAAGTCAGGTAGTGTGATGCCTCCAGCTTTGTTCTTTTGGCTTAGGATTGCCTTGGCGATGCAGGCTCTTTTTTGGTTCCATACGAACTTTAAAGTAGTTTTTTCCAATTCTGTGAAGAAAGTCATTGGTAGCTTGATGGGGATGGCATTGAATCTGTAAATTACCTTGGGCAGTATGGCCATTTTCACGATATTGATTCTTCCTACCCATGAGCATGGAATGTTCTTCCATTTGTTTGTATCCTCTTTTATTTCCTTGAGCAGTGGTTTGTAGTTCTCCTTGAAGAGGTCCTTCACATCCCTTGTAAGTTGGATTCCTAGGTATTTTATTCTCTTTGAAGCAATTGTGAATGGGAGTTCACTCATGATTTGGCTCTCTGTTTGTCTGTTGTTGGTGTATAAGAATGCTTGTGATTTTTGTACATTGATTTTGTATCCTGAGACTTTGCTGAAGTTGCTTATCAGCTTAAGGAGCTTTTGGGCTGAGACAATGGGGTTTTCTAGATATACAATCATGTTGGCTGCAAACAGGGACAATTTGACTTCCTCTTTTCCTAATTGAATACCCTTTATTTCCTTCTCCTGCCTAATTGCCCTGGCCAGAACTTCCAACACTATGTTGAATAGGAGTGGTGAGAGAGGGCATCCCTGGTCTTATGCCACTTTTCAAAGGGAATGCTTCCAGTTTTTGCCCATTCAGTATGATATTGGCTGTGGGTTTGTCATAGATAGCTCTTATTATTTTGAGATACATCCCATCAATACCTAATTTATTGAGAGTTTTTAGCATGAAGGGTTGTTGAATTTTGTCAAAGGCCTTTTCTGCATCTATTGAGATAATCATGTGGTTTTTGTCTTTGGCTCTGTTTATATGCTGGATTACATTTATTGATTTGCGTATATTGAACCAGCCTTGCATCCCAGGGATGAAGCCCACTTGATCATGGTGAATAAGCTTTTTGATGTGTTGCTGGATTCGTTTTGCCAGTATTTTATTGAGGATTTTTGCATCAATGTTCATCAAGGACATTGGTCTAAAATTCTCTTTTTTGGTTGTGTCTCTGCCTGGCTTTGGTATCAGGATGATGCTGGCCTCACAGAAAGAGTTAGGGAGGATTCCCTCTTTTTCTATTGATTGGAATAGTTTCAGAAGGAATGGTACCAGTTCCTCCTTGTACCTCTGGTAGAATTTGGCTGTGAATCCATCTGGTCCTGGACTCTTTTTGGTTGGTAAGCTATTGATTATTGCCACAATTTCAGATCCTGTTATTGGTCTATTCAGAGATTCAGCTTCTTGCTGGTTTAGTCTTGGGAGAGTGTATGTGTCGAGGAATTTATCCATTTCTTCTAGATTTTCTAGTTTATTTGCGTAGAGGTGTTTGTAGTATTCTCTGATGCTACTTTGTATTTCTGTGGGATCAGTGGTGATATCCCCTTTATCATTTTTTATTGCGTCTATTTGATTCTTCTCTCTTTTTTTCTTTATTAGTCTTGCTAGCAGTCTATCAATTTTGTTGATCCTTTCAAAAAACCAGCTCCTGGATTCATTAATTTTTTGAAGGGTTTTTTGTGTCTGTATTTCCTTCAGTTCTGATCTGATTTTAGTTATTTCTTGCCTTCTGCTAGCTTTTGAATGTGTTTGCTCTTGCTTTTCTAGTTCTTTTAATTGTGATGTTAGGGTGTGAATTTTGGATCTTTCCTGCTTTCTCTTGTGGGCATTTAGTGCTATAAATTTCCCTCTACACACTGCTTTGCATGCATCCCAGAGATTCTGGTATGTTGTGTCTTTGTTCTCGTTGGTTTCAAAGAACATCTTTATTTCTGCCTTCATTTCGTTGTGTACCCAGTAGTCATTCAGGAGCAGGTTGTTCAGTTTCCATGTAGTTGAGTGGTTTTGAGTGAGATTCTTAATCGTGAGTTCTAGTTTGATTGCACTGTGGTCTGTGAGATAGTTTTTTTTTATTATTATTATACTTTAAGTTTTAGGGTACATGTGCACATTGTGCAGGTTAGTTACATACATATACATGTGCCATGCTGGTGTGCTGCACCCACTAACTCGTCATCTAGCATTAGGTATATCTCCCAATGCTATCCCTCCCCCCTCCCCCAACCCCACAACCGTCCCGAGAATGTGATGTTCCCCTTCCTGTGTCCATGTGATCTCATTGTTCAATTCCCACCTATGAGTGAGAATATGCGGTGTTTGGTTTTTTGTTCTTGCGATAGTTTACTGAGAATGATGATTTCCAGTTTCATCCATGTCCCTACAAAGGACATGAACTCATCATTTTTTATGACTGCATAGTATTCCATGGTGTATATGTGCCACATTTTCTTAATCCAGTCTATCATTGTTGGACATTTGGGTTGGTTCCATGTCTTTGCTATTGTGAATAATGCTGCAATAAACATACATGTGCATGTGTCTTTATAGCAGCATGATTTATAGTCCTTTGGGTATATACCCAGTAATGGGATGGCTGGGTCAAATGGTATTTCTAGTTCTAGATCCCTGAGGAATTGCCACACTGACTTCCACAATGGTTGAACTAGTTTACAGTCCCACCAACAGTGTAAAAGTGTTCCTATTTCTCCACATCCTCTCCAGCACCTGTTGTTTCCTGACTTTTTAATGATTGCCATTGTAACTGGTGTGAGATGGTATCTCATTGTGGTTTTGATTTGCATTTCTCTGATGGCCAGTGATGATGAGCATTTTTTCATGAGTTTTTTGGCTGCATAAATGTCTTCTTTTGAGAAGTGTCTGTTCATGTCCTTTATCCACTTTTTGATGGGGTTGTTTGTTTTTTTGTTGTAAATTTGTTTGAGTTCATTGTAGATTCTGGATATTAGCCCTTTGTCAGATGAGTATGTTGTGAAAATTTTCTCCCATTTTGTAGGTTGCCTGTTCACTCTGATGGTAGTTTCTTTTGCTGTGCAGAAGCTCTTTAGTTGAATTAGATCCCATTTGTCAATTTTGGCTTTTGTTGCCATTGCTTTTGGTGTTTTAGACATAAAGTCCTTGCCCATGCCTATGTCCTGAATGGTAATGCCTAGGTTTTCTTCTAGGGTTTTTATGGTTTTAGGTCTAACGTTTAAGTCTTTAATCCATCTTGAATTGATTTTTGTATAAGGTGTAAGGAAGGGATCCAGTTTCAGCTTTCTACATATTGCTAGCCAGTTTTCTCAGCACCATTTATTAAATAGGGAATCCTTTCCCCATTGCTTGTTTTTCTCAGGTTTGTCAAAGATCAGATAGTTGTACATATGCGGCATTATTTCTGAGGGCTCTGTTCTGTTCCATTGATCTATATCTCTGTTTTGGTACCAGTACCTTGCTGTTTTGGTGACTGTAGCCATGTAGTATAGTTTGAAGTCAGGTAGTGTGATGCCTCCAGCTTTGTTCTTTTGGCTTAGGATTGCCTTGGCGATGCAGGCTCTTTTTTGGTTCCATATGAACTTTAAAGTAGTTTTTTCCAATTCTGTGAAGAAAGTCATTGGTAGCTTGATGGGGATGGCATTGAATCTGTAAATTACCTTGGGCAGTATGGCCATTTTCACGATATTGATTCTTCCTACCCATGAGCATGGAATGTTCTTCCATTTGTTTGTATCCTCTTTTATTTCCTTGAGCAGTGGTTTGTAGTTCTCCTTGAAGAGGTCCTTCACATCCCTTGTAAGTTGGATTCCTAGGTATTTTATTCTCTTTGAAGCAATTGTGAATGGGAGTTCACTCATGATTTGGCTCTCTGTTTGTCTGTTGTTGGTGTATAAGAATGCTTGTGATTTTTGTACATTGATTTTGTATCCTGAGACTTTGCTGAAGTTGCTTATCAGCTTAAGGAGCTTTTGGGCTGAGACAATGGGGTTTTCTAGATATACAATCATGTTGGCTGCAAACAGGGACAATTTGACTTCCTCTTTTCCTAATTGAATACCCTTTATTTCCTTCTCCTGCCTAATTGCCCTGGCCAGAACTTCCAACACTATGTTGAATAGGAGTGGTGAGAGAGGGCATCCCTGGTCTTATGCCACTTTTCAAAGGGAATGCTTCCAGTTTTTGCCCATTCAGTATGATATTGGCTGTGGGTTTGTCATAGATAGCTCTTATTATTTTGAGATACATCCCATCAATACCTAATTTATTGAGAGTTTTTAGCATGAAGGGTTGTTGAATTTTGTCAAAGGCCTTTTCTGCATCTATTGAGATAATCATGTGGTTTTTGTCTTTGGCTCTGTTTATATGCTGGATTACATTTATTGATTTGCGTATATTGAACCAGCCTTGCATCCCAGGGATGAAGCCCACTTGATCATGGTGAATAAGCTTTTTGATGTGTTGCTGGATTCGTTTTGCCAGTATTTTATTGAGGATTTTTGCATCAATGTTCATCAAGGACATTGGTCTAAAATTCTCTTTTTTGGTTGTGTCTCTGCCTGGCTTTGGTATCAGGATGATGCTGGCCTCACAGAAAGAGTTAGGGAGGATTCCCTCTTTTTCTATTGATTGGAATAGTTTCAGAAGGAATGGTACCAGTTCCTCCTTGTACCTCTGGTAGAATTTGGCTGTGAATCCATCTGGTCCTGGACTCTTTTTGGTTGGTAAGCTATTGATTATTGCCACAATTTCAGATCCTGTTATTGGTCTATTCAGAGATTCAGCTTCTTGCTGGTTTAGTCTTGGGAGAGTGTATGTGTCGAGGAATTTATCCATTTCTTCTAGATTTTCTAGTTTATTTGTGTAGAGGTGTTTGTAGTATTCTCTGATGCTACTTTGTATTTCTGTGGGATCAGTGGTGATATCCCCTTTATCATTTTTTATTGCGTCTATTTGATTCTTCTCTCTTTTTTTCTTTATTAGTCTTGCTAGCAGTCTATCAATTTTGTTGATCCTTTCAAAAAACCAGCTCCTGGATTCATTAATTTTTTGAAGGGTTTTTTGTGTCTGTATTTCCTTCAGTTCTGATCTGATTTTAGTTATTTCTTGCCTTCTGCTAGCTTTTGAATGTGTTTGCTCTTGCTTTTCTAGTTCTTTTAATTGTGATGTTAGGGTGTGAATTTTGGATCTTTCCTGCTTTCTCTTGTGGGCATTTAGTGCTATAAATTTCCCTCTACACACTGCTTTGCATGCATCCCAGAGATTCTGGTATGTTGTGTCTTTGTTCTCGTTGGTTTCAAAGAACATCTTTATTTCTGCCTTCATTTCGTTGTGTACCCAGTAGTCATTCAGGAGCAGGTTGTTCAGTTTCCATGTAGTTGAGTGGTTTTGAGTGAGATTCTTAATCGTGAGTTCTAGTTTGATTGCACTGTGGTCTGTGAGATAGTTTTTTTTTATTATTATTATACTTTAAGTTTTAGGGTACATGTGCACATTGTGCAGGTTAGTTACATACATATACATGTGCCATGCTGGTGTGCTGCACCCACTAACTCGTCATCTAGCATTAGGTATATCTCCCAATGCTATCCCTCCCCCCTCCCCCAACCCCACAACCGTCCCGAGAATGTGATGTTCCCCTTCCTGTGTCCATGTGATCTCATTGTTCAATTCCCACCTATGAGTGAGAATATGCGGTGTTTGGTTTTTTGTTCTTGCGATAGTTTACTGAGAATGATGATTTCCAGTTTCATCCATGTCCCTACAAAGGACATGAACTCATCATTTTTTATGACTGCATAGTATTCCATGGTGTATATGTGCCACATTTTCTTAATCCAGTCTATCATTGTTGGACATTTGGGTTGGTTCCATGTCTTTGCTATTGTGAATAATGCTGCAATAAACATACATGTGCATGTGTCTTTATAGCAGCATGATTTATAGTCCTTTGGGTATATACCCAGTAATGGGATGGCTGGGTCAAATGGTATTTCTAGTTCTAGATCCCTGAGGAATTGCCACACTGACTTCCACAATGGTTGAACTAGTTTACAGTCCCACCAACAGTGTAAAAGTGTTCCTATTTCTCCACATCCTCTCCAGCACCTGTTGTTTCCTGACTTTTTAATGATTGCCATTGTAACTGGTGTGAGATGGTATCTCATTGTGGTTTTGATTTGCATTTCTCTGATGGCCAGTGATGATGAGCATTTTTTCATGAGTTTTTTGGCTGCATAAATGTCTTCTTTTGAGAAGTGTCTGTTCATGTCCTTCATCCACTTTTTGATGGGGTTGTTTGTTTTTTTGTTGTAAATTTGTTTGAGTTCATTGTAGATTCTGGATATTAGCCCTTTGTCAGATGAGTATGTTGTGAAAATTTTCTCCCATTTTGTAGGTTGCCTGTTCACTCTGATGGTAGTTTCTTTTGCTGTGCAGAAGCTCTTTAGTTGAATTAGATCCCATTTGTCAATTTTGTCTTTTGTTGCCATTGCTTTTGGTGTTTTAGACATGAAGTCCTTGCCCATGCCTATGTCCTGAATGGTAATGCCTAGGTTTTCTTCTAGGGTTTTTATGGTTTTAGGTCTAACGTTTAAGTCTTTAATCCATCTTGAATTGATTTTTGTATAAGGTGTAAGGAAGGGATCCAATTTCAGCTTTCTACATATGTCTAGCCAGTTTTCCCAGCACCATTTATTAAATAGGGAATCCTTTCCCCATTGCTTGTTTTTCTCAGGTTTGTCAAAGATCAGATAGTTGTAGATATGCGGCATCATTTCTGAGGGCTCTGTTCTGTTCCATTGATCTATATCTCTGTTTTGGTACCAGTACCATGCTGTTTTGGTTACTGTAGCCTTGTAGTATAGTTTGAAGTCAGGTAGTGTGATGCCTCCAGCTTTGTTCTTTTGGCTTAGGATTGCCTTGGCGATGCGGGCTCTTTTTTGGTTCCATATGAACTTTAAAGTAGTTTTTTCCAATTCTGTGAAGAAAGGCATTGGTACCTTGATGGGGATGGCATTGAATCTGTAAATTACCTTGGGCAGTATGGCCATTTTCACGATATTGATTCTTCCTACCCATGAGCATGGAATGTTCTTCCATTTCTTTGTATCCTCTTTTATTTCCTTGAGCAGTGGTTTGTAGTTTTCCTTGAAGAGGTCCTTCACATCCCTTGTAAGTTGGATTCCCCAAATCAAGAGAATATACATTTTTTTCAGCACCACACCACACCTGTTCCAAAATTGACCACATACTTGGAAGTAAAGCTCTCCTCAGGAAATGTAAAAGAACAGAAATTATAACAAACTATCTCTCAGGAATCCTAGGAATGAGAGATAGTTTGTTATAATTTCTGTTCTTTTACATTTGCTGAGGAGAGCTTTACTTCCAAGTATGTGGTCATTTTTGGAACAGGTGTGGTGTGGTGCTGAAAAAAATGTATATTCTCTTGATTTGGGGTGGAGAGTTCTGTAGATGTCTATTAAGTCCGCTTGGTGCAGAGCTGAGTTCAATTCCTGGGTATCCTTGTTGACTTTCTGTCTCGTCGATCTGTCTAATGTTGACAGTGGGGTGTTAAAGCCTCCCATTATTAATGTGTGGGAGTCTAAGTCTCTTTGTAGGTCACTCAGGACTTGCTTTATGAATCTGGGTGCTCCTGTGTTGGGTACATATATATTTAGGATAGTTAGCTCTTCTTGTTGAATTGATCCCTTTACCATTATGTAATGGTCTTCTTTGTCTCTTTTGATCTTTGTTGGTTTAAAGTCTGTTTTATCAGAGAATAGGATTGCAACCCCTGCCTTTTTTTGTTTTCCATTTGCTTGGCAGATCTTCCTCCATCTTTTTATTTTGAGCCTATGTGTGTCTCTGCACGTGAGATGGGTTTCCTGAATACAGCACACTGATGGGTCTTGACTCTTTATCCATTTTGCCAGTCTGTGTCTTTTAATTGGAGCATTTAGTCCGTTTACATTTAAAGTTAATATTCTCATGTGTGAATTTGATCCTGTCATTATGATGTTAGCTGGTTATTTTGCTCGTTAGTTGATGCAGTTTCTTCCTAGTCTCGATGGACTTTACATTTTGGCATGATTTTGCAGTGGCTGGTACCGGTTGTTCCTTTCCATGTTTAGCACTTCCTTCAGGAGCTCTTTTAGGGCAGGCCTGGTGGTGACAAAAATCTCTCAGCATTTGCTTGTCTGTAAAGTATTTTATTTCTCCTTCGCTTATGAAGCTTAGTTTGGCTGGATATAAAATTCGGGGTTGAAAATTCTTTTCTTTAAGAATGTTGAATATTGGCCCCCACTCTCTTCTGGCTTGTAGGGTTTCTGCCGAGAAATCCGCGTTAGTCTGATGGGCTTCCCTTTCAGGGTAACCCAACCTTACTCTCTGGCTGCCCTTAACACTTTTTCCTTCATTTCAACCTTGGTGAATCTGACAATTATGTGTCTTGGGGTTGCTTTTCTCGAGGAGTATCTTTGTGGTGTTCTCTGTATTTCCTGAATTTGAACGTTGGCCTGCCTTGCTAGATTGGGGAAGTTCTCCTGGATAATATCCTGCAGAGTGTTTTCCAACTTGGTTCCATTCTCCCCATCACTTTCAGGTACACCAATCAGACGTAGATTTGGTCTTTTCACATAGTCCCATATTTCTTGGAGGCTTTGCTCATTTCTTTTTATTCTTTTTTCTCTAAACTTCCCTTCTCCCTTCATTTCATTCATTTCATCTTCCATCGCTGATACCCTTTCTTCCAGTTGATCTCATCGGCTCCTGAGGCTTCTGCATTCTTCAGGTAGTTCTCGAGCCTTGGTTTTCAGCTCCATCAGCTCCTTTAAGCACTTCTCTGTATTGGTTATTCTAGTTACACATTCTTCTAAATTTTTTTCAAAGTTTTCAACTTCTTTGCCTTTGGTTTGAATGTCCTCCCGTAGCTCAGAGTAATTTGATCGTCTGAAGCCTTCTTCTCTCAGCTCGTCAAAGTCATTCTCTGTCCAGCTTTCTTCCTTTGCTGGTGAGGAACTGTGTTCCTTTGGAGGAGGAGAGGCGCTCTGCTTTTTAGAGTTTCCAGTTTTTCTGCTCTGTTTTTTCCCCATCTTTGTGGTTTTATCTACTTTTGGTCTTTGATGATGGTGATGTACAGATGGGTTTTTAGTGTGGATGTCCTTTCTGTTTGTTAGTTTTCCTTCTAACAGACAGGAACCTCAGCTGCAGGTCTGTTGGAATACCCGGCCGTGTGAGATGTCAGTGTGCCCCTGCTGGGGGGTGCCTCCCAGTTTGGCTGCCAGGGGGTCAGGGGTCAGGGACCCACTTGAGGAGGCAGTCTGCCTGTTCTCAGATCTCCAGCTGCATACTGGGAGAACCACTGCTCTCTTCAAAGCTGTCAGACAGGGACATTTAAGTGTGCAGAGGTTACTGCTGTCTTTTTGTTTGTCTGTGCCCTGCCCCCAGAGGTGGAGCCTACAGAGGCAGGCAGGCCTCCTTGAGCTGTGGTGGGCTCCACCCAGTTCGAGCTTCCAGGCTGCTTTGTTTACCTAAGCAAGCCTGGGCAATGGCGGGCACCCCTCCCCCAGCCTCGCTGCCGCCTTGCAGTTTGATCTCAGACTGCTGTGCTAGCAATCAGCGAGACTCCTTGGGCGTAGGACCCTCTGAGCCAAGTGCGGGATATAATCTCCTGGTGCGCCGTTTTTTAAGCCCGTCAGAAAAGCGCAGTATTCAGGTGTGAGTGACCCGATTTTCCAGGTGCCGTCCGTCACCCCTTTCTTTGACTAGGAAAGGGAACTCCCTGACCCCTTGCACTTCCCAAGTGAGGCAATGCCTCGCCCTGCTTCGGCTCATGCATGGTGTGCACACCCACTGACCTGCGCCCACTGTCTGGCACTCCCTAGTGAGATGAACCCGGTACCTCAGATGGAAATGCAGAAATCACCCATCTTCTGCGTCGCTCACGCTGGGAGCTGTAGACCGGAGCTGTTCCTATTCGGTCATCTTGGCTCCTCCCTCCGAGTTACTGAATCTCTCTGAGCCTACCTTCCTTGTAGGGCTGGTGGATAGATTGGTACTACTTGTGAAAGCCCTACATTTAAGGCTAATTTTTCTTCCTTCTTCTGAATGTAATGTAATGTTAGTGATCACCTTTTTCTATCCCTACACTTGAAGGGTTATCATCACACAACATCTGGGCATTGGTGCATGAAATTGGATATTTTTTTCACAACACCACACCCTTGCCTCTTAAGTACAGGCACTTTCTATATAGTAGCCTCTACCATTGGTCAGGGCCCTAGCTTCTCAGCAAAGGTGGGGTGGAAAGCAGGCTTGGGGGCTGCTCTCTGCAAATGTCCACCTGGGCCCATAGAATGTGAACATTTGTCCACAGGTGGCAGAAGATATGCTCTTCACCACTGAGGCTAGAGATGTGCTCTTGCTTTCAGGACCCTGGACAGAGTTTGCTTTGGTTTGTTCATTTGTTTCCAAGTGGAGATAACCTTATCTGCATGCTCTGCAGAGAAAATGCTGCTTCTCAGAGGGCATATGGAGGCAGTGAATGCCTTCCTGGGCCAGGAGGCCTTCCTGGCACTGGACCCTAGATCCTGCTCTCAGCAATGCGGTTACAAGAGCTTCTACCTTCATGGAGCTCATATTCTAGAAGGGAGAAATGGAGTACACACTAAGGTTGGAGGATGATAGTAACAGGGCAGATGGTGATATTTTAGGTGGAGTTGGGTGAGCGAAGGCCTCTTTGAAGAGGTGACCAGAGCAGAGACTTGAGTGCAGAGAGGGAACAAAGCATGCAAAGCATTCTTCCTACATAGAGTGAAAGATAGTGAGGGGAGCTTTCCTAGCAAAAGGAGCAGTATGTCTAAAAGTGCTGACACAAGAGGATGTGTGGATGCTTTCTGAAGAGAAAAATCTCAGTATGGCTGGAGGGAAATAAACAAGGGATGAAGTGGAAGGGAAGCCATGGAATCTTGTAGGAATTTATGTTCAGTTTTATTGTAAGGGTGGTGGAACTCCACCAGAAGGGTTGGGGCAGGAGTGTGATGTTTGTATTTACATTTAAAGAATAGTTCTCTTGATCTGTGGAGAATAGACGGAGCAAGAGAGGGGGATCAGGGAGATGAGTTAGGAGGTAACTTTATGGAGCTCAGTGTTGTACAGAGCTCAGAGGGTAATGATAGAGATTGTAGAAGTGGCTGGATTTATGATAATTTTGGGAAGGTATTTTTGGCAAGATGCATAAGGGAGGTTAAGAAGGAAAGCTAAAATAATTCCAAAGTTTTATATGCTATTTGAATAAATGACTGGATTGTTTTATAGCCAAGCAGGAGATGCCAAAAAAAATAGGCTGCATCTGATAAGATAGTAGCAAAATAAATAAGTTTGAATTGAGAATGAATAATCTACAGGAAAACATCTCCACACGTTGTATAAGAGAACTGCTGGCCCACAGCAGAGGAGGGCTTAGCTTCTTGAGTGATGAGATGGTTGCTGTGGTCCCAGGGAACCAGTTATTGCTCCTGTCAAAATCATCTCAGTGCCAGTGAGGGCAGGCAGGAGTATGTGCATATGGGTGTGTGCATGCATGTGTGTGTGTGCACAGGTGTGTGTGTATGTGTGTGAGTTTGGGGTGGAGTGGTGTGAGAGAGGGCAGCAGAGTTAATGAGAAGTTAGGACAGAAGAGAGTTATCTTCGGCAAGAAGAGAGAGTTCTTCACTAAGAACCCCTGAGGGCTTCGTGAACATGGAATCTTGGAATACGACTCCAGACACTTAGAACAGCTCTCATCTCCTCTCACCTATTTGGAAGCCCTAGGCCACTATGAGCTGGGGAGATAGGCAGATGGGGCTTCAGATCCACAGGAACCCACTGCAGCAGGGAGGACATGGGAAGGGAGGGGTAAGAGAAATTAGCTTCAAGCCCTGGCAGAAACCCAGAAATGTGGAGGGTGAACTTCCAAAGTGGAGGAGGAGAGAAAAAAGGAACAGAAGGTAAGACATTTTCCAGGCATACCCCTCTTCTTTTTAGGCTCTGCTTTCACTCATGGAGACTAAGGCCCTGGGAACACTAAAAAATAGTCAATGAACATGATGCTTGATCAAGCCCGGAAATGAGTAAGGAATGACCAAGAAAGTCAGCATGCTGGGAGGGAAGAGAAGGCGAGCTGATGCAGCAAGGACGAGGGAGAGCAGAGAGAGCCACAGACTCGAACCTGAGTCATATCGACTCATATAACACTCCCCATGGGGTCCCACTGCAGGCACCCTTGAGAAAAGATTCCTCATACACTTTTCAGCAACTCAAACATCTCTTAAAAATGGCTCAGCCCTGGAGTGCAGCCCATGCCAAAGCAACAAATTGTACCCTCTGTCAGACACGCCTCTGCAGTGGGTGAGAAAGGAGTAATTATAATCTGCAAATCCTGATGACATTCATAACACCCCGATCTATATTTAATAATAGCAAAAAGTGTTTGCATTTACAGCTATTAGGCAGCTCGCTTGTGGAGGGAGGTCCTTCTTCTTCTTTGCAGCAATAAAGTGTAATAAAAAGCTGAAAACAAGGCTTTGTGGATTTCCGAGTGATCTCCTCGTTAGGGGCTCTGGTAGCATCATAAACTATCAAATGACAGCTGGGAGGTTTGTGGAAATCTTCAAATCCCAAAGTGAAATCGAGGGGATAAAATTCCAAGTCCAGTAAGCTTGGTCTCCAAAGGCTTCTGTAAACTGCCACGGCAGGTACGATGAGATGAATACTGGTCTTTTGTGTGTTTCAAATTCCTGATCTTGCTGTCTGAATTTTGACGTTCGTTTTGCCTTCTAAATATTAACATTTCTCAGTCCTGCCTCCTCTTTTCCTCATTATTGCCATTTGTCTAGCTCATGCCCTTTCCATCTCTGGCTTGGAGGGATGACCAGCCCTCTAGATGTTCCCCACAACTTCCTAACAACCCCTCCAATCCGTGTTCCACAAGGCTGTCAGCACCTTGCCCAAGTTCCCACCCAGTGAAAACTCTCCCTCACTTACAGGAGGGACAAGGAGCAAGTCTCTCAGGGAGGTCCCCTGCACTGCGTTCCTTCAGCCTCCAC
This sequence comes from Pan paniscus, assembly GCF_029289425.2. NCBI lineage: Eukaryota > Metazoa > Chordata > Mammalia > Primates > Hominidae > Pan > Pan paniscus. Next base: position 20,834,602 of record NC_073254.2, read on the forward strand.
CTTCCAACACCCCTGATGCATCCTTGGCGTTCTAGTGAGTCTGCACAGCTTTCAGCTGCCCCCACAAAGCTTTCAGATGCTCAACTCATCCCCCTGCTTTGCACTCCTCCCTTCCTCTGGCTTCTTTCTAATCAGTTTGCCTAATCATCCCTCCTTCCCATGTGGTCCCACAGTTCTCTGCTCCTACCACCTGGGGACACTTCCACAGGCATCCTCACTGTCTGTTCCCAGGTCGCCCTTCCTTCCTAGATGGTGTCTTGTGGTCTTTGCCATCCTGCTTCAGTTCTTGGCCTCTACTTCCCAACTCATGCATCATATGAATGCAGATCTGTGCTCTCTACATGGCCCACCTGACAATTAATTCCATAGCATCACTAGTATTGTTGTTATTTCATGTTCAGTGTGTTTGTGCCCTGTCACCTGGCATCTAGAAATACGTTTCTTAAAGACTTCAACCTTAGAATTCCCCCCAGTACAATGCCTGGTGTATATTAATAATAACTATTTATTCCTCCTAGAGTACTAGAGTGCAATGGTTACCAGTATGCATTCAGGTATCTGCCTGGCTTCAAATCTTAGCACTGCTATTTATTAGCTAGATGGTTGTGAGAAAGTCACTTAATCACTCTTTGCCTCGATTTTATTTTCTGTAAAATGGGAAGAATTATCAATTTTAGAAGGTTGCTAAGAGCATCCAATGGTAGGCAAAGTGAAAGACATTATTTCAGTGTATTTACTGGTGCAAATATACCCTGGGGAAGTCCTGCCTCTCAGTCTTTCAAGTCTTCCAAGGCTGGCAGCCCAGCCTTCTCCTTTACCCAACATCTCTTACATTTAATTTGATTTTCAGAGCTCTCCTTGAGTATCCTTTAACAGCCTGTTCTGCTTCCAGTCCCTGCCTAGTTCTTCTGAAATGGCAGAGCCTTTGCCCAGGCATTCCCATCGACCCTGTAGGTGGGCTGTATTCCTCTCTTAGAGTAGCCTCCAGGCTCCCCTTCCTCCTTTGGCAACTCAACCCTCCCTCCCTGGCCAGGGGTGATGGTGTGGGATGGCAGGACATAGATTGCAAAGGCCAGGGTAAGACCATGGTTGGGTGTGTGTATGTGGATTTTTGTCTTACATGGATTGCTGGACTAGTCCCAGAGGGAAGTGGCATGTCCTGAAATTTCAATTCATGACTCATCTCTTCCAATGAGGTTAGTTGAGAGATCCATTAGTCATATAATTTCTCTGGAGCAGTTGATACTTAATGGGTGCAGAGAACTAAGCTAATGTTAGTAAAGCATTTACTTTTGGGAGTAGGGAATCCCAAAACATCAACGAAAGAAAAATGTTAAACAAGAACTGCATTTAGCATTAATAGCCTGGAAGTTGGAATAATGCCTAGTTACCTTTGTCAACACGAAGCATACACTATGTACCTAGAAAACTTAGAAACAACAACTTTTAGCTTACTCTTTCATATGTTAAGAGGTTGGGGAGAAAAACAGCACTTTCCTCCAGCTTCCTGCTTACCTCTGCAAAAACAAAAGGTGCATCAAATTGGAAGCAGACGTGGCCGTGCTTGATGGCTTGAACCGAGGCGGGGCCACACCGATACATGCCTGCATTGCACAGAGGAAGGGCGGTGTGAGTTTGTCATCTCCAATTCTGTCCAGATACTGCAAGATTCATGGCACTGAGGGTGACTCTGTAAAGACCAGTGTTCCCAACTTCATTGCTGATTTAGCCCAAATGCTTTCCAAGGCTGAAGAGAATTCCATTGGCTATGCCCCCTCAAGCCAAAAATTGAAGCCATGGAAATAAATACAAGGCAACACTATTCCTGCATCTACTCTGCCACCTACAGACACATACCCAGATGTGTTGATGCCAAGCAGGTGGCTTACACAGCATTTATCTCTTGTTCAGGTGGTATCTGAAATGTTGGAAATGTTGATGTGTGCTCTGTGGTTGTGTTGCTGTTGCTGTTTGTTTTGCTTTTTGTCTTTTGTTTTTGGACATTATGAACATATGTCAAGTTTAACTGGAGAATTTGGACATTGCCTGTGCATTTTGGCCATGCCCACCATGCATTTAGGAAGTCAGAAGGCCCACGTTACTCTTCTAAAATGCTTTAAATTTTAACCACCTATCTATAGTTAATAAGAGATTAGCTGCTATTAGTCACCTGTAAAATGTCCCCATGATATATATACCAGAACACCAGAAAGTGCTAAACTTTCTTCCTTAAAGCCTAGGATTATACTTAAAGCCTTGGATTATAATATGGTTTCAGTATGAATATCCATTGAATGTTTATGCATGTTCCTGTGTGTGCCCATCGATATATCAACACCTGAGGAAATAAACATAATATCCACAGTCTACTGATTCTTTATATTATCATATTAAAGAGAGATGGAGGCTTATGATGTGATTTTATAAAAATCTGGGGGAGGTCAGAGCTGTAGCTGCTTAGCATAGTTGGCAAGTTAGAAGACAAATACCCACATACTCAAGCTTTGGAGGAAATCACATGACATAAAAGGAGGCCAGGTTCTGGAAAAATAACAATTTAAAGGATGATCTATAATTATTTTTCGAGTTCTCTATTTTCTCTACTGCCTTATATCTTACCAGTGCATACCACAAAGGGCTGAAGTATATTTTATAGCCTAGTAAAAATGCATACAGATATTTTCTCTCCTGTCTTCAAAACTGCTTAGCAAAGCAAGAATGGATGAATTATATGTTGTTTTATATTCTTTCTCTAAAATCTGTAAAATAATCAGGGTAAAGCTGACAATTGAAATGAAATTAAACCTGATTGGAAGGTAGCTAATACTGTACATGTGCCCAGGCAGCACACTTCAGATGTTGGCTCCCAATGGGCGTGGTTCCCACACATCAAATGCAAGCATAAAAGCAAAACAAAGATCAGAAATGAAGCAAGTTCCCAGAGGGAGGACACAGTTTTACCATCGCTATTTTCCTGGGGGGTGCTGTCCACAGCTTGCCAGCCTCCAAATCCAACAGGAAGGTCAGGCCTTGTCATCCATGCTTCATTCCAGCAGTGGTAGTTCCTTAGAAAACACAAGCCCAGAAAGGTTAAACTTCCCATCACACCCAATGCTCCAAGAGATCAAGAAGTGACGGCCAGGCACAGTGGCTCATGCCTGTAATCCCAGCAATTTGGGAGGCCAAAGCAGGTGGGTCACGAGGTCAAGACATCAAGACCAGCCTTGCCAACATGATGAAACCCTGTCTCTACTAAAAATACAAAAATTAGCTGGGTGTGGTGGCGGGTGCCTGTAGTCCCAGCTACTTGGGAGGCTGAGGCAGGAGAATCACTTGAATCTGGGATATGGAGGTTACAGTGAGCTGAGATTGTGCCACTGCACTTCAGCCTGGTGACAGAGGGAGACTCCATCTCAAAAAAAAAAAAGTGACCCCAAATCCTGTGCATATGCTATCTACAGATTATTAGAATGGATTAAGCCAAATCTGAGGGCTCCTGGAGATATCCTGGGGCTCTAGACTTGGGTTTTCTGGGCAGATTCATTCTCATTGGCATCCCTCAGGACACTAACATGGCTGGATGTCTCTTTCCCTCTGCTAAGAGCAGCTTCAAGGCCACCCAAAGATATTTGAATCAGTGCATTGAACAGTTTTAATCTTAACCATTCTCTGCTGACTAACGAAACAGAACTTACTATGTACTGACAGGGTGGGGAAGAAAAGTTAACCAAAACTGAAATATTTATTTTGAACTTTTTAATATAGTTCCTATTTAGAAAAAGCATATTCCTTTGTAGCAATCAAGCAAAAAATACTTGTGTTTGTGGTCTTAGACCATTACCGTAGAAACTACAACAATTATCCCTGACTATAATTCTCTACAATTTCCATCTCGTGTCCAACAAGAAGAATACGTTGTCAGGGTGAATCTCTCTTTACCCTTTATTAAAAGTGCTAAGGGTCATGGAAAACTTCTCAGAACTTTGAATATGACCCTGGAAGCAAGAGCATGGAATAAAATGCCATCATGAATTGTATTATTATGTCCTTGAAAAGACCTGAAATTATATGACAGTACAGAATCAAATGAGAGCACATTAACCCCTCAGCACTATAGAAAATGTTCATATAGTAATAAAGATTTAATAATGTGGTGAGGTAGTTACTGCAGTCTTTGTTTATGACACTGATGAATTTCAGGTTCAACTACCACGGGTTCCTTGCCTAGACGCCCTTCAAAGTCAGCTGTTTGCCCATGCTCCCGTCTTTCTCTGAGTGCAGCCCATTTTTGATTGGTTCAAGAGATATTAATTTCACTATGTACCCACTATACACCAGGCACCTTGGTAGGTGCTGGAGACTCAGAGATGATCAAAACATAGATTCTTACCCATAAAGGGTAATCTTCTAGCAGAAATGACAAACCTGTAAACCAATTATCAAAACTGTCATAGGTTTGCTGTGAGACTTAAATAAGCTAATACATGTATTTCGAACACGGACTGGCATGTGTTAAGTGCTCAAAAATGGTAACTCTCAGACTTTGAAAAATAATTAATTTAAATGATCCCTGGTAAAACGGGCGTTCATTTGGGGTGCCATGGAGTCTCAGTGGAGCAAAGTCTCCAGGTATTTGGGAAGTGATATTTGAGCTGAGGCTCGAAAGATAAATGGGAATTTAGGAGGTCAAGAAAAGGTTGGAAGAACAAAGTTACAGCGGCATGAAATAGCCATCATGGTGTGTTTGTGGAACTGTCTGCTGTGTGTTGTGGCTGGAGCGTAGCGTGTTTGAACATTCAGGTGCATAGGAGAACAGTGATGGCAGGCAATGCACGAAACTAACAAATACATAGAACACTTCCTTAGTGCGAAGTGCTGTTCTAAAACCCTCATGGATGTTAACACATCTGATGTCCCTAGCACCCTATAAGAACAGTACTATTGGTCGGGCGCAGTGGCTCACGCCTGTAATCCCAGCACTTTGGGAGGCCGAGGCAGGCAGATCACAAGGTCAGGAGATCGAGACCATCCTGGCTAACACGGTGAAACCCCGTCTCTACTAAAAATACAAAAAAATTAGCCGGGCGTGGTGGCAGGTGCCTGTAGTCCCAGCTACTTGGGAGGCTGAGGCAGGAGAATTGTGTGAACCTGGGAGGCGGAACTTGCACTTGTGAGCCGAGATCACCCCACCACACTCCAGCCTGGTCGACAGAGCGAGACTCCATCTCAGAAAAAAAAAAAAAAAAGAACAGTACTATTATAATTACCCCCAGTTTATAGGGGAGGAAGCTGAAACCCAGAAAGGTTAAGAACCTTGCTGAGGTCACAGCTAGTTAGTGATAGAGCTCTGAAATCCACGCTCTTCAACACTGACCTATGATATAGGTGAGGATAAGATTGTGAAATCCTTTGATATCAAATTAAACATTCATGCTTTATTCTTAGGCTATAAAAAGCCATTGGAATAATTTAAGAAGAAGATCTAAATTTGCAAATCTCTGTTCGTGGAAGATGGATGGAGAGGCAAGGCTGGAGATTGAGCTGAGTCCTCCCTGGCTGTCCCCCACCCCTGAAGAACTGCAATAGTGGACCAGAAAGGCATTCAGGTGGCCAGCACCATGGAGAGGGAGAGAAGCCATTGGGGATACAACCCACAGGTTTAGGGAGATGTGAGGGACTCGGATGAGTTGGGGAAGACTTTTGCCTGTCCAAGGAGTATGATGGTTTTGTTTACCAAGACTGTGAATAAAAAAGGAAGAGAAGAAAGTCTGTGTTGGGACTGGTGGTGATGGGTGGATGACCAGCCCAATTCTGGGCAGGATGAGCTTGAGTGCCTGTGGGAAACCCAGGAGGTGAGGCCTAAGAGGCATTTTTGTCTACACTTGTGATGCTCTGGATTGGATGAAGCGGAGGAGGAGGTTGCGGGAGTATTGGTGGGTGGTGGAGGAGGGCTGGGCAAAACCAGCTGACGAATGAGGAGGGAAGAAAGAGGTAGCTTCTTCCTTAAGAGTGACTTAGAGGCTGGGTACAGTGGCTCACACCAGTAATCCCAGCATTTTAGGAGGCCGAGGCAGGAGAATTGCTTGAGCCCAGGAGTTTGAGGCCATCCTGGGCAACATGGCGAAACCCTGTCTCTATTAAAGTTAAAGAAGTTAGCTGACCTGTAGTCTCAGCTACTTGAGGGGCTGAGTGGGAGGATCACTTGAGCCCAGGAGATCAAGGCTGCAGTGAGCCATGATTGCACCACTGCACTCCATCCTGGAAGACAGAGTGAGACCCTGTCTAAAAAAAAAAAAAAAAAAAAAAAAAAAAAGATCTAGGTTGTAAGACAGAAGAAAAGATAGGGCAGGGGCTAGCATGTAATGCAATGCAAGGAAGTCTGTTTTGGTTATTTTCAAATTAAAAGAGACTGAGGCATGTTCATGGAGGAAGGTAGAGACAGTGGGAATATAAAAGGGAGCTGAAATACCAAGGTTGCAAGAGGATGAGGCTGAGAGCAACACCCTGGACAGATGTGGGAAGCAAGGCAGGGTCTGCAGGGAGAGAAGGGTACAGATGTGGATTAGGGTGAAGGTGTGGAGGTCTCTGAGCAGGAACATGAGGTCAGTTCCCACCTGAGAGCCTCCATCTTTGCTTGGAAGCTGGAAGGGAGGTCACTGTGTATGTTAGACAATGACTCTGCTAGCCTCTCTCCAGAGCAGTGAAGGTTGCCCCATCAGGCAGAAGGACCCGGGGAAAAACAGCAATAAAACATTTGCAACCCTGAATGGACCCCGTCCTGCTTCCTATACGACCCGAAGTGTTTAGTGACCCCCTGGCTTTCACTGCTACACCATCATCCTAGATTAATAGGCTCCAGAATAGCCTTATTTAAATTCAAATATCCTTGGCAAGGTTAGCCTGGAACAAGATAAATATGCTTTGCACTTCAGATCTCAAGTAAAGACTTTTCTTTGAGGATAATATTTCTTTTCAAATGACCAGGACCCGGGGAAAAGTTTCTTTTCTCTCACTCTGACATCTAATTAGTTACACATGATCTCTTCTAGTTTCACTCATGGCTGAGATGTTATCTGTGTACTTAGGGTGGGAGTTTCATAACAGGGTCAGGAACTTGCAGGCAGTGGGTGAGGTGGGGAGGAAGCAAATGCTCCCAGTAGGGCTGGGCCTCCATCAATGGGTGGAAAGTTAATGGCTCAGCTCCCAGACAGCCCATGAAGAGAACGAGAGGGTGCTACCTCCACAGCCACGGGGATCTCTTTCACCATGCAATCCTCTCTACTCAGGAATGACTAGGGGAATTGTGTCCTAAGCCACCCATGCCTCAAGAGTTTCCATTTGGCTGACATAACACAATTCTATTTAAGCATGCTCAGTTTTTTATATCCCAAGTTCCTCCATCAAAGAGGCTAATGTTTACAGACATTTATTTTCCTGTTTTTTGTTTTGTTTTGTTTTCTTGAGACAGGGTCTCATGTTGCCCAGGCTGGTATTGAACTCCTGGCCTCAAGCCATCCTCCTGCCCCAGTCTTTTAAAGTGCTGGGATTACAGGCGTGAGCATTTTACTCAGATATTTAGCATTTTTGCTGCAATTCATACGTGTCAGAGGATCTAATTTTCAATATACAGTAGTGTCATTTCCCTTTGTGTTGGAAAACTTCCTTTAGCATGTCTTTAATTTTTTAAATAGACATATAATAATTGTATAATTGTATATATTATAGGGTACAAAGTGATGATTTTACATATATATATAAAATCAAATCACATTGTGGGATAATTAAATTAAGTTAATAACATATCGATTACCTCCCATATTTATTTTTGTGGTGCAAACATTTGAAATTTACTCTCCTGGCAATTTTGAAATATATAGTATAGTATAATGAACTATAGCCAACATGTTGTATATTTGATCTCAAACACTTATTCCTTTCGTACAGACTTTTCCTAATTTCATCTACTGATTGTCCAGGTTGGAAAATACCAACTGATTCCTGAAATGCTACTTTTTATTCTAAAGCTTCTTTATCTAGATCCATAAGAGTTTTTCTGTTTTCATCTTGCAATTCCATCATGCATTTGTAGAGTGCATAAATCTACTTTGGGAGCTCTGTTGGTCTTATTCTTCTACACATCTCCAGCACTAGAGCAGGGCCCAGTCATTAGGAGGTGCTCAGTAAGTGTTGGCTAAATAAATCATGAGGACATTGAGCAAGGAAGTTCTTATTAAACCTTTGCTTGTTTGTTTCTCTTTAAGATTCATGGTTTTCTATGTTCTCGGAGCCTTCATTTGAAACTTAACTTCTCACTATACAGTCAAAATGTACCGTGTCCCTTTAAAGTAAAAAAAATTCTAAATCTCCTTGTTGCCTCTTTCTATAGAAGCAGTATAGAAATCAAAATAAAGGCCTCATTTCATTGAGACTTGTTTAATCAAGATGAGAACAACCTTTGGGAGGTTAACGATGGAGATGACAAGTGAAGAACACATCTCTGCTTTATGTTTCTTCCTGTGTGTTCCGTGCAGTGACAGCTAGTAATTTTTAGAACTCCTTTCAAGGATGCTAATAATTCAGCAGTATTGGTACAAAGGACTCAGAGAACCTTCACCAAAGGCAGTACTTCACTAGAACAGCAGCACCATCCCCTGCTGGGGGACCCTACATGGGACGTCATAGTTTATGTTGTGATTCAGTAAATCCATGTGCTTTGAATTTGTACACGGGAAATAATCATACAAATGCAAAGACAAGTGTGTTATGTAAGAATGTTCATCATGGTGTAAGAAAGGGAAAGTGGAAGCAGCCTAACTGTCCAACATGTGATCAAGTATTTTGAAACAGAATAGAATGCTATTCAGCCATAAAAATGCAGATCTATATTGACTAGGCAGGAAAGACATCCATGGCATATTAGTGTTTCAAAATCACATGCAGAGCAGAATTTTAAATGATTCCCACTACCTTTTGCATAATTTTGTATAATTTTCTCCCCTGAGTGTAGGTGAAATCTATAAACAGAACAGGCTAGTACTCCTGTGACTATGTTGCTTTATGTTTCAAGGAGGATTTTGCAGAAGTAATTACGTTTACTAATCTGTTGACTTTGAGTTAATTAAAAGGTAGATTATCAGGTGGGTCTGGCCTCATCAGATGAGCCTTTTAAGTCTGGGTCTAGAGATCAGAGACAGAGCAAGTCAGGGATTCAAAGCAGCAGAGACATTCTCCTGCTGGCTTCAAAGAAGATAGAAGCATCTATGAGTTCTACAGCTGCAAGGAACTGAATTCTTTCAAGAACCTCAGTGAATTTGGAAGAGGACTCTGAGCATTAGATGGGACAACAGTCCCAGCCAACACTGATTGCAGTTATCTGAGACCCTGAGCAGAGAGACCCAGTCAACCAGTGACCAAACTCCTGACCCACAGGAATTGTCTGAATGATAAGTTGTGTTTTTTTAAGCTGTTACGCTTGTGATACTTTGGTACTTTGGTATGCAGCATTAAAAACATGCATACGACACACAAAGAGACATATTACAGAAGGGTTAAGGAAATGTTACAGATGTTCTGAGTAGTTAGAAAATAGATACTTCTTACTTTGGTATTTTTTCTGCAACATTTAAAATACTGCATAATAAACATGTATTAGGTTCCCTCCAAAACACTGAGGACTATTTATTTATTTATGTATTTATTTTACCAAAACCCAGTAGAGCACAGTAGTTCAAAATCTGTCTTGGTTCTGGCTAAGGTCATATCCAGAGGTATAGGAGCCCATGGGGTGGTGAAGAGCTGGACAGAGAACACAGCTGAGACCAACATGGGCTTCAGGGTGCTATGTGTTTGAAGAAAATAAAGTGGTTCATTTAAACAAGGAGTCCTTTACTGACCTTAACTTGGCTAACTGCTTAAACAGTCCACAGGGTCATCTCATTTACAATCTGTCCAGAAAGGTTTCAGAGAAAAGGAGTTCTTAAAAGGGAAGAAAGAGATATGGGCTTGTAATTTTGTTTGTGCAGCTTTATTAGGGCTCAGGGGAGAGCACAAATAAGATCAAGAGAAAGCCCTGGAGGAGATGTCTTGGACCAACTTCAACTGTAAACCAAGGGTTTGAATTCTTTCATAGCAAAACTGGCAGGGGGTGAAAGAAAGGCACTGTCTATCTTGCAAATCATTTGTGTATTTGTAGCAGATGGATGTAGCCCTACCTCTCTGGTTATGCTAATACATTCCGAATACAGACAACAATATTGTTGACAATAATGACAGGACATCCTGGATTATTAAGTTCTGGCCATTTCAGGGGCAGTGGGGATAGGATGGGGTGGGAGTTGTTGGAAAGAAGTGGGAACAATTTGGTGGACTCTGAGGCTTGTCTAACAAGACATTTCAAAGTGGAAATGAAAGCCTGGACTTAGAAAAAAACTTGTCAGTTAGGAAATATAATGAAGGAAGATGACAGAAAGGAATTATTCAGAGGAAAGAGGCATGCTGCAGGAATCTTTGATGGAGATGCGAGCATGACACTATTTCAGAATACAGCTATTCATTGTTTGAGCCTGTTGGAGTGCTGAAACCAGCAAGGGGCATTTGGATGTTAACTGGCGTCATGTCAAAGGCCAGCAGTCCAGTCAGGTGGAGACCAGGCCAGGGCCCCTGTCCTCTCTGAGGCTCAGCTGCTTCAGATCCCTCTGGCTGGGAGCCACCTGGGGAAGCCCTGGGTAGCCAGTCATGAATGGCCTCATTTGCATAGCAATGCTATATGGGAGATAAATGGAGGGCGCCATGGGCATCCCAGCTCAGTAAAGGATGCTGTTGTAGGAATCAATTGACCGCCAAGAAAAAAGAAGAAATGAATGTGTTTATTCTTACTTGTCCTGTGAAGGCAAGGGGTTTTACAAGTCTCACTGAGAAGCCACATGTAAATACAGTCTGATATAGCACAAGAGACCTCAATGGAGGGGGTTGCAGATGGCGGGGTGCACTTGGACAGGTGCTGTAGCTTCCACCATTAAACTATGAGGTATATGTGTAGTAGGAGTGATAGTCAAAACCATTAATAAGTGCTCAGACACAGGCATGAACCAAATGGATGTTGCAACCCATCGGAAAGGACATCAATGCTAAATGCAGTTCTACCAGGGCATCCTGGCTAGATACCAGTCCAGATGTCCTCACTCACATACACACTACAGGAGTACTGAACAAATTTCCATCCACAAAGTCTTTAGGGAGTGAGTCCTTCCTTAGTCCTGAGAGTACAGCCTTTCCACTCTCTTCTTAAGCTTCCAAGAACAGATTTCTTGGATATTTATCAAGAGAATTGTACAGCAGCTTTGTTAATAGCAATTTTTAGAAAATTAGGGGCTGATTATCCAGCTTTCCTTTTTTCTTCTCCTTCATTTTTCCCCATGGTGTGATTACGTGTTTTATTATTATTATTTTTTTAGTGTAGTACCTCCAAATGGACCAGGCAGGGAATGAAACCAAATTTGGCAAAAATAAAACACAAGTTATAAAACAACAAAATGAAAACAACAAAAATTAAAAATTTTCAGAAAGTAGATGCCACCCCATCACACAGACCACGTTTGCCATCATTAGTTAGCAGAAAGCCCTTTCTGAGCACTTCTTGGTTCCCTCTGCTGGGTTCATTTTGAAAATGAAGCCCTACCCTCTTTTACCACTCTGGCATAGCAAGCTAGGAATTAATATCCTGACTGAACATGAAGAAAATATTGAATTTTGAGAGCATTTGTTTGTAAAAGTCTAATGTATAAAAAAGTTTATATAATAAATTCTGGACAAGTGTCTCCATAATTATTGAAAAGGGTTAAAAGAATTCCAACCAATAGACCCAGTAGGTACCAAAGTTACTGTTTTGCATTATAAACTATTTATGAATATGATATTCTACAGCTGATGGCTCTTATTTTTGTAACGTGTTCCTAGAGGTATTATTGATTACCAAAAGGAATTACATTACATTCAGTATAGCCTAGCCGGTGCATACTTTATTAGTTTCTAATTACTTTAAAACTAGTAACCTTCTAACGGTATATATGATGACTCTTGTAGGCAAAAATTGTGATTAACCAGAACATGATTCCATTGCCATATGGAGTGTTTTCTATGTGGTTTATTAAATGATTCCCACTTTTTTTCCCTTTCTGCCTAATTTCCCGAGAAGTTATTACAATGACCTCTGACATTTTACCCCCAAACTCCCCTTGGTTTACTCTCAAGTGAGACTTGAGTGGAATGAGGGCTTCAGGCGCTCTTTGGAGACATTCCAGCAGCAGGAATGGATGGATGCCTGAGAGGAACGGGAGGAGAGTGTAGGGCAGTGATTTCCAACCTTCAAAGAGCAATGCCCCCTTCTTGTTTTTAAGCAAATATTTTTTACATTCCTTCATTAGGCTGAAACTAAATCCATAGATGGCTTTCTACATACATAATTTCTAAAAGATCAATATCATGCCCCGTAATGTATGGGAGAAATGGAGAAATAAAAGGATATACACACAATAATATGTGTTTCAGCAGATATATGTCAGGAAGACTCTACTAGATGCCAAAAATATTCTTACAAAATGTAAAGCACCTTAGGGGTGTGGTAGGTCCCCATTTGGAAGCACTTGTGTAGTGGTTAAGAGTGGGCTCTGGGAAACACCTCCAGAGTGGCAGAGTAAGGACCACTGGAAATCTGCTCCTCCATAGAGCAATGAGAACACTTGCAAATATGATCACAACCGACCTTTCCAGAACTCTGGAAGTGAAGCAAACAACAATCTGAGGGGCATTTATTCAAGGAAAAAAACAAACAAACAAACATAAATCTCAGTAAGAAGAGTGACTTTGTGAAGTTTTAATTTGCCTTATTTTCACCCCACCTCCACAGTAGTCTTAAAAACCAGTAGCCTCAGTAGCTTTGCAAACTTGCAGCCTAGAAACCAATGAAGGAGAGAAAATGAGTTTTGAACACTCCGAAAGCTCTTTCTCTCCAAATTGCCACTGCTTAACTTGCCTGGCAGCTCTCTGAAAAGCTCCATTCTCAGGGCTTGTTTTTATTTGATCTGATTCACAGCTCATTCTGAATCAGCCCTATTCATATAAAGTATAAAAATAAAATAGAAGCAAATGTTTAACATCATAATGCCTGAAGGGGCAATACCACTTGAGACTAAAAAAGGGCTATCCAAAAGACTTTGAAAGAAAAAACAGGGAATAAGATGTCCACAGGAGGCTTTGAAAAACTCTGACATAGATAGCCACAAATATGTGCAGGGCTGTGAGCATGCCCAAAAGAAAAGCCCCAGGAAGGTCCTCATCTCTCATCTCTGGCTGATCTTGAGGCGCTGTCCACACAGGAAGTGAAGGCTAACGAAGAATTTTAAACTGCCTGCAGGTTAATTAAAGACTTTCCCCAACACACACACAAAGCTACTTGGCTAAAGCTGGAGAGCTTTTGGCTCAAGGTATTTAAGGAAATCTCTGTCCAATTGTTATATGACCACTAAGCTAACTCAGCTCACTTTAGTGGCCATACATAACAAGAAAAACAGACTTCATAGAATTAGTCCAAGAAGGTCACTAAATAAACGAGCAGCAGCAGCAAAAACAACAACAGCAGCAAACATCAACAATAGGTGCTAGAGAACAGGAAATCTGATTTTAAGAATTGCCACATTATTTTAAATGTTCAGTTTTCAACAAAAATTATAAGACACAGAAAGGATCAGAAAAGTATAGCCCATACACAGGAAGCAGCCAAGAGAAATTGTTATTAAGAAAGCTAAGACATTGGACTTATAAGACAAAGATCTTAAATTAGCCATTATAAATATGTTCAAAGAACTGAAGGGAAACCATGAGAATTATATCTCATCAAATAGAGAATACGAATGAAAAGATAGAAATTATGAAAAGGAACCAAATAGAAATTTTGGAACTGAAAAGTACAATAACCAAAATGAAAAATTCACTAGTTTTAACAGTAGAGTTAAGCAGGCAGAAAGAAGAATCAATGAACTTGAAGGTAGGCCAACTGAAATCATCCAATTTGAATAACAGAAGGAAAAAACAAAAACAAAAACAAAGCCCCAGAAACAGGTGAGATGTTACTTATGCAGTTGATGAAGTATATTAACATTTTCCTAATGGGAGTCTCAGAAGAAGAGGAAAGACAGCAAGTAGCAGAAAGAATATTTGAAGAAACGATAGCCAAAAATTTCCCAAATTCAATGAAAGATATTATTATGTACATTGAAAAAGTTCAAAAACTCCAAGTAGGATAAACTTAAGATATCTACACTTAGACACATCATATTCAAACTGTCAAAAGCTGAAGACAAATAGAGAATCTCTTTTTTACTTTTTTCTTTTTCAAATCTCAGATCTGAGTGAAACAAAGAATCTTTAAGACAGCATTAAAAAAATGATTTATCATGTACAAGAGATAATCAATAAGATGATTTTAGTTTTCTCTCTTATTCGCTCTCTTATTTTTCTCTCTCCTCCATTTCTATTTATACTTCATACATATATAAAAAGTTAACTCAAAATGAATCCCAGACCTAGATGTAAGATCTATGATTGTAAAACCCTTAGAACAAAACAGAGGAGCAAATCTTTGTGACCTTGGATCAAGTTATGGTTTCTTAGATATGACACCAAATGTATAAGCATCCAAAGAAATAATTAAAAAGTTGGATTTTATAAAAATTAATTTCTTTAGTGCTTCAAAGAACACCATTAAGAAAGTGAAAAGAGAGCCCATGGATGGTAGAAAATATTTACAAATCACATATATGATAGAGAGCTTATATGCAGAACATATAAAGAATAGTTACAATTCAACAATACAAAAGTAGGTCAATTTTAAAATGGGACAAAAATATGAATAAACATTTTGCCAAAGAAGATATACACACGGCCAAGAAAAACACAAAAAGATGTTCAACGTCATTGGTCATTAGAGAAATGAAAATTAAACCCACCATGAAATACCACTTCACACCCATTAGGATGGCTACAATAATAATTTTTAAAAAAACAGAAAATAAAAGTCATTTGCAAGAATATGAAGTTGGAACTTTTGTGTATTGCTAGTGGGAATATAGAATGGAGTAGCTGCTTTGGAAAACAGTTTGGCACTTCATCAAAAGAAATTAAACATAGAGTTACCATACAACCCAGAAATTCCACTCTAAATATATGCCCATGAGAAATAAAAACATATGTTCACATAAAAACTTTTACCTGAATGTTCATAACAACATTATTCATGAAAGCCAAAAATGGAAACAACCCAAATGTACAACTGATGAATGGATAAATAAAACCTGGTTTATCCACACAATGAAATATTATTCATCAATGAAAGGGAATGAGGTA